>NC_142507.1:3751500-4064125 GCF_057876585.1 Rhinolophus sinicus | reverse complement strand
CAGAACCTGCATTTCAACAAGATCCCCTGGTGATTTGCACACTAAAATCTGAGAAGTACCGCTTTATAGTGATCGCTTTGCTTCCCCTCCCCCCCACCACACTTTTCTTTTTTTTTGGAGAAAAGACTTAATTGTTAGAACATGGGCAGCTTGGGGGTCTCTGCAACGATTTCTTATTTAATGGAGTGATCACTCTCTAGCAGCTGCATGCTTGCAGTTCTTAGGAAATGATTATATCCTATAATCAACTTTGTGGAAGACACATTGGTCTACACTAATTTGGGAAGCTGTCTTTAAGCAAAATTTCACAGTACGCACCCAAGCTATATTTGCGACTGGGGCGTGTGAGGTTGACAAGCGCCTAACATTTGTAAGAAAACCTAAGGGAAATGTTCGTTTTACCAGTAGGTGGCGATAGAGTGATTTTGACTATTTTTTAAATACTATATACTAACTATACTATACTATACTATACTATACTATACTATACTATACTATACTATACTATACTAACTATACTATACTATATGCTATATACTAGCTGTACACTGCAGGAATACTTCCTAAGTTGAAAGGGACCTGAAAAAATAATTTAGTGTAATTCTTACTGACTTAATTTCACTGATGAGAAAACTGAGGTTCAGAGATATTAAGTAAAATTGCTTCTGTCTTACAAACGAACGCCTGCTAGGACTATGGGAGGAAGAGTTGCTAGAGTGGCTCAGGGGCTGCAGCCTGTGCTCTTAGCTTCGCCAGCAAGCAGTGCAGTGAGCTGCAGGCCCCCAGGTGTGGTCCTATGCCACCAGGTCTGGAGTGGAAAGGGCCTGGGCAGGAATTCTGGTCCTGCCACTCTGCAAACTTTCCCTGCCTTATTCCCCCTTTCAAAAAGTTGGGATAACACTCTTTATAGCAAAACTTCGGTGGAGTTTAGAGTGAGTGGATACGAAGTGCCCGGGGAGCACAGAATCGAGCACAGCAGCCCCGGTAGATGAATGGACCTTATCTCCATCAAGAAGGCTGGCCCATCTGCGTGGCAACTTCCTCACCTTGTCCCCACTCACTCCCACAGGGGCCCAGGAGCACAAAGCAAGATCCTGTGACGAGTACACTTGGAGAAGTATAGTGTTCTACACACAGACGTAGGGAATTATTATGATTAATGGCGAAGGGGAAATGTGCGGGAGTCTGAAGACTCCGGGATTGAGAAGAAACTGTGACACGCTCCCTCGGCGGGGAATGTAAACGAATAAAACATTCTTGAAAGAGAACATTTAATAGCAGTGGCAGTCACTTAGGCTGAAGCTTCCTACGGAGTTTTAGTTTGGAAACCGAACTGCCTGGGACACCTCCACCCACCCTGCACCTCTGATAAAATCGTCTAACTCCACTCAGGTATCTACCCACCCTGAGGTCCTACGGTAATTGGGCCGGGGGTGGCCTGAGTGAGGGTGGAAAGAACAGGTTCTCTCAGGAAGGAGAGTGGGTTGTGAGCTTGCTCAGTGACTATGAGCAGAGATGAGTAAGGCAAATACGTTTATCAATCCATCAGACAACCACACTGCTGATCAATCCATTCGTGCCTCCCGAGCCCAGCGAGGGCTCATTGATTCCTTGGGATATTTTAAACGGAAAAGGGGCGACGGCTTGGCAGTGAAACGTGGGGCCCAGGAGAGGCGGGCCGGGACCCCCGGTGCACCCCGGCTTCCCGGGTGTGCAGGGGTCGGCGTCCGGGGCGCGTGGGGCGCGCCGGGCGGGTCCCCGCTTGCAGACGGTGCGGGAGGAGCCCTCCAGTGCGGGGGCAGGTCCACACCTCCCGCCTGCGAGCAAGCGGGGGGCGTGGCGGGGGCCGGGCGAGGCGCGCCTCCCATTGGCCGCCTGGCACCGCCCCGCCCCACGCCGCGGCATAAAGCAGCCGCGGTCACAATGCCTCCAGCGAAGCTCTCCACGCCGCACTCTGCTCCTCTCGACCCGCACGCCGCCCGCGCCCACCATGGCCTCCATTCAGCAGCTGGTAGGAAGATGGCGCTTAGTGGAGAGCAAAGGCTTTGAGGAGTACATGAAGGAATTAGGTGAGGCACCCAGCCCCCCAGCCCCGCGGCGCCCGCCTCGTGGTGTGTGTGTGTGTGTGTCTGTTCCCGGGTCCCCTTGGGCGATCTGGGCTCCGGGCGCGCGTGCTCGGCCGCCCCCTCCACCCCCCAACCCCCCCACCACGCGGCCCTGGTTCGGGTGCTGCGATGCACCACGCGGCGGAGCAGCCTGCAAAGCGAGGCGTGCGCGCCTCCGCCCGCCGGCCGCAGGAGTCCCGGGATGACTCGTCGCGTGGTGCACCCAGCTCCCTGCCACCTTAACTTCCCCTATTCTGTCCCACCACTCATCCTTTCTCTTTCTGCCATCATCCTGTCTGCCCCCCTTGCCCCATCGTGGCTGCACCCACTCCCCATTTCCCACCCTCCCGCATCTTTTGTTTCTTGATGGCGCGAGGGTCCTCCCTCTTCTCCCCGGGACGCGGTGTGGCTACAGCTTCAGCATCTTCCTGCTCTTGGCCCCGGAGCCCCTACCTTAGGCCCTGTGCCCGCCCTCCCCGGTGAGCCGGGTCCTGTGTGTGGGGCAGTTTCCAGAAGCCTCGGGCTTCCTCGCCCCCAACCCCTCAGCGGCGTGGCGCCGGCAGCGCTGACCTTGTACTGGCGTTGCCAGGCCAGGGCCCGCAGTGGGAGGCTGGCGAATGTGCCTGGGGCTGGCCGTGCGCTGCGGCCCCGGCATGCATCTTGAGGATGAGGGATGAAGAGGCGGTGTGTGGGCTTTGTTGGAAAACCTAGGTCAGAATCGGCCCGGCCCTCCTGCAGAGGCTTTCTCACTGCATGCGGGATGGGCATGGTCCTGCAGATGGCGCTTGACTTAAAGCCTTCCCGGCAAAGGAGGATGCGTCCCTGTGAGAAGTTTCAAGTTCTCTCTCAAAACAGTGCTTCATTTTCTTTACTCGTCCTTTTCTAAGCCAGTGACAACGATTGCATGCTGGTTGAGACATTGGGAGATTACCAAACAAAAATGGACCATTGTCACAGGCCACTAGGACGTAGGATGGAGTAGCATAGGCCCTAAGAGAACTGTGGGACCAGGAGGGGGCTTTGGAAGCCACCATCCCACGACGGTTACCATGGCTGCTCCCCGGTGCAGAACCCACTACAAAGACCCTCTGTTGAAACCCCGTCCCTGCGGCACTTAAGAAACACTCCTTCACCAGCCTTTCTGCAGGACAGTGACTGGTTCAGGCTGGTTCTGTGGAGACTCCAGTGTATTTAGGATTCTGAGTAAATCGGGAAGGCAGCGTTTTTCTTTTTTTCACTGTAAACCTAGCTTAAGATAACGCTGAGAAAAGCCATTTACTGTACTCGTATCCAAGAAATACACCATTTGTGTGTTCACCTGTGAGGACCAATAGAGAAAGCTGTTTGCCCGTTGAAAGCGAGTATTCATCGCATGGCTTGTTTCCAAGCTTCTAGAGCCATGTGGGTTGCCAGGCTCAATTCACTAGAAAGCAATCAAAGTGTGGGGAGAGCAGCCCTCCATTTGTCCAGAGTGAGGATAAATAATGACTCAACTAACAGCGTAAGGCAGAAGAGAAGGCTCAAAGGGACATTTCAATCCTGGCTGAGTATTCAGCATCAAGCCAGTTTTTCTGCTAAGGTTGTAGTCTCCTTATCTGTGAAACAGGGCTTTGGCCTCCTAGAGCTAAGTTTCCTTCTAAATGGAACACCCAGGGGGAGTACACAGATTATAAAGTAGATATGCTATCAACATAGTAGCTGAGTTACACAGCTATGAAATGTTTTCTGATTTTGAGTAGAAGATCTTTTTCCATTTATTACCATCATGTTTGTGCTACTTGACCTCTGAAAACCTTGTGGTATTTGAATATCTCAGGATTTGTTTCTATTTGTGTGGTGTATGAATCAAATATTTATCAAGGGCCTTTCCTGTGCCAGGCTGTGTGCTGGAGTCGTGTAATACAATGGTCGGCAGAAGTGAGTGAATGGGTTTTAGAAGTCTGCATTTGCTTCCCTCATTTTCTGAAGGCCACAAAGCATCAGTGGCCAAGAGCTGAGCTTTAGAGCCAAACTGCCTGCACTGTTGGTTCCCAACCTCGTTCCTCCCCAGCTGAATGAGCTTGGGTACGTCCTTTAGTGCCTCACTTTGTCATTTGTGAAATGGAGACAGTGCTATCCCCCATCACATAGCTGTTGTAAGACTTCCGTGAATTCACATATATCAAGTGCAGGCACGCGGCGAGCCCTGGGTATGTGTTTACCATAGTTCTTCATCAGTGAGTAACTGGAAATATGCATAGCGGAGTAATTACAGTTGAATTACTTCTTTCCTTCTGCAAACTATAACTCTGGTCTGCCTGTTACTTAACATAATTCACATTCTTCAGGAGTAGGGATGGCTCTGCGAAAAATGGGGGCCATGGCCAAACCCGACTGTGTCATCACTACTGACGGCAAACACCTCACCATAAAAACTGAGAGCACGTTGAAAACAACACAGTTTTCATGCAACCTGGGAGAGAAGTTTGAAGAAACTACAGCCGATGGCAGAAAAACTCAGGTCAGGCATAACTTACCTAATCACAGAAGCTTCTAGAATGGTAGACTGTATTGATAACCATTTTTACTGCGTACAGGCAAGAATTTAATGAAAATGTCTTAAGTTATTTTATGAATTGAGTTTAGACAAATTAGTGAAAGGACCAGTTCATAACTTAGTCTATTTTGGAAAAAATGGTTTAAGGAACACGAGAGAGGCTGGGTGTCTCTTATGTGTGTCTAGATTGAAAAGCATCAACTGTATTATGGGTAAAGTTCCCATGGGGTAATGAAGTAGACTCAGAAAGGAAAAGATGAAAAAATGTCGATTAAGGAGGTAGTGAGTCATGGAAACTCGTGTAGCGTGCTTTGGAAGATTAAGAAATGTGCTTTATTTTTGCAGACTGTGTGCAATTTTGTCAACGGCGCATTGGTGCAACATCAGGAATGGGACGGCAAGGAAAGCACAATAACAAGAAGAGTGGAAAATGGGAAACTAATGGTGGTAGGTGCCAAACTGCTTATGTCTTCTTGGCTTCTTACACACATTCACTGTTCACCTAACTGCTGTAATCACTGATTGTGAACAGGACGGCCAGGTTTGGGAAGAGAGAGTTAAATACTAGACCACTAATAACTAAGAAAGCCCTTCATGGGGATAGAGCAAGGATGGAGCTGGAGCTGGGTTTAGGCCATGATCTGCTGTGACATTCCCGTAGCATCTTGAGCAAGCCACCAAACTGCCCTCGGAGGCATACATTTTTCCATTTCTTTAAAATGAGGACGAATATTCGCCAAGACCAAATGAATAATTTAGATACTGCACATCAATACTGTAGTGTTCAGGAAAGTATGTACACATCTTAAGGAAAATGACAGGTTCTAGTTTTTCCAACCCAAGAGTCCTAACATGTGTTTTCTCCACTTGTGACATAGATAACAAGGTTCGGTAGGATTCTGATCGTAGCATTTAACTACCACCATTGCCCTGGGATGCAACACTAACCTACATCTTTAATATCATTGTTTCTCTTAGGAATGCGTCATGAACAATGTCAACTGTACTCGGGTTTATGAAAAAGTAGAGTAAAAATTCCATCATCCTTCTGGACAGGAATTAGCTGGTCGAGTAAACAGGCTCAGTTCAATGAGCAAATCTCTCCGTGCTTTTTTTTTTTTTTTTTCCCCATCTCTGTATTCAGTTGTCTTTGTCATAAACATTTTGCATGCAACTATTTCCAAGTGTTGGTTTAATTAAGATCGTCCCTTTGGTTAGTGAATAAATGTGTTTATGCTATTGCAGCGTTGTATGCTTTTTTTTTTAAAACTATAGGAAATTAGTGATGAGTTTTAATAATCAAGAATTGCATACATTCTGGGGCAGTCTTGAAGGTAGTATATTGAGATCATGTTTTAGTAATTTATATATGGAGCTACTTCTGTGCAGATCGATCAATCATTTAAGCTTGCCCTGTGTTATTTGAACTTTGTATCAACTCAAGAGTCTTAAATTTCTGGCAGAGACAGTTATGAAAAAATAGCCACTTGAACTTTATAATTTAAATATTAGAATAAAGGTTAAGTTACCATCTTGACTAATGATCATATTTTCATAGTGCACTTTTAACTATTATTCAGGAGTTCTACAACCAAAAATTCATTTAATGAGCTTTCTGAGGACCTACCATGGGCAGGCAGTGTTCTAGAGGTGAAGGTACATCTGAACACAAGGACAAATCATTGCCCTCACTCCCAGCTGTGGAAGAACCCAATGTGCTTATCAACAAAAGCCTTCAAAGTACTGCAGCTCTAAAGTACTTTTGTGTTATGCAAAGTATTATGAGAATTCTAGTGGACCCGTGTTCTATTTCTCAAACCCAAATACTAATAATACCTGCAATTCACATTTGGAGAAATACAGTTTATAGACACTGGGCTCACGCTTTGTGTGCGTGGTCCCCACAGCAATACTAAGGGGAGCTAGTGCCCTTATCTCTGTGGTGCAGATAAGCAAACAGGTTTTTGACTAGGTAACATGTCCTAGGATGTTGGAAGTAATAGAGGTGGATCAAGAACCTACATCTGGTGAAGTTCACTCTGTGACTTAGAGATTGTCTTAGCACAATCTTCCTACGACACTGCCGCTTCTCAGCTTGTGTAAAGATCCTGGGTCTAACTTCTTGATGTGATAACAGAGACTTCTCTGAAACCACTGTCCATGCACTGAAATGTTAGTGGCGAAGGATCTGAATTACCCAGAGCCAGCAGGGAGAGTATCTACTCACTGACCCTTTAACCCTGTGCTATCCTATGTGTAGCCATGAGCCACACGTGGCTGTGGACCCCATCAAAGGGGCCCCTCTGAACTGAAATGTGCTGTAAGTGAAATAACACATTAGATTTCAAAGACTTGATACCAAAAAACAAAAACAAAAAAAGGAAATGCCTCCTTTTTGTTTTTTGTATTGATTATATGTTAAAATAACCTTTTTGGATGTAACTGGTCACCTAAATATATGTTTAAAAGATTTAGTTTACCTGTTTCTTGCCTTTTTTTCATGTGGCAAGGGAAAATTTAAAAATTACCTGTGCTGGCATTTTTACAGCTTCATTTTATGGTGCTCGGCAGACACTGCATTTTTTTTTTTTTTTTCTTCCACAAATCGAAGGTTTGTGGCCACTTTGTGTTGGCACCACTTTTCCAATAGCATTTGGTGATTTAGTTCCTGTGTCACATTTTAGTAACTCAATATTTCAAACTCTCATTATTATATTTGTTGTGGTGATCTGGGATCAGTCCTCTTGGACATCACTGTTTTGATTTGGGGTGCCACAAACCACACCCGTAGAAGACATTGAACTTAATCCATAAAAGTGTGTTCTGACTGCTCCACCCACCGGCCGTTCCCCCCTCTCCCTCTCCTTGGGCCTCCCTATTCCCTGAGACAATATTAAATTTAGGCCAATTAAGATCCCGACAACGGCCTCTAAGTGTTCAAGTGAAAGGAAGAGCCACACATCTCACTTTAAGTGAAAAGTTAGAAATAAGCTCAGTGAGAAACACATGTCGAAAGCCGAGATAGGCTGAAAGGTAGGCCTCTCACACCAGTGAGCCAGGCTTTGAATGCAGAGGGAACGTTCTGGAAGGAAATTTAAAGTGCTGTCATGGAACATAAATGATAAGAAAGCGAAAAGCTTTACTGCTGATACAGAGAAAGTCTGGATAGAAGATCAAACCAGGCACCGCATGCCCTTAAGCCAAAGCCTCATCCCGAGCAAGGCCCTGGCTCTCTTCAATCTCTGAAGGTGGACAGGGGAGGAAGCTGCAGAAGGAAAGTCTGAAGCTGGCGGAGTTTGGTTCATGAGGTTTAGGAAAGAAACCTTCTCTCTCTGGCAGTCTGGAACCGAACCTACGATAATTTTTATTGGACTGTGCTGCTCTAGACTTTTTATTGGACTTCTCTATTTGAATTTCCCTCTTGGTTCTTTTAGTTTCTGTCCTAGAGGTCCTCTTTCTTCCCCTTTTCCCACTTCTAATAATAGTGTACGTTTATAGGATTCTCCCTGAACCAAACCCTGGGCCAGGTACTTTCTGAGTTTTGTAATTCTCAGAACCACCCGAAGTGATGTGTATTAACTATTGTTTTCTGCGTTATTTAGTTGAGAAACGTAAGGCTCAGGGTCTAGGTAGTGGTCCCCAGCTGTCCAGCAGGACAGGTCGAAGCACAAGTTCATCTGACTTGAATATCTGTGCTACCAGCCACCATGTTCTCATTTCTAGCCTTCAGTTTATGACGGCAGCATTGCTTGAGGGAGAGTAGCCCCTGTTTCTCCCATGGGGGAGCGCTGGCATTTTGGGTGAGAGAGCTTCTGTTCATGATGCCGGACCATGGCAAGCATGGTAGGACTCAGCATTCTTAGAGTGTTGCTGCAAAATGCCCATGGCACCCGTCAGTCTAGCCCGCACACGGGTGCGTTTGCAGATGGCCTCTAAGGGTATAGCATCGTACCTACCTGAGAACCTGGGTAGAACAAATGTATCTTTATATTACCTGGTGTCAATTAAACCCTTCTTTCTGCTAAGCAATCCTTTAAGTCAATGGACCCCTTATCCAAAGACATAAACTACATCCTTCTTTGAATATTTTGATTTTCTCTGAATTACAGTCCTCTTTAATTTTTATCTTTCTGTCCCATACCATATCTAATCCATTAGCAAAGTATTTCTGCTTTATCTCCAGAATATATTTAGAATTCAATTACTTCTCACCTCTTCCACAGACACCACCCTGCTTCAAACACCACCATCAATCATCTCTCCTCCGATTTCCCTGTTTCCATTTTTATTCTCCCAGAGCCATCATCATAAAATACATGTTAAAACAGTCCCCTGCTGACAACCACCCAGTGGCTGATTCTTTCACTCAGAGTAGAAGCCAAAGTCTTTACAGAGACCCTATATGATCTTGTCTGTGCCTCCCAACTTCTCAACATCCCCTCCCGATTTCTTCTACTGCTGTACTCTCAAACATTGCCCTCCAGCCCGCGGCCATTGATGACACAAGTGCGCTCCTGCCTCAGGGCTTTTCCACCTGTTGCTGCCACTGCCTGTAACAATCTTCCCTCAGGAATCTGCAACCCAGGTTTTCTAAGCTTTCTCACTTCCTTTCAGGCTCTTCTCAAAGGTCACCCTAGCGTGTGTCATTCCCAGTTCTGTCCTCCCCTGTACTCTCTGCTCCCTTATGCTCCCCCTGTCCTCCTCACCAATCCTGACTATTTATTTACTCCGTTCTTATAAAATTTTGTTTGGTTATTATGTGTCCCTCCCAGTGAAAAGTAAGCTCCATGAAGAAGGGACGATGTTTTTACAGTGTTTTTCTCTATCAATTAGGAATCAACCTGGCGCACAGAAGACGCTCAATAAATATTTGTGAATGAATAAGTTCATTAACAAATGAATGGCTTCTGTGTGCCTGTTTTAACACCTTTTAATATTACCTAAGACCCTTTATGATTTTGCTTCAGTTTACTTTATGTTTTAAAACCGTATTTCTTACCTTTATACACAAATCATTCAACTTTAATTAGGTCTTTTATTTACCGCAGATGTAATGTGCTTGAGGAATGTAGACGATGCATGTTGGAAACGGGAAGTAAGGAATTCAGCCTTGTTTCTGAGCTGTGTGTCAGGACACGGCTCCACTGGGACAGGGAAATCGGCTGCCCACTTTCAGTCATATAAAATTAATTTTACTGCAGATGAGTGTTCTGCCAACAGGCGATGTCTGTTAGAACTTGACCTGAGTTGTTTGTGAAACATGGTGCGGCTTGGATACGATTTACTACAAGTCAGATAGTTTAACATAACTCAAATCCTCACAAAAGAAAAATGTCTAGGCAAGAGATGACTGAACTTTTGAAGTACTGCCAGCGCCATCACCTGTCGCTTTCAAGCAGAATCCGAGTGGCTAAGGACGATATTGTGGTTATGAATCACAGCTTCAGATCTGGCAGGCAGTGTGAGGCTTTGGTGAAAGCGCATATCATGATGTTCCATTTATTGCTAACTTAGCGATTTCTTGAGTTTTAATCTCTTCAACTCAGGCATTTGAAACTGCCATGATCCTAAAAAAGCTGAGAGCCGTCTTTTTAGCACCTCGATTCTAATGCTGCCAGCTCACCGTAGCTATTGCTCAAGGCTTGCGGCTCATTAACCCGTGATTCATAACATCTACTGTATTTTAAATTCACTTTTAAGTTTATGAGAATAATTATAGTGGTTCCCTGGATTTCATTTTATGTACTCACTGTTTTCCTCTTTCAGTTGCCCTCTTAGAATTTGCGGCCACTTGGTGGGTCATGTGCGATGTGGATTAGTCGGAAGAATGGATGAAGTTGGGGAGCTGGTCTAAAACGCTGAGTGACACGTGTTTTGAAATGTTGTTGTGAAAGGCAGGGTGGGATGACTCGTCACCGGAGCCACAGCAACTGGAAAATAATCAGTCTTATGACATCTGGTCTGTCAGGTCCTGTCACAGATTGTGTGTGGGCATTTACAAGTCCATCTCCTGTTCCCACACTGTACACTTTGAAAATGTCTGAAAAGAGAGGAATAATGTTTTCTTAAGAGCCTTTTTAAAAAGTTCTGGTGACAGGTGATATGGTGAACAAGATAGAGCAGAGTCAGGCCCCTTTTTCATGGAACTGACATTCTAGTGTGAGAAGATGGAACATACACAGTTCAAACAAGTGGCCTGGAGTGACAGATGCAGCCAGGAAAGGACTAAAGCAAGCAGAGCAATAAGGACTGAGTCGGGTTGAAGCTACTTTATGTGGGAGAGTCAGAAGGCCTCTCAGAAAGGCCTCTCAGAGAACTGAGACCTGAAGCATGAGCGGGAGGCAGGCAAGTGACATCTGGGGGCATAGGGTTCTAGGAAGAGGGGTAGAAACTGTAAAGGCCCTGAGTGGACACAGATGGAGTCGCAGAGTGACAGTAGGTTATTAGAAGTGAAGTGTTAACAAAATTCCACTGGGTAAGTTTTGAAGTTGTAATTGGCTTTATTAAATGAATGGTGAATCAGGCAGTATCTCACCCAGCCTGTAGACAGATACTCTGAGGAATCATACAAAATGGAAGGCTTTTATAGAAAGGGTGGGGAGAGAAAGTCGTTAGCAAAAGAAAAGTGGAAGTTTATTCAAACAAAGTAAGAATTCAAGGTCACAGCAAGACATTCTCATTGGCTGAGCTGTGGTGCTTTCCATTGGCTCAGCTTGTTGCTGGGCAAGAAGAAAATCTTCCTTCCTCCTGCCCGGGTAGTCAAGTAAAAAACGCCTTTTTGTAGGAGATGCAAGGTACTATCTCTGCTTGTTTGGGGTCATAGAGTGGTAAGATGCGAGAGCTCCCTTTATAGGCCTTCCAGACTCCAATTTTGATTTGAAAAGTTGAAGTTTCCTTCATTGATTTTTATGGGAGCACAGTGGGACAAGACATAGTCTGACATTTGGGGAGGAAACAGAGCATGTGGGGCCTGGTAGCTGCTAGTGAGGGATTTGGGTTTGAGGGAAACCATGGAGGGTCTCAAGTAGGAAATAAGAGATGACTTAAAAAAATAATACCCTATTTTCACTTTCAGTAATAGAACACTTGATATTTGGAATAAGTGTCTTACTAAAAAACTGAAAATACTGGACAAAATATTTTTTTAACCTTTCCTTAAAGTGACAAAGTGCTAATAAAATAATGCTGCAGTGAACATAGGGGTGCATATATCTTTTTGAATTAGTGTTTTGGATTTCTTTAGATAAATACCCAGAAATGGAATTGCTGGATTATATGGTAGTTCTGTTTTTAATTTTTGATGAATTTCTGTGCTGCATTCCATAGCGGCTGCAGCATTTTACATTTCCACCAACAGTGCAGAGTGTTCCCTTTTCTCCACATCCTCACCAACATTTGTTTGTTGACCACTGATGATGGTCATTCTGACAGGTGATACCTCACTGTGGTTTTTATTTGCGTTTCTTTGATAATTAGTGATGTTAAGCATCTTTTCATTATGTCTAGTGGCCATCTGTATGTTCTCTTTGGAGAAATGTCTATTCAGGTCCTCTGCCCATTTTTTAATTGGATTTTTTTTTTTTTTTTGGTGTTAAGTTATGTGAGTTCTTTATAAATTTTGGATATTAACCCCTTATCAGATGTGTCATTGGTGAATATCTCCTCCCATTCAGTAGGATGCCTTTTCATTTTGTTGGTGGTTTTCTTTGCTCTACTAAAACTTTTTAGTTTAATGTAGTCCCATTTGTTTATTTTTTCTTTTGTTTCCCTTGCCCGAGGAGATAGATCAGAAAATATATCATTAAGAGCAATGTTAGAGAGTTTACTGCCTATATTTTCTTCTAGGAGTTTTGTGGTTTTGGGTCTTACATTTAAGTCTTTAATCCATTTTGAATTTATTCTTGTATATGGTGTAAGAAGGTGGTCCAGTGGAAGCAATCCAACCCATCAATAGACGATTGGATAAAGAAGAGATATATGTATACACACACACACACACATCAGCCATTAAAAATAATGAAATATTATCATTTGTGACAACATGGCTGGATCTAAAGGGTATTATGCTAAGTGAAATAAGTCAGACTGAGAAAGAGAAATGCCATATGATCTCACTTATACATGGAATCTAAAGAACAAAATAAATGAACAAACAAAACAGAAACAGAATCATAGATGCAGAGAACAAACTGATGGTTGTCAGAGGCAAGGAGGTTGGGGAGCTAGGTGAGAAAGGTGAAAGGAATAAGAAGCACAAATTGGTAGTTGCAAAATAGTCACAGGGATGTCAAGCTCAGCATAGAGAATATAGTCAATAATATTGTAATAACTAATAAGGTGTCAGGTGGGTACTAGACTTATGGGGGGAGGGTCACTGTATAAATTATATAAATGTCTCACCACTGTGCTATACACCTGAAACTAATGTAAAATAATATTGAATGTCAACTGTAACGGACCAAAAAGCAATACTCTTTAAAAAGTGCTCATCAAATAGTGAGGCATTACTGGGCGTAAATCTGGGAAGACAGGGACACAGTGCAGCTGACAAGGCCACTTTGGCTCTGGAGCATCTGTTTCTGAATCCAGAAGAAGGGCCTGAGAGGCCGAGCTGTCCTTTTGGCAACAAAGAAAATGGTTGGCCTTTGTCTGATGGTAGATGGTCTGACTTCATGTTGTATTGTTTTTGAGAGAGTTTCTAATGGCTGAAAATTTAGTCACGAGGATATTCCTCGGAGTGCCATTCATACTGGAAGAGATTTGTTGGAAAGCACATAACTTTCTAGAAATGGGGGATTGGTTAAACAATCATGATGCATCCGTACAATAAAATATTCACGGGCATTTAAAAAAAAAATGAAAACCACTAAGAGCTCAGAAAAAAAACCCTCATAATGTACTATTAAGTAAAAAAAAAAAAAAAATCCTGACTATAACATAGTCTGTATATGTTGTCCCATTTGTGTAATAATATGTGCATATATGTAGAAAAATATAGAAAATTGTTAACAGTGGTGATGTTTGATTTCTTATTTCCTTGCCTATCTACCTGTCGTAAGAAAAATGCAAAAACGTTTTAATGCAAGTAGCTTTATTTATATTTGAATGATAAATAAATAATATATTAGAAAATACTACAGAAAAATATAAAGAAGAAAATAAATAGCCCTGGAAATCTCACTTCCATAGAACATCAATATTAATATTTGGTTATGGTGCATTTAAATAGCTCTTTACCCATTTATATGCAGATGGATTTTATACATGGGATCATACAGCACAGTATTCTATTGGCATATCTTTTTAAATTTTTTTCAAAGACTCAAATAAACATAGATTCATTGTTTTTATTGAACTTCATAACATTTAACTTTACTTTAACTCTTATTTTATCAATCTCCTATTGATAAATGTTTAAGTTTTTGAAGAAGTTTCAGAGTTACTAACAATGGTTCAATGGACATTCTTATGCATCGATGTAATAAAATGTATAAACACACCTTAAATATTTAACCTTCAGTTAGGTCCCCATAGCACTTATTTAGCTACTCCTCTAATAGGCCAAGTATCTGCAGACAAAGCTGAGCTCGCAGAGTTGTAACATGTAGTAGCATCTGATTAAGGAAACTTTTATCCTACAAAATATTATGCTCCCAAGAGGCACTTTTAACTCCCTTAAAAGGGACATTTTTTTTTTTCCTTTTTGCAATTAAATATCTCAAAGGAAGGAAATGTTGGTTCTAAAGTCAACCCCAATGGATGACAAGTTAAAGGACCAATATTTTACTCGTGATGGAACAATTTCTCATTGCATCGCTTTATGCAAGGTCACGGTGTTTACTGGGTCACAACTCCCAGGGCGTCCGTTCCCATCCTCACTGGTGTGGATGACCCTGCTGGGTCATGTGAAACCCGGGTGGGTATGCCACACAGGCCCTGGCATTGCGTTTAGTTTGTTTCTTGCTCAGTTGGCTCATTGATCCTTTAACAAGACCATCCCTAAAAGAAATTCAAAGGAGAAAAATTCCAGTATTATGTTTCAGAGTTTCAGTACAGTAGCAATGGAGATCTTTTGCACAGAAGTTTGCAAAAGTTACATATAAGAGAACAAAGACTTCTTTCAGGATTCAGAGTGGGTTTGACAAAGGCTTTTGGCAAATTATATGACCAAATATGGAAACTAAGCTTGCTGACTCAGCCTATTGCATGAACCACTAAACTCAGCTTCCTCCCTTAGCTACACAGGGCAGAAATATAGGAAGTAAGAAAGAAAAAATGCCCCCTTTCTAGAGCAGGCAGGCTTTTGGAAAGTGGCCAGTTCTGGAGGTTGACCTGGATAAGGTGCCACACGATGAGATGCGTACCACACCCAGAAACCTTGGAGAGATCATGATGACACGGATGACATAACCTCAAAAGTTTCTGATTTCATGTTGAAATCATTAACATGTCGGTAGACAGTTCTGATGAGAGTGTAAATTCTTTATTCTGGAAATCGTCGGTAATTCTAGGGTCCCAGAAAATTTAAATCAGTGCTGATTTAAATTTTGGACTGTGTTTTTCGGCAGGTGATGGAGAAATGGTGCTGTTTGAATTCCACGTATCAGGGGCACAAAAACACGTATTAAAATAAGATAGAAGGCACCAGACCAGAATGAGGCAACTCAATGTTAATGAAAACAATAAGTCCAAGAGGTAATTTCATAAAAATGTCATCAGAGGCTTTGCCAAGTAGAGAATTGCATTATCTCTATCATGTCGCCTATTTCGTTTCTGCTGGATTCTGTATGTCTGCAGTCATTCTTTCTGCACCTAAGACAAACATTTTATACCAAGAACACATTTATGTACAAGTTATATATTTCATGTACAATTCACTTTTTCCTCATCTGGTAGCTTTGATTAGTTAGCTGATGAGGTCTTTGAGTCCCACCCCAATGTCAGCATGTCTGGGATGGATTAATTGATAGAGAGGTTGGCTGATTCATTCATTCATTCATGCATTCATTCATTCATTCAATTCAGCAAAAGTATGTGGAGCCCCTGCAATGTGTCATACAGCATGCAAAGGGCTGGGCATAGAAAACTGAATAAAGGTAAAAAGTCCTTGACTTCATGGAGTTTAAATCTGGAGAGAAAGATGGACAATAAACAAAAACGAATGTAATAATTATCGATTGGCGTACTTGCTGTGAAGGACTAAATAGGGTGCTTGGTGGGGAATAGCACAGGAACTAATAATAATGGGCAGGTTAGGGAAGGCCTCTGTGGGGAGGAGGAATTTAAGTTGAAACCTAAAGGAAGGAACAACAGGGGGAGAGCTTTCCCAGCGGAAGCACTCACAAGTGAAAATGGCGGAAGGAAGTGGGTAGGGAGCAGGGGCCCACAGGAGGGAAACAAACGGTGCTGGAGGGGGTGGGCATGGCCTTGGAGTTGTGGGAAAGAGTGGGGGTCTCACCCAAGTCTGTTGGGAATTCACTGGAGGGTTTAAAACGAGGTAGAGTCGTAGTAAAAGGTGGATACTCCTATCCCAATCCCCTGGGCCTGACATATTTTGGAATTCAGAATTTGCTTTGCATTTTAGAAAGTTAACCTAGTGCATATATGATATTTACATATCAACCCATATATTATATGACTCTCCAGAGGCTCCTGAGGCCAGTAGCCTGTAATCAAACACATTAATATATCTGCAACTTAACATGTGAAAACTCACACAAAGCAGATCAAATAAAGAGCACACGTAGCCCTCCATCAGTTTTCGTTAGGATCTGCTGCTAAATGAGTTCAGGTCCAATTAGGTTTTGCCACCAAGTAAATTATGGAAAAAAATTATCAGTTTTCAGGGCTTCTTGGATTTTGGATGGTGGGTATGAGATTATAGATCTATAATAAATGATCCCCCCCTTTTCCTCTGTTATTCTGACTAATATTCATTAATTCATTAATTCAACAAATTAGCTTCTAAACATTTCTCTGTGTGCCAGGCAGTGTTCTTGCTGGCTGAGAAGGTGGTGGGGAAACGGGTGATGGTGTGGTATGCATGACATTATTTTTATAGGCTGATGTGTATTTGAGGTGACTCTCGTTGGGTTGGAAATGCTCCCCGTCCTTGGTAAGTGTAACAAGGCAGTGAACTGACATGGAAAGAAAGATGCTATCCCAACAAACACAAGAAGCATGTTGAACAGAATTCAATCATTGCAGTACACCACATAAGAAATATACATGGTTTCGCTTTCTTTAAACTCCATAATTCTCTGCTAGTCACATGTATTGAACTAGATCCTGCAATAAGCCTCCGCAAAGGCAGGCTGAAGGAGTAAGAATTTAGTTTAAAAGGACAGATACACCTTGAATTGCTGTATCCCCTCCCCTCCCCAAGGAGTCTTTTCACTGCCTTTAAAAACACTTCCATTACTCAAGGAAGAAATCACTTTGAAACGTTAGATCAGCGTGTAAGATATTTCAGTCTAGTTCTGTGGTACATTTAGCTTTTGGAAAACGCTGGCAGACTGGGCCCCAGAGTTTGGCTTTTTATTTTTAACACTCTTCCATCGAAATGTCCACTGGTTCAGGGTGGCAGGAATTCTCTGATTTGTATGCTCTCATGCTTTAGTTTATACATTCAATAAACATCACAGGAACTGAAACAATCTGTACCCAGAGTCCAAGAATCTTCTCTGCCACAGGATTTATGCTAGAGCTTCCTGAGAAGTGCTGTTGTAAATATACACCCAAACCACCCACTTGCAAGGAGCACTAAATGCCATGAATGAGTCTCTTGAATGAGCAGGAGGGGCCAGAGTACAAAACAAATAAAACAGAGAGACATGTTTTCCAGGCACTGCCTAGTAATAGTAGTCTGCTTATGCTCATGTTTATTTCTTTTTTCTTTTTTTAACTTGGGGAATATTGGGGAACAGTGTGTTTTTCCAGGATGTCAAGTTGTTGTTTTTCATTCTAGTTGTGGAGGGCACAGCTCACTGGCCCATGTGGGACTCGAACCGGCGACCTTGGTGTTATGAACATGGCGCTCCAACCACTGAGCCAACCGGTCGCCCCTGTTTCTTATTTCTTTCTTTCTAGGCTACTTGCACTTCATTGTTTCCTTGGCAGGTAAACTTAAAAATGGTGAAAACAACCAAAATGATCTTTATTCTTCCATCTCTTCACCTTTCTATCTTCATTAGCTTACCATCTATTTTCCTGTTCTCATGGGTTGGCAGTACAGGAGAGGAAAAAGTTTTCCTTGGCCCTCTCAGGATTCCTGGCTGGGTCTGAAAATTAAACTGACAAGAAAAAGTAGATGTAATAAACTATTTAAAAAATGAAATTCTGAAGTCAGAGGGGACCTTAGTCAGATGTCATCTGGTAAAGTATCTTCAATTTGTGACAGGAAGAAAGGCAGACCCACAGTGTTTGTGTAACTCATGCAAGGACCTATGGATAGTTCATGGTGGAGCGTCTGCTGGGTCCCGTCTGTTGATTTCCAGACAGGGGCTGTGAGAAAGATCTCAAGAGGAACTTCAATGCATAAAGGGCACTTTGGCTCCTTTTGGTTCCTGAAAACTTCTTTAGTAGACATTTGAATTCTGAGAACTTGATTTCTTTTTAATTTTTTTGCACAGCAGGTAACCCCAGTTCAAACTCTTTCAAAGTAGTAGGAAGTATGAAGCCACTGAACCAATTCAATTCTCAGACAATTCTTGGTGTCTGGAAAAGACTGCAGAGGCTCCAGTTTTTGGGTTTAGTTGCAACAATGAAGAGAAGAAGGAGTCTAGGTAATCCAAAATGATAAACAATTCTTGAGAAATTTCAAAGCAATTGAAAAACAGAAATCAATAACTAGGATGGGATATTAATGGGGACCTCCTTCTTAGGCAAGGCGTATATGCCAGGATGCAGAATGCTCAGGGTTTTGCTTTCAAAAGGAAGGAGCTTACAGAACCCCATCCAACACAATTCTTACAGCTTGTAAGAGAAATTTTACTAACAGCAGCTGGAATTCTCGGACGTGATTCAGGTAGGAGCGGTCTAAGCAATACTTTGTGGTTTGTTTTAAAGGATGGAGTATCGTCGCTACATGTAGGGAAGTAGATCGTAGAGCTGATAAACCTGTGAGAAGTTCCTTGGTTGGCCCTCATTGGGAAATGCCAACAAGTTGAGAGAGGAAGCAAAAGGAATGAGCACTTGTCACCACTTAGAGGACTATTAGGAACAGTGCTGTCCCCATAAACGATGATGTTCATCCCTGCCTGCCTCCAGCCAGTAAATTATTAGTTTTTCAAATCCATTCAAACTTCATGCGTCTCTTGTTGTATTATGAGAATCTTTCTGATTCTCACTGCTTTTTGTTTTTCTTCTGTGTTTTTTTTTTTTTTTTTTTTTTTTTTTTTTTTTTTTTAAAGAGGGGGTTATCTACTGTTTTTATTGAAAGGAACTATAGTTTTACATCTCTTTGGAGAATTTACAAAGTAGACTTCTTATGAATAATTGAGCATTTACTTTTCTTTGAAACATTTTTTAAGGCTGTGTCAGTATGTTGGAAATAAAAAGGTGTTGACACGAAATAGAAAGTTGAGCTGCTGTTAATTCACCTGTGCTAAAGACCAGTGTGGACTCACGCACACGCGGACTCAGCCACGTCCGGTCCCAGATCGTCTCTAATGACTGATTCTCGTACTGTTGGATGGGAAGGATAAAAATGGATGGAGTGCCTCCTCATTCTCTGTAGTAGATGGCATCTTTCCAGATTCTTTAGACGCTTTCTCTTTTTAAGTGTCATTGCATCCCTCATAGTTTCTGTGTTTTCTTGAAACTGATTCATTGTAAGTAAGGGACCCCAGAACTGGACACCTTTATGGATGTTTTCCTAAAACGCAGTTCTCCTTTATCCACAGCCTTTTCTCCTTCAAGCAATCCCACTTCCTCTTCCTTAAAGATCCCATTTCCTAGTTTTCGACCACTAGGGGTCATAAATTCACACAAATGCCTCAAAGGTGTAAAACAAAAAAGCTTTCTCTTAAAAAGAGCCCTTGAATGTCTTCACTTTCCATAAACAATCTTATGCCATGTGGGCCCACATATCAGCTCCCATTTACACGTGATTCGAACTCAGAACAGAAAGCTCAGAAACAGTCACAAAATCCAGGAAAAACAAAATGGAAATCTCCGTGATGTCTGAATGGTTTGTGAAAGGGGCAAATCTGTGTAGCTTCGAGCTCTGCAGACCCCCTTCCCGCCTTGGCCCCCACAGGTGCCTTTAACCTCATTGCATGAGATTGACAGGCACCTCCTTTTGGGGATGGGCTCCCCAAGGCAAGAGCACATAGAAATATCACTTAGAAAGCTTTGCATTGCTTTGCAATAGGGATACATGAGACACCCGGACCCACTCTTATTCTACTAGTTTGTGTTTCAGCTGAAGGGGCTGATACGTTGAAAAATTTTCAAATCATGGCTTTTTCAAGCTGACAGATCCTTAGAATAATCAATTCCAACCTTTTCATTTTATGTGGGGCAAATGGTGCCTGGAGTTGTTCACTCATCATCCAAAGATGGTGGCAGAAGGGGACCTCGGCCACACATTTTCCAACTCCTGGGCATCCTACATCTTCTCTGTCGTTATTACTGTTCTTAGGATGCTTTCATGTCTCTGCCTTGGAATTTGCAGAAAATAGAAATCACACTATTCCTTCGACTGTGTCCAATAGTGTAAGAAACCTCTTAGCTCAGTAAGCCTCCTCGGTGGAGATTTAATGTTAAAAAATCAAAAGCAGCATGTGAATTATTGAAACAATGACAAGAAACACATTTTAATACAGACTTTGCAGGTTGCATTCTAATTCAGATAGATGGAATAGCTGCCATTTAGCTTGTCTTAATATCGCAAGTAAACCAGACCCACATGGATCTTTCAATGAATTTTTTAAAGGGAACATCACCATATTTAATGAAAAGAGGTAGTCAGTCTATTGGTATTCTAAGTCCAAATGGATATTGTTGTTGTTCTCACCAAGATGAAAAGAAAATTAGCTTAGTCATTTGTATATAGAAGCAGAGAAAGGATTGCATTTTCACAGTAGCTGTACCATAAAATAGCTAATTTTGTTTGTGCAATACACTTTATTTCTTGGGATGAGTGGGGCTGTCTCTGCCTGACCAAAAGGCCTGGAGAATCCATGGCCTGGGTGTCAGGCTCAGTTCCCAGGGAGAGAGTCCTACAGGACCCTCTCATAAACATGACTTTTTTCTTCATTCTGACTGAGATTTCCATGGTAAATCCAGGGCAGAAATTCTCTGAGTTAGAATTTTCTCCTAATTATTGTATTCAACGATTGCTTTGGCTAAATAGTCTTATAAAAATTTTGGAACACTAGATTAAAAATGAATTCTTTGGTCACAATGAGAGTGTGTGGTAACTGGTTAAACTGGTAATTCTCAGTGGTTTGGAGATGCTTAACCAGAAAGTGATGCAAGGTCAAATAAGTTAGGGAAATAGGTGGTACGTTTAAAACCCTTTCTTAGACATTCATAATGTTGCTTAGCATATCACAAACTCTGAATAATCCTGCAGTTAAGAAACTTGATCAACTTTGTTTGAGCTGACATTTTCCAAGTATAGTTGATCAGGAGTTTTTGTTGCAAAATAGCAAATCGCATCTTGTGAAAAACAGGTTGAGAAATCTTGATTGCCAAAATGACATAAAATACTTGTTTGATAAATCAACTACTCCATGTCTTGCAATGTGTAACCCTTCTATTTGATTTTTATCTCATGTATTGGCAGTGTCTTTACAGTACCCCCTTTGGCTCTACGGCCACTTTTTGTCAAGAACAGCAAGATTCAAAGTTGCGACATCACAGACCCAAGCCCTGCCAAGTTTATCCACAGAATTTCCCAAGTACCGACGTCCTTACTTTCATGTGTGTTATAAAGCAGTGATTTCAGTTGATTTCCCCTACCCCATTTATTTTCTTTCCCTTAATGTAGAATTGTTTCATGTCAGAGTCCAGGATTATTTAGGAGAGATCAGAGAAGCCTGGGCTACCATCATGATCATCGTATTTCCTGGGACTAGATGTTATGGTTGTGACCTGATGGTAGGAGTAGCTTGCACATTCAAGATAAAATACTCACTTGTTGGTGTGACATAAAAAGTTGAGTGTGCTTGTTTTTAAGATCTCATGGAAGTGGTGGAGCCAGAGAACCACTGGTAATGGGAGCTTAGTACAAGGAATCAAGATTTTAACAGGTAATCTGGGCTGCTGTGTCACTTTCTTGTTATAAATTGGCCTTAGGTCCTGATACTTCCATAAATGGTTTGCTCCATAGCCTCAGGAGAATTGTAACGATACTTTTGCACTATTTTGCATATAGCCATAGCTTCAGTGACCTGATTTCCTTGTGAGTGTTTTCTATTTCTATATCCTGAGAGAGAGGATTCAATTAGGTTGGTTGTCACCATCCCATACCAAGGATTCTTACTCGGCAGTTTCATTCCAAGCGACTGCAAAGGCCATTGACTGCCCTCAAGTTCAAGTTCAGTTTGGAACGTAGTGTAGTGCCTCTGGAACTAGCCCAGTCCCTAACGCCATTAATTATGTGCAGAGTATCAGCATTTTCTTATCCTGACATACATGCCACGAATCCTTGTGAAAATTTCCATAAAGAATTATTTGCTCTTTCTGTCCTCAAAAGTGTTGTAACAATTGTGGTTGTGGGAACCCAGAGTTTCCTAGAATTTGTTTTGATCCAAGATCTATTATGATCTGGTTCCCACCTGCTACTTCAACTGCTCTGTCATCACTCTTCTCCCCTCCTCATTAAAAATAAACAGATCGCTCTTCTCCAAATCCCCATGCTTTTGCTTGCGGCCATGTTTTCCCCACGAGCTTTCACTAGAATGCCATTGCCTTCCTTTTCCACACAATTAAATTCTTCTCTTGTTTCCAGGCTTGGTTCAAGCAGGACCTTTTCTAGGATATCTTTCATGTTCATTCCTAGGCTCACAGAAACTTTTAGTTGCCATGAATAAATTAAGGTTAGAGATGATAATAATTAGTGTATTGCTTGGGATAGGAGTAGCTGCCGTAACACACAATCCTTAAATTATATAATCATGCAAATATCTATCATAGGAGTTTATTCCTCAGTTACGTAAACTCCCAGTCCCTATGACAACATGTGGCGTTCATACTACACATTGTACCAGTCACCTATTGTAGCAGCCGTCATTTTATTTACTCCCAATTCTGTGAGTCAGCCATTTGGTCAGAGCCCAGTTGGGCACTTCTCCGCTGAATTTGCTTGGGTCACTCGGCTGGTTGCAGTTCGTGGGCAGGTTGGCTCGGAGCTGGTTGGTCTAGGATGGCTTCTCCTTGTTCTAGGTCTCTTTCTCCAACACGTCAGCTTGGGCTGGTTCTCATGGCTGCAATGTCCCAAAAGGGCAAGATGAAAGCTGCACGGCTACCTGAGACCCAGACTCAGAAGTCACACGATGCCACTTCCATTGTCTTCTGCTGGTCATAGCAAGTGACAAGTACAGCCCAGATTCAGGGAACGTGGAAATAAATTACACCTCTTGATGGGAGGAGCTACCAAGAATGTGTGGCCCTTGTAAATCTACCTCATACACTCTTAAAGTTGAACTAGTTGGTATTTATTTTGAGAAATCTCCTAGTAAACTCCTTTATCTTTTTTTCTACATTCATCATCTTCAACTTAGCATGATAAAGAGGTAGGGTAAGCAAATCAAACTTGTGACAATTTCATGCATACACTGACCCCAACAGAAGAATTTTACTCCTAAAATCTAAATGAGCTCTGAGTTTTAGAAATAGGTCTAATATGTTTGGGGTCAGACTCTTCCCCCAAATGTTGCTTGTGTAATGGGTTACCTTATCATGCAGCCGTGAATGGAGCTGGATCCAGAGAAGTCTGGAGGGTTAGGGGATACTTGGTCCTCTGGAGCCATGCTTGCCCCTGAGCTGAGGCTGTGTGGTAGGTCCACTCAAAGACTGGAAACTGCTGGGGTGGGGCTGTCATGGGGCCGGCAGCTTTGGTACAGCCCCCTATTGACTGTTTCCAGAGATGGTAAAGAGAGGCTGCCATCACCTTTTGAGCAGGAGGATGAGCAATAGTCTTTCCAATGAGTATGGTACTCTAGCATCAGCTGGTGGTACCGTAAACCAGACTCTGAGTTAAGACACATCTGGAAAAGTCGCTATCTCTTTATCTTGAAAGCATTTTCTTAACTGTAGTAATGAGACTCTGTGGGATGTGGCAGGAGAAAACCCCCCTGGGTTTGTCTCGAAACCTGTTGATGCAAAGGAGGAATGATGAAACAAGCAGGGGAATGGATCGAAACACCTACATTTACTTCCTGAATCTCCTACTTTCTAGTTGTGTGGTTTGGGACAGGACCTGGAGCCTGTTTAGACCTCAATTTGAACCTTCATGAGTAAAATCCAAATAATTACACCCAACTTACAGGGTTGTTGTGATAGCTCAAAATAAAGTGATTCATTAGCTCAGAGCCTGTGGCAGATGTCATTATCCCTGACACCTGGCCGGTACTAAGGCAGCTAGCTCATGGTTAGAACAATTCACATGCTGGAGTTCCTCCAGGACTTAAAGGAGAGATTTAACTTCATTTAGAGTACATACTTTTTATGACACCTTATTCACTACTTGTCTAAAAATTCAGAACTTCATTCTTTTGGATGATACAGTTGTTGTAGGGACTGGAAGCTAAAACGTACATTTCCCAGTCTCCCCCACATTAGGGGTCTGGATGTGATTTTGGTTTTGTCTCTCACATGCACAGATACACACTTGAATTAGCGAAGGAAAAAAGAGCGAGGACAGAGCCACAGAGGCGGTGGCATGTAAGAGTTGCAGAAATATCAAAACAAAATCTCTGCCAGTCCAGGAAACGTCCCCAAAAGTAGAAGAGAACGAAAAGAGTTTTATTATTGAATAAGCATAAAGCACAATATGATGTGAGTTGCCGGTAATCGTGTAAGAGGCTGTGAGGACAGAAAACAATGTCACCCCTGGTAGAGCCAAGCGTTCCCAAGATAAACAGTAACTAGTCCTCTAGGAAGGGGACTAGACAACAACCTCACATATTTATCACACCTGGTTGATCCGAAATTCACCTGTTAGTGGGGCAGCCACCTGTGTTTACACATTGCCTGTACCCAGAGGGAAAATAGATTTCTCATATTGTTATGACAGGAGGTAGGTTTGCAACGTGGAGCCAGCTGCCAGCTAGAGTTAGGCTCCTCCTGTCCCCCGGAAACTGGGACATAGAGGTGCCATCTTCCTTGACAATCACATTTCAAAGAGTTGGTTTCCAGGTCCTTGAAGGAACATTCCTGAGTTGTAAAATTGGAAGAGGCATATCTTTAAAAAAGAGTCACACACATTTCAACACAGCAGAGAAATGACAAGTTTTCTAAAACAAACGTTCTAGGAAAAGAGAAAGGGAGAAGTGCCTACCTTCTTTTCAATAGGGAGAATTAATCTTTCTTTTTTCTTATTTTTAGTTTGTGTTTGCCCTTGTGCGACTCATCATGCACGCATGGGCCATCAGGTGGTAGCTTCCATCCTCTTATCCTGGTCAACCAGGTAGGAAATACACTTCCCCCATCACCACCCAGACTGTGATCCAGTAGTGACTGAGTCTCCCCGACTGGCTGGCTCCCTAATTTTGACAGCAGGCCTTCGGTGGGCCAGTTCTGTGTTATAGGTCTGCATTATCCTAGATCTTGTTCCTCCAACACTTCCATTGACTTCTTCTTAAATACCTAGAGTGGTGTCTGTTTTCTACCATTGAACTCCATCCATGTCATGTAAAATCGAATAAATATGATTCATCGTCGGAGCCACCCCTCTGTTTTAGACAGTTTCTTTGAGATGATTAGTATAAACAGAAGATATCTAGCATTCGATACGTTGGAAGATTTTGCTAGTGAAATAAATATTCTAACAGGCATAGATAAATACCTAGTCACTTTTGATTGTTTTATGGATAATACGACCCAGATTAGACTTGAGTGTGTTCTTAATTGGTTTGGGAAATTTGAAAAGAAGGTATTTCCTGGGCAGTGATTCTTTTCTTCCTGTCCTTTTTCTCCTTCATATAAGAAAAGAAATGCAATTTTTGAGTAAAGTAGTTGAAAACATAATGAAATTTGAAACTAGAAGGGATCTGGCTAATCTGGGATGTTGTGTCTCAAGAAACAGTCTTGTTTCGTACACTCGTATTCAATCCTTCCTCTCCTTATAGATATGTATCAGTCCTTTTGTCAAAAGGTAAAGGCTAATTTTCTTCCCCTGGCCTTGTCATTTGTACTGACTAACAGAACGTGGCAGAAACGACTGCAAATCCTGACCTAGTCCTTAGCAGGCCGGGCGAATCCTGCTTGCTGTCTGAGAAGCCAGCCACTGTTAAAGAAGTTTGCCTGTGCTGCTGAGAGAGAGAGGCCACTTGGAAAGGGCCCCAAGGATGTGAGTGTGTGAAGGGCGGCAGACTGGCTGGACCAGCCAACCCTCAGCCTTTCCAACCACCCTCCAAGGTGCCAGACACCTCTCGGCATTGGCACCTGCTGGTCCTTTTCTGCAAAGCCTTTCACTTTTTCTTTGCCTAACCAGCCCTTACTCATCCTTCAAGACTTGGCTCAAGTATCAGTAACTGTAGCTCTGTCAGAGAAGCCTGGAAGTGTGATGGTTATCGCCCAGTTCTTCTAGGGACCCTCGCCTGGGCTGGCTTGGGAGAGATGGGAGAGGCTTCACATATAATTAAAATGATGTTCTACAGATTTGTTATGTAGTAAATGATTAGTAATTTCTAGTACTACTAGGAAAAAATACTAGCTAAATACTAGTAATTTTATAGGGATAATTGTTATATATTATCACGCAATGAACAGTGCACATGAAATGTGGAGAGTTGATATTTGAATTATCATATAATAAAGTTATATATCGTAGGTGTAAATAATGACTTTGTGATAGTTATTATTACATGTAGTACTTTACCTCTTAATAATATTAATAGTTATTTAGTAAAGAACAGTACTTATTGAGGGATAAATAAGCGCTGAATATTGTAAGGCAATACATAATATTTGGACAGTTAATCTTACCTTGTAATTGTGTAAAATGTATTTTCTAGAGCTCAAAGCTGAAAGCTCATAGATAATTCACTGCAGCTTTTCCATACCATACTTTATCATCGGTGCAGAATTTCAGCCTCCATTAACTCTGGCAGGCCTGTGCTGACATTCCCATATGCATTGGCGTAAAGAAGTTTCTGTTTACAGTGTTTAGGATTTCTGAAAAAGTCCTATTAATAGTAAAGGAGCATGGTTATGTTACTCCAGCCCAGCACACTCTATTGTGGTATGTCATAGTAAAGAGAGAGAGAGATGGAAGAAAGGAAAGAAGGAAAGAAGGAAGGAAGGAAAAAAAAAAGAAGGAAGGAAGGAAGGAAAAGAAAAAAGAAAAAGAAAGCTGAAATATATTGTAAGCTTATCGGGGCTCAAATGTCACCAAGAGCCTGGAACCCCTGTCTTGGATAATGGCAGTTACAGGGGCAGCAGGAAGCAGGAGGCAGAAACCATCTGTTTTTTTTTGTATTGCTGCTGGTCTCACCCAGGACGTGTGCCACAGCAAGGAGGCACAGGGCCGCAAGAAGAAACTAATCTTGCCATGAGTAACAGTTTGCGTTTGGAAATTCTTTCTTTCAAAAAGCATCAGCTTCTAAGTGGTCAGGCCACTTCCTTAATTATGTTTGCAACACCACATACACTTTCCTTCCTGGTCGAAAGGAAGGTAATTTGCTGTGTAGCTGTCTCTCTCCCTGACTGTGTGCAAGTACTCAGGCCCTTAGCCGTTTTTGATGGGCTCGAGAGCTATACACACAAATCCTTTGTGATCTTTTAAACTCATTCCTTTCCTCCTGGAATGTGCTGAGGGGTGCTGCACCCACCCACCGTGTCAGGTGGTACAGGTGGTGTGATGCTGCCTGGGTTGGACGGTGGATGGAGCATCCCAGGCACCAGGAGCTGGCCAGCCAACAGGACCTGGGTTTGTCCCAGGAGAGCAGAAAGTGCTCTGTAGGCCAATAAGCATGGCCGGGAAATGGCCTGATGCAAACCAGAGCCAGTCCTGACTGTGCCCCGCCCGGCCGGGCCCTGCAGCCAACCGCGCTCACTGCTGACACTGCAGACAGCTGTCTCACAAAGGTTCCCTGTTGGCCCCCGGCCTAGATCTCCCACACCTACAGTAAAACAGAGGGAGATGAACATGCAGTAGAAACTAAGCTAATAAGAGATAACATGTCCTTTTAAATGCTTATGGATCTCTTGCCCGATCTTCTTTTATTCACTTTCAAGGTATGCAAATAGGACAACCTGAGATGGTCTGGGTCCTTTGCAGTGTGCTAAAATAGTTCCCTAGGTTTCAGGGGCTACATCTTATTTATTTTACATTTTATTTGCCGTTGTGAGTCATTATAAACAACAAAATGTCAGTAAAATGGGAGCAATTCAACTAGCAGGAAATATGCCACCTGGTTTATATGTGGAGGGAGGGCCCATAGCTGTGCTGAGTGGGGCGGGCACTATGGATGAGCGTTTATAAACTGAAGCCACAGTTCCTCCTCTACACGGGGCCTCCTGGGTGATCTTACGCCAGTCGGGAGTGGGAAGTTCTGTCATCACAACAGCCAGAGACATACAGAGTGGCCGGACAGCATTTCTTATGAATTGTCATCTTTACGTCTTTACATTGGAAATGGCTTTATATCCTATTAGGCTAACAGAAAAATGCTACACGCATGTGTGCTATACTAGCTGAAAGCAAGCAGTGTGAGGTTGTTGGCTAGGAAGAGCTAAGTGCCTAAAGAATACCATTGATATTCAATAAGTGCTGTTGAATTTCCCAAGAGAGTACTCTATTACCTTCACGTTATGAGTTTACATTTCTTTCAAAAAGAAAAAGGTGAAAGACAAGACTCTACGTGCTCGAGTCACTGTCATCTCCTACCTGTGAACTTGAACTATGGGAGGGATTGCTCCTGCGATGAGTCAATGAGGTTAACCTCCGTGTACCTGCGTTTTCCCTTTGGAAAATGCTATGGAGGCTATCACATGCTAACCAGCTGGCGCAAGTCTGTCCTGGAAACCAGTAACATAGAAATAATCTCAAGAGATTAATATCCAGACAATGATATTCCCTTTATTCTGGAAAATGGGAACACTTTGAGAAGCCAAAGAGCGGCTCTTTCTTCTACGGTTCCTTTTCCCTCTGCGTGGGTTCATGAGCAAGTTGAGGAAGCACATTACTTCCCAGAGGATGACGCAGAAACAGCATGAGGACGTGTGGGCACAGAGACACATGACAATGAAGCATGAGTGACCAAATGCATCCCACAAATGGCATCCCAAAGCAGTCATTTCGAAGTCCTCTGTATTCTGAAAGACGAAATATTCTGATCTCTTCATTCTCTAAGCAAAATTTCCCCACGATTTGACTTGCTTGTAGGCTCACGCCATGGAGGTGTGTTAAATATTGGGAAATCTCTTATACAGTGTCTATAAACCCTTAGAGAGAAACCTCACGACCACAGCCTTTGGTACACTTTAGTCAACACATTTGCCTGGGGTGCATCAGGGTCATGTGATTTTTGCATTGGGAAATCCTCACAGATGTAAGAAGGACCAATGAGCTTTCTCAAGGATTTCCGTATTTCTAGGCTAGAGATCGTAATGAGGTGCCTAATTAAAAGGCTGAAAAGTCACAAGGGAAATAAACTTCAGGGAAATTTCAGAGAACAACTCTTTGGAAATCCTCTAAGACTAGTTCTTACGTTCATAATGGTTTCGTGAAAAGATCTGATTGCCAGCCCTGTATATTTCAGAAACTGCCTTAGCAGAGAGTCCGCCGGTGGGGCACTTGGCAGCTTTTTGTTTCTTTCTTTTTTTTTTTTCAATGTGCTGCCAACCATAAAAGATTGCCATTGTGAGTCATTATAAACAACAAAATGTCAGTAAAATGGGAGCAATTATGAAAAATAAGCCGGTTTTTATGAAGTTGTCAAAATAAGCCAGGGAATTTTTTTCTAATGAATAAACCAAGTTCAGTCACATCTGTGTGTCAGTACGAAAGTCAGTCGGTGGTGAAATGCGTAAGTTCAAGTGACTCAGGTAAGTGGCAGACCACAAGCACTCAAACATGTCCAACTGTGTAGAACTCCTGCCAGTTTCACTTCTCAGATTGAGGACATCAGGTTTCTCAAAGGAAGTGTACTAGACCAGATGTACAGAGGGGAAGGGGGAAAGTCTTCCCAAGGGGACTTTGCTAGGCAAGGAGTTTGCCACCATTGTTATGAAATGGCAGTTATTTGTCGAGCACTTTGCATATCTGATCTCACGCAGTTTGCTCAGTAACTCTACAAAGCTGGTCTAATTAGCTCTGTATTTCAGACGCCCACCATTGGGGAAGTTCGGTCACTTTTGCCAGGTCTCACAGACAGTACGCAACGTCTGAAACCCAGGCCATTGTGATTCCAGATCCCCAAGCACAGGCTTCTTTCCCTTGTGCCTACTCTAGGGGAACATCTGGGCACGTCCTAAAGGGAAATGACATCCCGGTGGGGATGTGTGAGTGAATGAGGGAGAAGCCTTCTGGGCTATGGGAAGGAGCATGTTAACGCTCCACTCCTATCTTCACACCAAGCCCGTCCCCTGCAACAAACCCCCATCGCACTGGGTATCAGCTCCCCCAGTCTGGATTTCATGCAAACTCCGATTTCGCCCTGTTGCTCTGATCTTGAGCATCTCCTCAGCTCCCGGTCACTGTGTCCCACCTCCTCACATTCCTGGTTCCTTCTCTTCACACCTGCCCAGTTTCTCCTCCGCCTGATTTTTTGGACAGGATTCTGTGGTTCAGATTTTAGTGTCTGAGCTTTGCCTTTCTCCCATAGGTGTTGAACCTGTGGGCCAGGCCTGCTCTCCACACAGATCTCTGCCGCGGGAAGGATGCCACACTATGTTCAGAAACGGATCTTTAGCCAGCAGTCATTGTATTTTGACATTTTTCTAGACGTTGTTAAGCCATTGCTATTAAAGCTGGTAAAACATTTTATTTTATTATTTTACACCAGAATAGATTTGATTGCATGCAATCAAAAATCAAATCTTTTTATGAGAACTTCTACAAACTGTAAATTGATTATTTCAAGAATTGATTTTTTTCGTGACTTGGCCTCCCTCCCTATGCAGGACCCTGTAGTGAGAAATGCGAATAAGAATATCGACCAGAACAGCAACGTTTACTGTGCATAGACAGTGAGCAGTGGCCCAGACCCGCTGCAGTAGAGCCTGCATTTAATCCCAACGATAACGTAGTGAATTAGGTGTCATTATTGTCGTGTTACAGAGAGGGGATTGGAGGTGGACAATACAAGGCCTTCTAAGGAGGAGCCATGAAGACTGCTTGTCTCAAAGGCGGGGCAGTGCCCGCGCTGTGGAATGCAAGTGGTGGTGACCCGTCTCTGCCCTGGATGCATAAAGACTGAGATGAGGAAAAGGGTGGCTGCCACTTGACTGCCTGGGTAGGAAGGGCTCAGCCTCCATACCCTCTGGCATCTGGGCCACAGAGCAGACGGGCCAGGAAGGTTTCCAGATGGTGCTCAGGGAGGAGGAGGGGCAGTAGAGGTGACACAGGTGCTGGGCTGGGTCCGGGCATCCCTCTTGCAGGGGGTGCGACATTGCCATCTCCTGGCAGTGGCTGCCACTCCTCATTCTGCTCAGCCACATGCCTCTCGTCCCCGGCTCCTCAGCACAAGGGTCCGCCTTCTCCCTGCAAGGCCATTAGGTCTGTTGGGCGTCGTACAGGCATGTACCCTGGCTCCCAAGTGCAGCCTGGAACTGGTGCTTTCTACAATGACGCCAGCCAGCTCTGCAAGGCAGGGGGGAACGTGAGAACCTCAACGCATGAAACTAAAGGGAATGTGCTCAAGTCTAGCCCAAGGGGTCCAGCTGTGAGGGAACGAGAGGGACACGCATGGAATGGTTTTGACTGTCGTCCAGCAAGCTTGCGTTTGAGTGGATGACTTGGGATGCAATGTCCATAGGTTCATATGTTATATGAGCCTTGTCTCTTTATTAATATCAGTGGGCAAATACCCTCCTCCTCCCTTTCCTGTCACTTTCTATCACGTCACTGACCGGTCTGGAGTAATTATGCTGAATATTTTTACTCCAGTGACAGATGGAGGTGTAACTGGTGATGCTTGTGTGCTCTGTCGCACTTACCACACACATTCCCTCTGCAGTCAGGACGAGCAGGGAAAGAGACCTGGGAAGACATCCTTTCCTTTCTGCTTAGGATGACATGATGCCAGGTCTCTCAGATTATTTTTCCCTTCCAATCCCTCATCTCATACCCTTTTCCGATTGGATGTCTTCAGTTAGTGAGATGGCAAAATATACCGTGTTTCCCCGAAAATAAGACCTAGCTGGACCATTAGCTCTAATGCGTCTTTGGGAACAAAAATTAATATAAGAACCAGTATTATATCATATTATATTATATTACATTACATTATATTATATTTAAGACCCGGTCTTATATTATCGTAAAATAAGACCTGGTCTTATATTAATTTTTGCTCCAAAAAATGCATTAGAGCTGATGGTCTAGCTAGGTCTTATTTTCGGGGAAACATGGTATGTACTTGATACACACACACACACACACACACACACACACACACTCACACAGGGTGCCAAATGTATACACATGTTAAGAAAGGAAAAAAACTTTTAAAATTATACTATAATGAATGACGCTAGCCTTCATTTGATTAATGCCATCTTTTGAGCGAATGTTACGCTACACATTGCTACTGTAATTCAATTCGACTTCGAAAAGTAATACGTAGATAACATCTCTTAAAACGTGTACATTTTTTGGCACCCCCCCGTATGTACGGTTTATTTTTTAAAATTTAAAATTCAGTGGTTTTTAATACACACGTATTCACAAAGTTGTACAACCATCACCACTCTCTAATAAAGGAAGATTGTCACAATCTCAAAAGGGAACTCTGTTCCCATTAGTTCCCATTCTCCTTCTGAAGCCCTTGGCAACCACTCACCTACTTTCTGTCTCTATAGAGTTGCCTATTCTAGACATTCCACGTTAAATGGGCTCATACAATATGTGATCTTTTGTAACTGGCTTCTTTCACTGAGCATATTGTTGTCTAGGTTCATCTATGTTGTAGTCTGTATCAGAACTTCATTCCTTTGTATGAAGGAATAATATTCCATTGTATGAATATGCCACATTTGTTTATCCATTCATCATTGATGGAAATTTTAGTTGTTTCCACTTTTTGGCTGTTATGAATAATGCTGCTGTGAACATTCATGTTTCCACTTCTCTTGGGTAATACCTACCGTGTTTCCCCGAAAATAAGACCTAGCCAGACCATCAGCTCTAATGCATCTTTTGGAGCAAAAATTAATATAAGACCCGGTCTTATTTTCCTATAATGTAAGACCGGGTCTCATATAATGTAAAACCCGGTCTTATATTAATTTTTGCTCCAAAGATGCATTAGAGCTGATTGTCTGAGTAGGTCTTATTTTCAGGGAAACAGGGTAGGAATGGGATTGCTGGGTCACATGGTCCTCTATATTTAACGTCCTGAGGAGCTGCCAAATTGTTTTCCCCAGTGGCTGCACCATTTTACATTCCCACTCACTAGTAGTGGTACATAGTGAAGCAAGATAAATTAGTGCCAAGTAAGGCAAGCAAGTTATTGAAACTAGAAATGGACACTGTTGTTACTGTGTGAAATAAAAATGAAAGAAATGCTGCAGTTAGTGACTACAAGGCAAGCAATGAGATGGTGTTACTTAAAGGAGAAATAAGAAGACATCTCAATTCATCACGTGTCAGTGAAGCAGGAAAGATTTATTCTGACAACACTAAGCTAGGAGGCTGCCTTTCACGTGCAAGCACAAGAAAGGAGGGGAAAAACTGATGTCCTGAAAAATTCCAGAAAGCTTCCTTTTTCTGTCCACCTGAGAGATAACAATAGGGAAGGAAGAAAGCTTTTAAATGTTTGTGGACTATTTTTGTTTTTGTCAAAATTCTTTAGGTGAACAAAGGAAATCAGTATAAATGATGGAGATCTCTGAAACATTTAGGAAATGGAAAACAATGTCCAACAGTAAGACTTGGACAGGTCCAAGTTAGTACAGAAGTGGTGGAAAATTCCATCACCCTCTGAATATTTACGCCCTCTGAGACAATAGTAGAACATCAACTGCTAGCATTCAGTCAGTGGGATGCGGAGTTGGAATGATTCAATCAATCAGATACAGTAGTCAGCTTTTACCCCCGTATCCAGGAGACGCAGTCTCTCACAGGTGTTTTACTCATATATAAGATCACCTGGGAAAGACGTTTTCTGTGGTAGGTATGGAGAAGGCTTGGTTATAATTACTTATTGCTATTTTGGTAGCTCTGGGGCATTAGTCTTAGCTATTAGGACATTCGTTTTAAAGTCCCCAGGAGTTATTGGGAATTAATACAATACAGAAAGGAAGGAAGGCTCTAGACTCAGCTCAGACCTTAGTACTGTGTGGCCCAGAGCTTCCTTCCTTTGGTACCCCCAGCAGGTATCCCCTGCCCTCGGGGCCTGCTTTATCATCTGTTACATTTTTGAAAACAAAAAGCCAATTGTTGGAGACTCAAGACGAAAGCATAACTTTGATGCCTCTATGTACTGAAAGTAGAGAGACATATGCTCTCTCCCTCATGTAAGTGAAAACAAATATTCCACATAAATTAATTAGTTTATCATTGTCGCCCAAGAAATATAAGCCTAGTGGAAAAATACAGAAGGTGCTAATTGAAATAATGTTGTAATAACTATATACGGTGCCACGTGGGTGCTAGACTAATTGTGGGGGGGTGTCAATTTTTAAAGCATGTAAATGTCTAACTACTATGCTTTGGAACTGAAACTAATATAAAATAAAGTTGAATGTCAACTGTGGTTGAAAAATAAAATTAATCTAAAAGATGGAATAAAAAAAAAAGAAGGGACTGTTAGGAATGGCTGAGTAGTCAAGTAGGATATGACCATTGGATTTAGTGTCTTTGAGTTTACTTGTGACTCAAGCAAGAGTAATTAAAGGAAAAAAAAGAATGTGTTTATTGAAGTATATGAACTAAACACTGGGAATTATAAATCTGAGTGGTTAATACAAAATCTTAAACTCCATGGAATGTGTAATTAATGTATTAAGACCCTTCATTCAAGCAAACAACTTGCAAATTGATTGAATTTATGAACTTTTATTGTGGTCTTTCAAATTAAATAGAAACCTTTGAATTTTCTTAAAATGTTGTTTTAGCATGAGCTATGTCTTATGCATTGTCAGGGTGGGATTGTGAAGAGATTGGAACCTTATTTGAACAGTTAAAAATACTGATTACGTAATATTCTTCTAGGAAAGCATTCCATTTAAATCCACTTTAAGTCGACTTTAATATTCAAAAGAGTATAGAATTATTATCTGAATAAATCTGTCATGCAGAGTGTTGTGGCAAAAATTAAATACAGCCCAGTAGCTTAATATTTTAATGGAAATTTTTCTTTCAAAAACTAGAAATAAAAATAGAAATAATATAACCGTTCAGGGTATGTAATTGAGCTTAAATATTCTCAGGCCACAAAAGTTAAGGTCCATTTACAGAAAAAGAGGGGAAAAAAGAATCATAGGAGGGTTTGTTTGTTTGTTTGTTTGTTTAACTCTATGCAAATAACCTGGAAAACCTGAACACAGTAAAGAATATCATTTTGAAAAAAAAAAACACCAAAATTCAACCAGAAGATAAAAAAATCTAGGCAGATAGATTTCCAAAGAAGAAATAGAAAAAGTAGTCCAAAGTTGCTTTTGCTCCTTCAAATGTTTCCCCAGGGAAATTCTATAAAATCTTTAGAGAACATATAATTCCAGTGTTATTTACATTGTTTCAGATCATAGAAAAAAATGAAACTCCCTAAGTGGATTTTATGAAGCAGATATAAGAGCGATACATGTGGAATGACAAATATCACCAACAAGGAAGCCTATCAACCAACTTCATTTATTAATAGAGTGCAAAGTCCAAAATAAAAGATTAGAAAATAAAACAATAGTTCCTTAAAAGAATAGTAAATCATTACCAAGTGGATTTATTCTAGAAATGTAAGTTAAGTCGATATTATGAACCGTACATCATTATTATGACTTATCGTTAAGTCAAGAAGAAAAGCATATAATCATCATTAACAATGCTGAAAAGCAGCACTGAACCAGCGTTATGTTTCATGGGAAAACTCAAGAAGCATTCTCTTGATATCAGGAAAGATTAAACAATGGCCACTGTCACATTATTGTTTAACATTGGACTAAAATATTAACCAATGCATTTAAGAAAAAGAAATTAGAGTTTCAGATATCAACAGGAGGAGTTAAGATTACCTTAACTAAAAATATTAACTTCGTACTTAGAAAATGGCAGTATATTAAGCTGAAATTACCTCAAACAATCAGGAAATTTGGTAATATAACAGGGCATAAGATTAATAATGATAAATCAGTGGGCTTTATGTACAAAGAGGAGATGGAATAGATTTTATTTGTAGTAGCAATCAAAATAAGAAATAAGAAAAATGTCAAAAGCAATGTGAAAAACCAATATGAGAAAACATTTTGAACACTTCTGAGGGCACAAAATAATGCTTGAAGAAATGAGAAAATGTACCATGTTCTTTGATAGACCCATTCACCCTGTGAGTAACAATTCTTCCTAGGTCATTTTGTAATTTTGGCATGATCCCAATAAAAATGCCAATGGCTATTTTTGTTTCTTTTTTTTAGGGGGATGAGATCCCATAGAGGTGACTCTCAAGTTCATTTTGAAAAGCAAACACACATCTTACATATATCAAGGCAAATTACTCTGAATGAATCAATGTTCTATTGTTTAAAAAAAAACAAAACAAGATAAAAGCATGATTAAACTCCTATAAAGGGGGAAAGTTTTTCTAATTACAGACTCAAATCCATAAGCTATAAAACAAGACTGTAAAGTTCAACTACATTAAAAAAATAATAACTTCTGCATGGGGTAAAAATATTATGAGCAAATTAAAAAGATACAAATGACAAACTGGGAAAATTATTTGTAACTCATATTACAAAGGAAAGGCTCAACTGCCTCCTATAAAAATATCCTAGAAATAAATAAGAAAAAGTTTATTAAATACTAGGGGTGGGTGGGGGACATAGGAAAAAGGCTAAGAGCAGACTTCAGCACAGGCAATGTAAAATGACCTTCAGATTTGTAAAATGATACCCATCTGCACCCGTAATGAAAGAAATGCTAATCCAAACGTTATTGTATTTGTGGTTTCAAAGCAAGGTCCCAGAATTATTTGGCAATCCTCCCATCAGGAGGTGTCCCTTTCCCCTCAATCTAGGGTCTGTAACTTCTGACAAACAGACCATAACAAAGGTGTTGCCCTGCCAGTTTCTGGACCAAGTCTTCAACAGACTGGTGGTTTCTACTTCCTGTCCTTTCTCTTAGAGCCCAACCACCCTGCTGTGAGGAAGCACAGTCACTCAGTGAAAAGGCCCACGCGGACAGGAAGCAACAGCCGGCTCCACCTTGCCCACCGTGTGAGTGCGCCATCTTGGAAGGACAGTGTCTATCTTCAGTTGAGCTGTGCCAGCTAACACTGCATGGAGCAGAGATAAGCTGTACTCACTAAGTTCTGCTGAAATTGAAGATTTGGGAGTCAATTAAATGATTGTTTTGTTTTAAGCCATGAAGGGCTGACTTTTAAAATATAGCACTAGATAATCAGAGCAACCATGATTACTATTTTTCACCTCTTTTAGACTGGCGATACTCCATAAATATAACACCTCTTGTGCAAGTGTATCTTGAAAAGAAAAAAAAGTTTAAAGTATATACAAGTTAGTTTATTGTCTAGGAAAATTATACCTAATATGTGTATAGAACTACGTAGTCTAGGAGACAGTTTCACAAACATCATCTCATTTTATTAATCATGACAACTCTGAAGAATATATAAGTAGGGCAATTATTACAATCTCCAATCACAGTCACAGAAACCAAAATTCTAGTTGTTACCCAGCAAGGAAGCAGCATAGCCAGAATTTAAATTGTGTTTTCCTAACGCCAAATGCAACGTTCTTACACGAGGCAGCTTGGCTTTGTGGAAAGCAAACTAGAAACTAAGAGACCCAGGTCCTATTTCCAATTTCATCTTTAATTCCTTGAATATTATTGCATGCAATACTTAATTTCTCTTGCATTGGATTCTATCATCCAGATACTAGACACGAAAATACCTATTGTTTGCACTTCCTTTTGAAGAGCACTATAAAGATAACATAAAGTAACAAAGGTGGAGGTGCCTTCAAAACAAGTAAATGCAAAGCATTGTCACCAAGAATTGTAAAAATAAAGGTAAAAGCATAGCTATGCTTACAGATAGCAGACTGAGAACATGCACTTGCAGTGAAAATGACCGTGTAAGAATACCTGCCCACATGGGGTGTAAACAGAGTTCAAGGACATCGGAAGCAGGTGGAGGAGTGGAAACTGATGAAGTATGTAGAATAGAGAACACTTAGTCCAAACACTTAACCATCCCTACACATCTCTAGATTGTCTCCGGGTTTGGACATCCCATGCACATTACTTCTGCTCCAGGCCAGAGTAAAGGGCTTTTCTATAAAGATATCAATGCCCCATCCCCCCAAAGAACGTCCACCCCAGTCAGGCTCTGAGGTGTCTCCAGTGCAATCGCTGACTCTTGCCCAGTCATCTCAGAACTATGTATGACGACTGATAAGTCCCACAAACCCACACACCCAGTCCTGTCAATCAGTAGCCTCATTCTTAAAAATGACCATTGAGAAAACAACAACAAAAAGCAGGGAATAGAAAATAACTTTTTAAAAACTCTCTTTGGTATCCTGAGAAAGCTTCACCAAAATTTTCCATCAGTTGTTACGGTGGAAGGAAGGAAGGAAGGAAGGAAGGAAGGAAGGAAGGAAGGAAGGAAGGAAGGAAGGAAGGAAGGAAGGAAGGGGAGGAAACAGCTTTTCAATAAGGCTTTAGAAAAGAACATTCTCTTTTATTAGGGCACCATTCTGGGGTTCATAAGTATGCAAGCACCTAAGATATTCATGCATCTGTTTATATAATTACTGAAATGTCACTCTTTCTACAATTAATGAAAGCATATTTAAAGCTGTTAAAAGCCGAATCTTTGGCTTCGTCTAGGGTCGGATTCACGTCTCCATTCCCTCACTTACTATAGCTAGAGGTCCTCAAGTGACTCGACTTCTCTGATTCTCTTTCTATAGCTTTACAATGGGAATGACAATAGTACCGACTTCATAGGTAGTTGGTTTGAGGATTAAATGAGACGATAGACACAGAATGTTTAGTACAGTACCTGGCACATCCTAAGGCTGTATTAACCCTCATCTTTTTCTCATTTGCAATCACTTCTCTGGTCTCCATTTTGAAGTGTTTGTGTGTTTATGTCTGTGGTTATGCTGCATTTCCTCTCCGTACCACACTCTGTTTCCGATCTCTTGTGTTCATAGAAATTGTGTCTGCAGCAAAGAAACCTCAACTGTGGGGTGCAGTGGAGTTGGGAGGGTGACAGAAGGCTTAGTGTTTGGGTTTCTTGAAAGAGCCTTAACTGGGACGCCGGTGAGGAAATGTTACCAACACTATTCGTCATGCTAGGAGGGGACCTGACCAAGTGGAAGGGACTGTGGAGACGAGGAGAGGAGAGCAAAGAGGTGTTGGTTCCTTCTCAATTCAGAGTTTTCATTAACAGTCACCAGGAGCGAATGAGCTGGTTGTTTGCTGAGAGCCTTCCAGCTTGTACGAGAGAAAGGACCTCTGAGAAAGGGCTTCTTGAGACTTCCTGTCACGCCTGGGAATGTCCCCAGGCTGTCTGCTGCGACTCTAAGCCTGATGAGAGTTTGCAAGTGTGCATACACTGTCATCTGCCCCCAAGATTTAGCTCAGCCTTCATGACCCTATGGATTCGGTGTTTTTAGGTGTGAAACACGGTGAGAGTAAATGACCTCTTTATCACATATGTTATCATGTATCTTGCTCGTAAGGGGAAACACTACGGAAAATTTTATCATCAATTACTGTGAATGCAAAGTGCCCTTAAGGGTTGCCTCGGTCCTTGTTTCTAAATTAATTAATGCTGTCCTCATTTGCAATAGAACTGAGTGGCTGCCCTTGGTTCAGCTTGCCTGACAAAGCAACAGCAGACCTAACCAGTGTCTGGAAGAATCTAGAAAGCTGCTAGAAAACGCAGTGATGTTGCAGGATATTCGACACATTTTTGGGACCATCGGGAAGGGTATCAAAAGATGTAACAGCAGATTGTGGCCTAAACAACTGCTCAGCACCCTGTTTTACTCAGCATCTTGCCTCTTCAGCCTCTCTTAATATACTCATCTCGCCTTTTCACTTACATTCTTCCCACTGCCTCAGAAAAACACACACGTACACACACATGCACCTTAATAGTTACACATCTACCAGATTTCTCTATCCCTTGTTCAGTCCCCCTCCTTTGCTAAAAATAAAAAAAAAAAGGTAAGCTTTAGGCATCAGATCACTCAAATGTTAATTTTTCTTACTGATATCTAAACTTACTAGTAGATAATTATGCATTAATTAATATTAGTTTGGTGCAAAAGTAATTGCTGTTTAAAAGGTTAAAACTAATTGCAATAGCCACAATGACTTTTGCACCAACCTAGTAGTTCAGGAAACTAGCAACGTCCTATATAAGAAGTAACTCTCTTGGGTTAATAAAGATTCTACAAGGCATAGGAAATGCAGTGAAGCAAAAAAAACGCTTGTTTCTTCATTACTGTGGTGGCTTGTGATAACTCTCCTTAAATGATGAGCCCTGTGAAGGTGGGGATTGTGTGTGCTTTTTCCACCATTGTATTGTCAACATTTAGAGTGGTGCCCATTGTATGCCAAGCACTCCATAAACACTTCCAGTGCTGTGGAGTACCCATGCTATGTCACACCCTGACTTAGGTCTCGAATAGAATGAAGCCTCAACACTGAAGAGGGTCACAGCCTATAAAGAGCTGCAGGGAAACACACAAGGAGCAGAAGACACAGTGCTGGGCTTGGACCAGTCGGAGTTCCCCAGATAAGATGGGGAAGTGGGAAGAATATTCTAGAAAAGAGAATAGGATTCCAAAAGGCCTGGAGGTGTGACGGTGCATTTGGGAACCATAAGAGCAAAGTGTGGCCAGAGGATGAGCTGTATGTGAAGGTGTGAGGCAAACAGGCTTGGAAGGTGGCCTAAGAGTTTGAACTTCGTCCAGTAGAGGGAGCATCGAAGATTATTGACATAGAAAGATGACTGACTCAAAGTGAGTGGATGGATAGAAGGAGATGCTTGGTGAGGGTACCCTGTGTAGCCGGTGTTGCAAATGTGCAGGAGGGAGCAGAGGAGGGCCCAAATGAGAAGACAGTGGGCAGGAAACGATGGAGAAGGTAGTTATGGGCAGCCGTGGGAAGTCGTGCTAACAGGGTTTAACTACTGATTGAGGGATCGGAAGTGGGAACTCCATTACTCAAAGGTTTCTCCATGGGGTGATGTGTGTATCAGGTCACATTTAGCAAGGCAGTAAATGGGAGAATTGGAACAGCTTCTGGAAACTGTTGTGTTCGCTTTATAAGATGACTATTGCTGGTGCCAGCTTTGATAGTTTCATGGTGACGAACAGCAAACAATTGGAATGTGGGTTCAGATCTCAGAGAAATGTCAGCACAAGACACAAAGTTGCGAGTGATTTGCTTTGGAGGTGACAGTTGACATTTTTGCTGCATCACCAAGGTGGAGCATGCCTGATAAAAAGACAAGAGGACTGAATCTTGGGAAATGTCTCTATTTAAGGGGGAATGGAGAAAGGAGAATGGATGAAGGAATAAAGAAGAAGCTGTCAGGAAAAGAAAAAAAAAAACAGTATAGAAACCAAGAGGGGGAATTTTCACGGAGGAGGGGAAATCACACAGTGTCCAATGTTGAAAAAGCCTGATGACTTAGTAGAAAGCCATCAGTGTTTAAAGCTTCATTAGTGACTTTAGAAACTATAGTTAATTGGTGACTATGGAATTCAAATTAAAGGGAGTTAAGGGCAACTAGGAGGTGAGGAACAAAGCATTTTGCCTATTCTATGAAGAGTTTAGCAATGCAAGGAAAAGAAGATCCACTGAGAGCTTGATGAGGTAGCCATGTCTGAGAAGGTTCTATGAAGATGGCAGAGAAAATTGGCCAGAAAAAGTAATCATCAGAATAAAAGATTGGAGATTCCAGAGAGAAAACATGACGATTGGGATAATCCATGACAGAAGGAAGTGAGGCCTATCGCTCGGTCCTCAAAATGAATAAATCTATTCCCTCGCTTTTCAGATGATGGAAATTGTGAGTTCTCTGAGGTCCAAGAACCATAAAGCTTTTCCAGAGGATATTTATTAGGTTACAATTATGAAGTAACCTTCCTGTTTCGAGGCTTGATTGATTAATTGATTGATTGATGTTTAGGGCTGAAACCTCAGGATACGTGGGGACACGATTAGGTCTGGCCTGAAATGAGAAGTCAGCAGCTAGAACTGCTCTGTGGGCTGGCAGAATGAGCACTTTGGACTTCACACTTCAGTTCTCAGACTAAGGAAATCATTGTTTATAATACAGTCCATTCAGCTTGGCCCTTCAGTAGAAGAAAGATAATTCCTGGTTATAATGTGGTTGAAAAATACTTTACTCATGGTTGGTGGGCAGGCTGTGGTTGGGGAGATGAACTAAATCCTGAACCCATCTCTTCTGGGTTTGTGAAGCAAACTTGGTGTGGTAATACTGCAGCATGAATGAACGCGGTGACTGAAAATTAGCCGCGGGACCAATAAATGCGCTCGTAGCTTGCAGGTAATGTTGGAGGACGGGGTAGTTTCTCTTCCAGCATACTTCCTGGGAAAGGCCAGCGAAGAGAAGTTGGTGATATTTGCATTTGATTAATACGTTTGGTTGTAGAGGGCTTGTGAACTCAAGACACTAGTAGTTAGCAATGACAAGATAAGACAGGGGTTTGGGCAGAGTAACTGAGAGGCTGTTACATGACCTTCATGCTAGATTAGGCTCTGTTTTTCAGAATAACTGTTGATTTCTGATGAAATAGAATATATCTCATGGTGCTTCCCTAAGTGCAGCTCTTTGTCGAAAGTAATGACTTTCAGTAATTAAAACACCCAATGAATATCAAAACCACCAAAGCAGTAACCTGTACAAGCAAAGCGGGGAGGCTTAGAAGGTTCAAGTTTTTCTACTTCTAGGCCACAGGAGGGTTTCAGATTTATCAGAGTTAAACCCTAGGCTGTTTGAACAAGCTTGGTGTTGCCTAAGCTGCTAAGTGAAGAATGCCTTAAAAGAGAAGAGGAAGGAAAAAGTGGTTTGATACATAAAATGTTTTGAGGTGTTTTTTGTTGTTTTTTTTTTAAAGTGGTCAGTATTTCTGAAAATAAGCCAAAGGAAAAAAATCATTGGGTAGAAAATCAACCATATAGATGTCTGGGTGTACTTGCGGGTGTTTTTTTGCGGACTACATTATACAGGGCTGGCTTCTGATTTCAGGCTCTTTGGGGCACGGCTTATTAGTCACAGTGGTATGGAGCACAGTTAGATTTTGGACCTGCAAAAAGAGCCTCATCTTTGAAGACAAGCAGAGCTGTCCAGGAAGAATTAAAGAGCTCAGCTGAAAGGCAGAAAGGTATTAAGGCAGCAAGAACACCCAGTTACCTGAGGGTGGTGACTTGTCCTCTTTTTGTCCCTAGGATAATGCATCATTTTCGGTCCATATAGAAGTCACTGGCAAATGATGTGTTGACTCAATGAAGACCCGGTAATGAACGACCCTACAGACAAATACACTACAATCATGGGGAAATCCAGGAACAGCGGTGCTTAGGAATTCAGGCTGTTGGAATCAGGGGAGAGTCTGCTAGGAGACGATGGCGGACAAAGCTCCATAGGGGCTCAGGGTCAGGCTCCCGTCCTAAGAGAACAGGACTCGTCCTACAGGTGCTGATACTGATGGAAAGTTGCCATAGCAAGATCCAGGTCCAGGGAGTAAGGCCAAAGCCCAGGCATCAGTCCCCAGAGACACACATTTTATATCCTATTTCTGTAGAAAACTAAAGCTTTAGCCTTGCTGGCTTAATATCAAGCCAGGATTATTTAAATTATGATGAGGGGACTAGAAACATTGGACTTGACAGGTTTGGGCATAGATCTGGATATTTTTAGCAACTCCATGTGTGAGCAGCAGTGATAGCTAAACAATGTGCTCTTTGAGAGTCATTCTCTCTGCATGAACGTAGATATATGTCGTTTATTATACACATGTTTATAGTTAACTGTGTTTGTTGAAGTAACTTAACCTTTAGATAAAGGTAATAAAAACAAAATCAAGTCTACATTTAGGAAACAAAGGTGATCTCAACCATTGTAATTCTACATTGTCTATTCTCTCCATGATCCATTTGCTAAATCAGCTGCCAGGTAAGCTCTGAGCCCTGTGTAACTGCTGGAAGAAGGATGGAGAGAACTTACAGAACGGGACACCCAAATTTTATTTGCACAAAGTTACTGGGCTCGTTCCTTTTTAGTTATTTTAAACTCCTGAGCACCCTCTCTGCCAGCTGGGACACGTCCCTGGTCCTTTTCACATATGGAAAGCAGCAGTGGAGTGATCTAGATGGTACTTACTGTTCTGTTCCCTCCCTCACCCCCTGGAAAATATCACCCCTTGAGTTGGGGGATTCAGAACTCTCTAGGAATTAAGTTGTATCCTATTTCAGAGCCATCATAAGCCAAACCCAGGCTTCCATGAATCGAAATTCAGTTGCTCAGCCACTGCTTAGCGCAGCTAGTTTATAAAACAGAGTATTGTGGCATCTAAATAGAAACAAAAAGCTTTTTGATTTGGGCAAGTCTCATGAAAGGTCATTGAATTTATGGTGCTATTTCTCTTTACACAGAAGAGACCCAGATTAGTATCTGATCATAGATCAGCACATTTATAAATGCTGAATGCTGAGCTGTGTGCAGCATGTGATGGGGTCCAGAATTCGTAGTTATTTTGCTTTATTGTGTTGGCTGCGAGGACAGGGAGGGGTAACAGGCTCTGATCTTGTCTGCAGGGGCCTGGGATGACAGCGAGACAGGCAGAGGTGGCTCGTCACTGGGGGCTTACACCAGACCCCATGGGGCTGGATTCAAGCAGTTGCTGAGAGGCTGTGGAGGCAGGTGTTAGCCCTGAAAGTGTAGGTTCAGAGCAAAGGCGGATGATGAAGGACGCAGATGCCCTGGTGGGTTAATCTCTATTTGAGCTGACAGGTGTCCCTATCACCCCTGGGCAAGATATCAATATGGTGGGGCAGGTGGTGGTAAAGATGGAGCCATGGTTGGGGAGGAAAGAGGTGTCGTGAGACTTACTTGTGAGGCAAGTGTCAAGGCAATTGGGTATTTGCCTGAATGATGGGATTGAAAATGATGGAGAGTTAAGTCATCAGGAGGCAAAGTGCTAGTCATTCAGAGGTCAGAGGAGAGTCATTTCCCTGGAGGTGAGTTCTATCAACAAGCTATGTAAGCAATACCTTTTGCTTGTATGCTGTAAAAACAAAACTAAAGAAAACAAGACACACACACAAACTTTTTATTGACGTGTGATACACATACAGAAAGCTGCATGTAAGTGTAAGTGAGGAATTTATATACAGCATCTAATAGCTCAACAAATAGTTTTAAGTGAATGGGCGATTGCAGAATAGCATTACGATGATGGCAATGGTGCCTTTATTACAGAGGAAAATACTGACTGAAGGACAGAACTGAGTAGAGAATAGTAATTAAATAACACAATTTCAACAGAGCCACAGCATTTGGTTTGTTCTCTTCAAAACTATTTGTAATCAAGGAGAGACCATGAGAAGGGCCACTTAATTCACAGAACTGGTCCGTTCCCACTAGTCAAAATTGGTCTGACAATTTGTTTTCTCCTCTGCAGTAATTAAAAGGAAATAGAATGATTAATTTTGCTGAAAAATAAATAAATAGGCAATCATGAGGAGAGTTTCCTCCATATTTCTTTGTGGGAAAATCATGTAACCTTTTGCTTTTCTGTCCCTCTGGGATATAGTAAATATGTTTTTGGTGGCTCTGGGCCATTTAACTTTGTTCCTTCCAAGGAAGAAATCTGAACTGGGAAATCTTTTCAAGAATTCTGGCTGCCGTTTTAGTAACTAAAACATGCGTGTTTATTTCTTCTCAAATATCTGTTACCTTAGGCAAATCTATTGCTTTGAGCAGAGAGTGACAAAGTCATTCAGAAAGGCTGACAGTAAAAGAATGAAGGCAACCCAAGCAAGTGTCAACAGAAAAAAGCAAGGATTGTTGTATCTTTATCAGTCAAATCTGAATTCAGAGCCAAATGAATTAAATGAAGCGACAGAGAGAATTTTATAGTGATAAACATTGTGATCCGCAACAAAGAATACATATGCACCGACTAACATGACATCACATAAACCATAAGTTAAAAAGTCCCAGAACTACAAGGAGAAATACATTGGAAATGCAGTAGTAATAAGCTCTTACAGCACATGACCAAGCAACTTATCAAAAAATCAATAGGGATATGAAAAACTTAAGTCCATGAAATAATTACAAAAATTAACCATTAACTTTGCTACAAAGGAAATTATGGTTAATTCCCAAGGTAGAGAGAGCACAGAGAACATTCAGTGAGTCAAGGGCATACTTAATTTTAATGTAGTTGAATTTATCCCTATTTTTCTGATAATATTTGTGCTTCTGGTGTCTTGTTAAAGAGATCCTTAAGGATGTCATGATGTAGGTATTCTCATACATTGTCTTCTAAAAGTTTCATACAGATGCTCCTCAACTTACAATGGCGTCATGTTCGGATACACCCATCATAAGCTGGAAATATCATTAAATCGAAAATGCATTTCACACACCTAACCTACCGGACGTCGCAGCGTGGCCTAGCCTACCTTGAATGCGCTCAGAACACGTGCATTAGCCTACAGGTGGGCAAAATCCCCCGACACCGTGAACATTGAAGAATGTTGGGTGTGGTTGACCTTCATGACCTCGGGGCTGAGATCGTGATCTGGGCGCCGTGGCTCGCTGCCCACCCAGCATCACAAGAGAGTCTGGTGCTGCTTATTGCTAGTCGTGAAAAGATAAAGCTTCAAAGTACACTTTCTACTAAATGCGGACCAATTCCGTGCCATCCTGAAGTTGAACAATCGTTAAGTCAAGCCATTGTAAGTCAGGGACCATCTGTAGTGTTTTCTTTATATCTTCAATTCACTTGAAACTAAGATTTTGTGCTTGATGAGAGGTAGGGATTTTATTTATTTATTTATTTATTTATTTATTTATTTATTCATTCATTTATTTATTACCTCCCAAGGAGAATCCATTATTGCAGTCCATTTTTGCCTCAGTGTGATGTGCAATGCTCTTTCTGTTACAAACCAGGTTTCTGTACATGTGTTCTCGATTCTGGCCTATACAACTGTGAAAAGATGCCTACCTCATGAGTCATAGAAATGCAAATGAAAACCATTTGATATCTACCCAGTTGGCAAAATGAAAAGGCCAGATAATATCAGGTGTTTACACAGATATGAAACAATAAAGGGATTCACCCAAGCTGGGGAAAGTGTACACTGATGAAACTATGTTAGAAAAGCTTGGCATTGCCAAGTGAATTTGAACTTTTTGACTCCGAAATGGAATTCCTACATCGATTCCTCCAAAGAACTCCTGCACGTGTACTCCAGGAGGCATATATAAGAATGCTACAGAGCATTGTTTGTTAACTGAAAACCTGGAAACAAACTGAATGCCTGTCCTTGTTGGCCTGGGGAAATAAGTTATAGTCATATCATGGAAAATACACAGCAAAACGGAATTAACTTCTGTTACCTGCACCGACATGGAGGAATCGCAAAAATACACCATGGATAAAAGAAGCAGGCACTGAAGAATACATCAAGTGTAAAGTGTGTACAAGAGGTGATTTAGGGATCCATACAGAGGTGATAAAGTTATAAAAAAAGGCAAGGGGATGATTCATTGAAAAATGCAGAATGATGGTTATCTCTGGAGTGGGTTGGGATAGAGTGCGATACGACCACAGGGTTTCCAACCTGTGTGGTGAGTACTTTTTTAAAAAAATATATTTTTTTAAATTAAATTTATTGGGGTGAAAAAATATTTATTCTTTAAACTATACCTACAAAAATCTATGTGATTTGTCATATATGTGGTATGTTTTACAACAGCTACTTTAAAAAGGAAATGACTATAATGCAATAACTATAATATGATAAATGCTACCTATGAATTATTGAAGGTGTCTTGGAAGGAGATTACCATAATTAAACAGTTGCTAAGAAAGAAAATTAGGTCAGCAGAGCGCAGGGTAAGCCAGGAACCACAGGGAGCTGGGTGCTTTGTGGGTCAAGGCCGGACACTGAGAGAGCCAACTGACCTTCCTTACTCTCAGACAACAGACCGGACAGTTAGGACAAATGCCCCTTAGGAAACGCCTCGGCAGTACTAATCCCGCACAGGTGCTTCTGTCACAGAACTCTGTGGCGTGGTCTTCACGAGAAGGACCCTGTGCCCTCTGAGGGCACCGATTATTAAGATATCACTCTTTCTTTATTCCAATATAAAAACAAGCTACAAGTTCCAAGTTTGCAGAATCATGTTCATTGGTTACATTTTTGGTTCACTGCTTTAGAGAAAGCCACCTTCAACCGTTCCATAAAATGTCACCAAATTATATCAGGAAATTAGTTGTTTCTTATACTTCCACAGACCAAGCCCTGAAGAATCTTGTTTTTTGTTTGTTTTTTATTAACAAAAAGTTACTTCGAAAAAAATCTCAATTGTTTCTCTCTCTCCAAAGAAAGGTGAAATGTGGTACTGGATTAGGTTTATTTTTTCTTCTTTTTTTCTTTTTCAAATAATCTGTGTGGCTCAACACTGTAAATGGAGAGATGCATTTAGTGCTGTTGTGACTCGTCTTCCCACATCAGCTGCTCCAGGCTTTTCCATTCTTGTGTCCAGAGGAGGAGAGGGTGAGGTAGTTCTCTCTCTCCCCTTCTGCCTTCCTGTCACTCCCGAATAGCTCAGTTGTATTGGACTAAACTGAGACTCCCAGTGACACTGGAACCATCCTGGTGTTTCAGCCCCAGGCAGTTGTTGATGTTTTCCCAATTTCATTCAGAAGTTGAGTGCACATGCTGTGTACGCTCACGGCTGGCTCCTTAAAGCTCTTTTCTTCTGAATTCCCTTAGTCTTCGCCTCTTCGTTTTCTGGGAACTCTTAGGGATACAATGAGCAGAGGAAACAATGGGGAATGGAACTGAGTCCACATTCTGATTCTGAGAAAAACCCCGCCCCTCCTGTCAATAATTCAAACATGGGGGTGGGGAGGAGAAAGAAAGAGCCAAATTGTTCAACCAGCTCTCTACAATGCTGAAGAAAATAAACCCAGGTATTGGCAGAAAGAGAGATTCCTTTATCACTTCAGGTCCACGTAGATGCTTCCTTTTTTAGTTGAGGATTCAGGCTGTTTCTTCAAGGTAAGTTGGCTGGTTTGTTTTTGAATCCCCAGCGTCCATACTTAGCACACTTTCAACAGTCCTTATAATATGGCCATCGTCACTCTCCAAGGAAAATGTGCAAGGGGAGTTTGAATCGGTCAGGGGCTAAAATCCACTCTGACAAAGGACGACTTCTCCTTCATTTGATGCTGAAAACACGAATAGGTGATTTTAGTCTCTGGGGCTACTCACAAATAGCCTGTGTTCAAAGCATTTAAGGAAGAATCAATGAATTTTTCACAAAAGTCACATAACCCTGCTGGCATTCACTAAAAATAAAAAATAAAAAAATAAAAAAGTCTCTGAAATTGTGTTGCTAGGAATTCCATCAAAAATTATTATGAACTGATGTGATGGGGAAAATATAAACCAGACATAAAAAATAAATTCGTTCCATTAGTAGGTCCTTTAATAAATCCAGAGAGCCTACATAAAATTAGCAATGGATGTGATGAAAATTCATAAGATTTATCCAACTTATAATGTGAATAAAAAGGGGCCATGTAATAAACCTGACACGTTATCGGGGAGCCACACAGCAGGCCTGACAAGCTCAGTGACCAAAAGTAACCACACGGGATGGTCAGACGGTAAATTCCTAACCAGACAGGTCATGGCAGGTTGTCACGTCCCAGGCTTACAGCTTCCTTAGTGAAGGTCACTCTTTACCCTAAGCGCGCCCTGTCCAATGTTCTTAGGCATCCAGGATAACATGCCTTTGAAATGGCAGAGTCATTTTCTTTTCCAGACCCTTCGGACTCATGACCTCCGGCACGAAACTCCTTGTTGCTATCTCGTCCCCTGCATACCATCTCCACGTGCTGTAAATGCCACACGTTAGCTGTCCTGTACCCACCAGTGTGAAAGAACTATGTGTCTCCGTGTTACTCCTCATCCCTCCTACAGATTCCCCCTTCCATCTCCTCCCGCCTCCTGAATCTACCACCAATGGATTTCCCGTACCTTGCTTATGTGTTCTCTTTGATTCGAAATGTAGAAAATGAACTGCAAAACTGCCGTTCTCCAGAGCATTTTCTCAATTTTGCTTCTGGTCATGTCCTCAAAATTTTGGCTCAAGTAAATTCTTCTAAAATTTTTCTACCGTTTTGGATGTTCTTTTGTCAACAACAACCAGGCTGTCTAACTCCAGGAACACTTCTTGCCATCTGCAAGTCAGTGACTTAACTGTTGTAAAACTCATTTTTGAAGCTCTCAAAATAATAAAATACAAACTGATTTTGTTAACTTATACTCTAGTAAACAAAAAAAACCCCCACAATTATTGATCAGTTTATCTTACATTAACAAGACCAATGTCATACTATTTATTACCACATGCTAGTATATGGAATACCTTAAACAAGGATTCCTGTTTCAAAGGGGTTTTTATTCCCTTGTCATTCAGTTTCCTTGAAAGTTGTTGGATTTGGGGGGAACATATAAGGCGGGAAGCACTAAGGAAACATTTACTGAGTGGACTTATGTGCTCCTGGTGAAATAACTCACAGGTTTCACTGATAGATTAGACAATGAGCTTAAAGAATGAGGAACAGTGAAAAGCAGCAGAGAGGAATGGGTCTGGTTAGAAAGGAGAGGGGCGGTGGGAAGTGGGAGCCTGGTGACGCACGTTCTATGAACTGATTCTCATTTCTGAAGCTTATTTAAACACGTAACAAGACTGAGTAATTTAAGAACTGTATGAGGCGCCCTGAGAGGCGCTCTCTTACCAGTTCCTTCCCAAACGTCCCTGCCCCTTCGATAAATTATACTGTGCACAGTCTTTTTTTCATTTCACTATTTTTGAACAATAACAAAACACCCTGGGGGTGTGTTTGAGCGTGCAGCTGCTGGGCTATTGTTCTGCCCCACTTGATGTAACGATGGACACTGAAAGTTCAATGCTGACGATGTGACGACTTCTGGCAGGCAGCTTTACTGAGAACCCTGGGAGTTACGTGACACAGGACATGATTTTCTGAGCCAAGGGGAAGCGAGTCGAGGCTTTGTCACCTCACCTTTGGGAAAATGGCCTGCAGTGGATACAGAGAGGGTCTAGAACGACAAAATGATTGGGGATTGAAAGAGCTATGGGCTGTCTGATCAGAAGACACAGGAGTGATGGGGCAGTCGTCAGAGGGAAATAGAGAAACTGACGTGTGGTGTTGCTATAAAAAAAAAAGGAAATTATGTGGGAATACTTTCTGATGTTACTGCAAAATGAGACGGATGAACAGCCTTAAAAATACTTAGTAAGGTCTAGGAACTTGAGGCTTCTCTTATATTGGGGAAGGCAATCTTTTTTTTTTTTTTTTGTCTCTCAAAATGGTAGAAAAAGAGGAAGCCCCCTAGACTTCTCCCATGTTACTTAGATTTATTCTCAGCCCTGGCATGAGCAATGGAACAATCCAAGCAATAGTTTGACCCCCTTCTCCCTTTGAATGAGATGCTCCACAGACAGTGAGCAGGAGTCAGAGCTCGTCTCACATGTGGGGCCACTCAGTGCATTTTAAAATGCCAGCAATCTCACCTTCCCCCAAATAACTCTCCCACCAAATGTAAACCCCCAATATTAGTGATAATAATGAATTAGGCAGGTACATCCTCTCTATCCGGCCACTTGCCTCTCTTACTGTTTATCACAGGAGAATACTTTCTAGGGGGAAGCAAGACATTATCAAGCTTCATTGTAGGGGGTGGGCCCTGGGTCACAGGGTGGTCTTGGAAGGGAACGGTGGTCCCACAGGGAGTAGGTAGGACTCTCAAAGGTTACGAGAATGGTTTGGCATAGTTTCACCTCCTCCGTGACTCTGTAGCGAGTGTAAATGTTAGGATTTTACATTCTAGCCTGAGAGGGAGACGGACTCAGAGGGAGAAATCATCAACTTTTGCTCCTGGGAGATCAAATCTGGGGATTGTCAGCATGGGATAGTAAAGAAATTGTACAACATTATTTTACCTCCTGAAAAAACATTGCTGAGCTCGAGGTTCTGTGCAGATAAAAATTGGCCAAGAGCCGGTTCATTGCCTCTCCACTAGTTCCCCCCAGGTCATGGGAAAGCTCCAGAAATGACAGCTTTCTTCCTGCTCATTATCAGGTATGAGCTCCACCCAGCTGTTCTCTTGAAATGGCTTAGTTACTGAAAAAGAATTATGTATATATATGGAGAAAGTGTGTACTTGCCTTCTCGCTAGGGCTTCATTCTCTACCTAACATAGAGTCAGGCATGAAATTCCCTCAGGTAGAAGCAAGTTCGGTGGAACCAGCTGCTGAGGAGAGATTTATGTTTACTGAGCTTTTCATGAGTATACACATGCCGTTTCTGTGGGAAAGCGTTCGTATTGTTCGTCAGCTTCTTGAATGGAACCGTGACCTAAGAAAAGTTAAGAACGATCGTGGATTTAAAGCTTTGAGAGGGTGACTCAGCTCTGAGGGGAGAGGCCTGGAAAGGAGGAAGTTATAATGAACACAGTGTAATAATGTCACCTGGTACAGCACTGCATGAAACAGACACTGCAGTGTACGATCATAATTTGTGTGACTGATGTGGGGACTATGCCCAGACAGACAGCCGCCTAGCTCCTGAGTAGTATACAGACTCTTCCACACATGAAGTAATTGGACCATGTCCCACGGAAGACCTTGTTAAACATTCTCATGGGAAACATACATTCTGTGGGAGAAACCAGCAGACATCCCCTCAGAGCAGTCCTTTGATCTCATGGCAAGACTCCCGTTAGCCACAAATCAGGGCAGGCTGAGCTGCAATATGTCTGCTCCTCTGACCTCAAACATGTGTTGTGTTTTTACTCCACAGGAGGTAGGACATGGAAACATGGGGAGGCACAAGTTCGTTTCAAACACCCAGCAGCGTCTGACATGCTGCTTGTTGAATGGAGGGTTTATAGGTCATGTTTGGATGTTTACTTGTTTCTTGTATATAAAGCCTCCACCCATCAGGGTTGATTTTGAAAGTCACGTAGACAGTTCAGATTTCTCCTTGCCGTTTTCAGATGTTTGTTTCTGAAGAATTAACGAGGGTATATTTCCTGTGTGTGACGTAGGGTGTTCTGTGTCATTATCGTTCTCCTTGAACTGGAATAGTGGACGAACACCTCCTGTTCTGGTTTTCTGGAGCAAATCCTGTGTCTCCTCAGGAGAGTCTGCAAGGGCCAAAGAGCGTTCAATCCATTTGTGTACGAGCTCCGATGGGTTAAAAGAGAAAGGTCTCCCTGTCTGAGGAATATTTTGTTTGGTGCAACAAGGACACGTGCTGGTTTGCAATGACAGAACACGTTGGTTGTAATTCCTTTGAAACACTGGGATAGCCACCAAATCTCTTGCAGCTTTTCCTTTTTAAAATGAAGCTCCTTGGACGACATGTCAGTAAGGATAGGCTTGGTTTAACTGTTGTAACAAACATGCCCTCCATTTCAGTGGCATCCATGAGTAAAGGTTTTTGCATGTCTGTCACGGGCGGGCAGAGGGGTTGGGTCTGGATAGTCACTCGGGCATTCAGACTGCAAACAACCACCATGCGTTCAGTTTTCAGTTTTCAAACGTCTTCCCAAGACCTTGAATTTATGAAGTATGTTACCGACTTACCATTTATTTCAGGTAAGGGTTGAGTAAATGTTTTGCCACTGAAAATCACACGAGTGCCATCTTCTAGGCTCCACTAGCAGTTAACTCACCAGCTAACTCACTTGCTTCCTAAACCATTGCTATGTATCTTAGTTTGGTGCATCTCCCTCATGATATACACTAACGTCTATATCCATCAGGTTAGCTCTGGGGTGTCAGGGGGAAGTGCTAACATATGACAGAAAACAAATGTCACACACTCTGTGGTAAATGGGCAAACGACTGGTTCTGGCTTCTTTTGGGGTCTTCAAGTTCCTGAAATCTAGTGAGTTCCTGACTTAGGATTATATCACGCAAAAGTTTCGTCTTTGACTGGAAGTTCTAGAGTCATCTTTGATAGCCTGGCTTGGCAGCCTTCAGCTGTAGGACCTTGGACAATGGGGTGGAGTCTCTCTGTGCCTCAGTTTCCTCATAAATAGACATTTACTACAGGTAAAGCACATAGTACCTTACCCATGTTAGCTGTGGGTTCAGAAACCATCAGCTTTTGAGGCATATGATGCTGTCCACAGCAATGTTACTTCTAATTGCAAATAATGGAAAGGTCCTCAACGTGGTAACAAGCCATATGTTAGCACTTCCCCCTGCCACCCCAGCGCTTTCTGCAGAGGTGTGACTTCAGACGTCTCGATACTCAGAGGTTTGTGCTCAATGACCAGTTCAGAATTCTCTGCATTCTAAAACATGAATGTCAGGTTTCAAACACTTGTCTCACTCTCTTCTTCTCAACCGTCTTTGGGGGAAAAGAATTTTCCCTTGCTGAAGAGTTGGCCTCCACGTTGAAACAACTCCTCATCATAAAGCCTGAACTAACTTAGAATGCTATCCTCGGTGACTGTACAAAGTCACTCCAGGACTGCTCTGGAGAGAGCTCTCATTCGGAGGTATATTCAGGTATTTCATGTCCTTGGAAATACCCCACAGAATTCCAGGGAGAATGGAAAACTAAGGGAAAAAGCAATTGGAACTTAAAACCAATAAATTTTTTTATTTAGAATTTTGGAAAAGATGTGCAAGAGAATCCTAGTAGGCACTTCACTTGGAATGTAGATTGGGCAGCTGGAGTAACGGTGGTTTAAAGAAATGGGCATTCGTTGCTCTTGTGGTAAAGTCTAAGGCATAGAGCAGCTTTCCTCCATGCGGACAGCAGGCTCCCCGCGAGCCTTCATCTGCCCGGTTCCTTTATCTACAGGATTTCCCCTCATCTCTGTAGTACAAAATGGCTCACTACCAAGACCACATTCCAGACGAGAAAGAAAGGCTAAAGGGAAAGGCTGGTATACCCCTTCCTATGTTAGTATATGTGCTGCCGAAGTGAGCACATATATATACCCCTTCCTTTAAGAGTACGCCTCCTTCCACTAAGGTAGGTTGTACTCACATCCTGTTTGCCAGACCTTGGTCATGTGACCACACAGACCCACACAGGAGCTGGCAAATGTCGTCTTTTTTATTCTTGGTGGTCATGTGTGCAACTGAAAATCAGTTTTCCTACTAGGAGAGGAAAGAAAAGAACAAATAACGAAGAGAAAGAATAGCTTCTGCCTCCGTAGCAGACAGAACGCTGGGTGACAGCTCTATACAAATCTGATACTGTCAATATTTTACAAATTATCCCAGACTTGTGGATGGATGGATGTGTATCGTGAATTAAGGAAAGCTATTCTGATGGGCTGTGTCACTTTCATCTGAGGAATCACCAAAGCTGTCTTGTCTAAACCTCCGTAATTGCAAATTGGGAGGAATCATTTTAACCACAGGAAGGATCAAGAAATATTTGTTGATTGGATGAATCTCAGATCAGAATCAGTGACATAGTTTGTAAAACCAACTAAACCATGGTGTTAGCAGTATTTTTAAAAATAGTTGATTTTTTTTTTTTTTTTTTTTTTTGGTCAGTGATTCTAGCCAGTGGTTAAAAAAAGCAAATGTTTTCTTCTTCATCAATAACTTTATCCCTTGGAGAAAGGCGGCTGTTTCCATTTTTAAGTCAGATTTCAGAATCGAGAGGACTATTTGTTTCTCAATTTAGGAGATGCTTCTCAGGATACACGGGCCACATTGTACGAGAAAATGTGTGCGTAGATAGAAGAGATGTAGATGAAAAATGTGGGTTTGGTTTAAAGAATGATAAAGAAAATGGAGTCAGAAAATCTTTAAAGACTTACCGTTAGGACTAAACAGATAATGAAAAGCCAAATGTCCAGTCATTTATTCAGCATATATTTACTGAGCACCTACTTTGTTCTGGGCTGGAAGCTAGATATGCAAGGAAAATAAAAGCAGACAAGATCCCTGCCCTGGAGACTTTGCACGCTGCTGGGGGACATGACATTCAATAATGTAATAACAGATAACAATAAATGCTATAAAATAAATAAGTGGTATATTCTGATAAATAACAAGAGTCATCTATTTTAGATAAGGTGGTCAAGGAAATCCTCTTTACATTAAAACAGAGAGCCAAAGGAGAAGACACTGGATTTGGAAAGAGAAGAAGAGAGAATTCCAGGCAGAGACTACGAAGGTCTAGGGCAGAAGACTACCAGGCATGTTTAGCGTCAATAATTAAGGTTAACAGCAAGAACCGATATATTTGTCTGCAGTGTGATTCTCCGTCATATCTATGAATTTTATTAGTTAAATAGAGAATTTAAAAGTAAACCAATACTAAGTATTAAAGTTTGATGGCCAAGAGAGAATATGCACACACAGAAGTCGCTGGTGTGAAGGGTAAACATGCTAGAACATGGTAGGCTTTCAGCTTCTTTAGATAACCCTGGCTGTGGCCAGTGTTGAATTGAGTGGCCCTGGAACAGATTTCACTTTAATTGGATGGACCCGCTATCTCTTCCGTATTTAGCTGGGGATGTGTTGACTTTATAACTGGAATAATTATCTGTTTCTGATTCTGTGGGCTGTAAAGCAGGATTGTTTTCTCCATCTTGGGCCTAGGGCTGCCTTCCAGCTCTGGTCCCCAGGGAGCCATGCTCGGCTATATCGGGAAATGGCATCACGTTGAGCACACTGTGTGGTGTCAGCCCTTCCGGGCTTTCAACGCAGCCCCTCAGAGCACAGATGCTAGAGATATGGCCCGGAATCTGGACCAGCCCTCGGGTGTGCTGGCCTTTCTTCGAACAGTGAGGAAAACACTTTGAAAATCGTTATCAAGAAGGTTTACATTCCTCAATGTGCTCAGTGAACTTCTCCAGGGTGCTGCGAGGTTCAAGGGGATGAGATGATGAAAAAATTTTGTCCATTGGCAAAGGGTTAAACAAATGCCAGTTGTTCTGTATTGGTTTTATTTCGGCTTGGGGAAAGAGGGTCGATTCCAGATTGTTAATTCCTTGGATGATTGTGGAGACATAGAAATGAAAATACCCAAAGAAATGGATGTCCTAAGCTTCCCAAATGCCTCTTTAGGAGGATGTCCTATATATTTTCACGTGCTCAGAAGTCACCTGGAGGGTCACATTAAATGCAGATTCTGATTCAGCAGAGCTGGTGGGACCTGAGAGTCTGCATTTCTTAAAGCTCCCCAGTGATGCGTACAGCGCTGGTCCCTGGGCTGACGCTAAGTAGCAGTGGACCACAGAGAATAGGGTAAAGTGAGGCGGTGACAGAGGTGAAGGGCTGAGGAAGACTGAGCCTTCCTGTCTCTTGTCCCTTCATCTTGGTGCTGTACCCGTGAAACGACCTAGCGGAAGGAACTCTACTACCTTGTTAAGAAAACTTCCTGCTAGTACCGTTAACGATCTGAATGTGGCTTGTTCTTAATCGAGCATATTTCTTGGGGAGTGAACCTCGGGCCACAAATACATAGAAGAAACTGTGGCCAGACTCAGAACATGCCAGCCCCGGTCATGAGCCTCTAAACACACAGTCGGAAACCGGGGGAATTGGGTTTGTAAAAGAAGTAGTTTGTGTCCTGCCAACTGGAAACTGATCCCGTGATAAGATCGTTTGCTCCTATGACCTCAGCCATCTTTATAGTGTATTCTCTTGGGACCCCCGGACAACAGGTCTTGATTGGACATTGTGAACTCACATCCTTCTCATTCACGTTTAGGACCAAATGACTTCCTTCTGGCATTTCACAGCGATTTGGTAGCCTGCCATGACATTATGCATTGTTCAGAATAATTTTCCATGTTACTGAGGTGCATTCTCCCGATGTATAGCTATTTGTGAAAGCTGGCTCTCCTAAGGGGTGGAGGAGTCACGAAAATAACTTGACAGTAAACCACTCCCAACAAAAGCCGATGGTGAAATTCTTGAAAGACCATCATAATTCTGTAAAGGTGTAGCTGATAATATGTAGTTCTTGCTGACCCAGTTCAAATGGGCAAATGTCACACTTTTTTTTCTGAGATGCAGTGATGTCTTGTATTTGTACCAAAATAACCACTCCTTAAAATGTGCTAAATAGGCATAAACTTTGTCGAGGTAGCATCCTCTCAGATTGGTTGCTTGGATAACCAGAATCTTGGGTAAAAGAGGAACATTTGTTTACACCAATAATTGATGAGATCCTTTAGCTCACTATTTTATATTAAAAAAAAAAAAAAGAAAACCAGAAAAAAACTCACTCTGTGGAGAAAATCTCAATATGATGAGTATTCTACCCTAGTTCTATACTTTTCTGTATTGTACAGTTTTTAAAATCACTAATACGGAGCCCAGCAGACAGCAGACATACTCAGTACTTTAGTTCCAGCACTCATTTCCTATTTCCTTGGAAAGGAATCCTGCAAGCTCTTAGCTGGGCGTAGTTGAAGGGCAGATCTGTGCAATGGTGCAGCCCATCTCCAAACAGGCGGCAGTTGCTGGCACCCACATCCGTTTCAAGTTCACTGTTAGACTCTATTGTCCTGGATTGGTCATGTCCATGTACAAGGATTTTTAACGACTGTGGCCAATTCTCAGTCCCCCAGTCTGTAACTGCTCACAGCGCTAGTGCCAAGTCCCCTCCCAGGTGTATCTCCATAGCTTCACAGAACCTAACTGCCCAGAACTGAGATAGGTGCCTGGGCCTCCAACACGCATAGGGGTTGCCTGCCAACAACTGTTTACTAGCTGCGTGGCCTCTTCCTTTCAATGCTCCACCTGACTCCAGGAGCCAGCGACGCGCCTCCACGCTGAAGGTGGTGGAAAGAGAAACGTCCGTCCGAGCTGCTTCCACGTTTAAAAGGCCCTCTTTTATTCTGCTGTGATATGCAAAGTCTGGGTAAACCCACTAAACCTCTCCCTTCACCTTCCTAGGAAGGTTGCTTTCATTGCATGACCTCAGTGGAGTAGCTGCAGTGTGAGTCCCAGTAGAGGAAACGGTTTATTGTGACTAGCTCTCTTTTTAGAGCAGGTCATCTGGTGTGTACATAAAGTTTTCTGTGATGTCTGGAGCATAAGCAAAGCGGTCAACGAAAAGCTTTTTTTTTCTCAAAATGAAAACGTTTTCCTAGTATATCAACAATTAATATTCAGTTGGGGATAGTTTAAAACACAGAAAACTATGCAGAAGTCCTCTAAAATCCCACCATGCAGAAATCATTATTTTTTGGTGAGCACTGTTAAAGTATTGCTTTCATCATATTCCCGGGAGAGGCATTTAATCTTTCACTTTTCCCTCATCTATGAAATGGGAACAAAAATGGTACCTACCCCCTAAGGGTTGTTTTTGAGATTTACATGAGTTAATACATTAAACGTGTAACTTAGTGTATGACAGTAAATGGTTAATAAATATTTATCAGTATAATCACTATATCTACATATTTAAAACTAGTATGCATATTATTTCCAAAAACGGGATAAAACTTTACATGTTATTTTATAAATTTTCTTCACCCAGTGGTAGGTTGAGGCCATCTTTCCATGTCAGTAAATACAGACCTACGCCGTTACCTAAATGTTCTATTACACAAATGCACTCAAATGTTTAAAGCACCTGGCTATTCCTTGATCTTCCTCACTGGCACAGCTTTGCAAATTTCCTTACACTAATTTCCTAGAAGTGAAATAGCACGTCAAGCAATACAACACGTTTTAAAGTGAGTGTTTTTAACAGCTCCGCTTCAGCTGTGTAAGCTGCTTTAATAGCTGAGCTTAGCTTAAACTGACGAAAAATTGCAATTTAATAGTCACATTTGATCAGTAAGTGAGAGAAACCTGGTATTTGGCTGTATGCATGGTGGCCATGGGCACAGGCTTTTGGGAGGTTTAACCTGATTGAAATTCTAGACCTTCTATTCCTAGTTGCATGACCTTCAACAAGGTCCTTGCCACTCGGTGCCTCAGTTGCTCTATCTATAAAATAGGGTGTTTTTTTTAAAAGACCTACTTTACAGGTTATTGTGAAAATAAAATAAGATTATGTATATAAGGCACTAAGAATAGTGCCTAACTTGCAGCAAAAGTTCAATAAATATTATTTAACTTGTTTTTTCACATAAGCAAAGTGAAGTAGAAAAGAGAGCAATTGTCTCTTGATGCTGATCTCTATGTGATTTAGGAGAAGTGATAAAAGTTTTACAACTTTCCCCCTAAGAACTATTAAAAAAATATTTCAATGCATTTTAAATTATTTTTTTCTCCCTCCTTTGTTCCATATATGTTGTTAAATTAATTATGCAAGGAGGCCCCTAGACAGAGGTGGTTCTAATGCCTGTGCAACCTATGGAAGCAAACTGAAACCTAAACTTATAGATGCCTCAAGGTTAATAAAGCAAAACCTAAGGACAACCCACCACAAATAGCCACTGGACTTTTCCAAATAAGGCAAACGCTAAGCGGCAGCCAATCAAATCATTTCTTTGCTTTGCTTCCACCTTTACTCTGACAAAGGCCCTCCCTGAGCTCCTGTTGGTGGCGAAGTCCAACCAACCTCTGATTTGGTGCTGCCAGATTCAAACCTTATTTTGTTCAAATACACTCTTAAAATTGTTAATATGCCTCCATTTATCTTTTAACATCTTGTTATAGAATCACTGGAGGAAGAGCTTTGATTTGTTGGGCATGAGGGGACCAAATTATCTGAGTGACTATCTGAGCTGCGACTTCCCCAAGTGGGGTGGGTTCTGTCAGTTATTTGCATGCAAATTGCTTTAAACTCTGAGGTACTAACAGAAAGAAATCTTTCCTTTGCTCTATCGGATTCTTGGCAAGAGAAGTAAAATAAAATATTTTTAAAACTTTGAAAAGCACCCGCTAAAACAACTTAGGCTGTATTGTTTTATAAAAGGGATTTATTTTAATTCCAGAACCTACCCTATAATAAGTATACATGTAGCAAGGAGTGGACTTCAGGTAAGGCTGCAGTTGTACATTTTAATTGCCTTCTTTTTTAAGCATTTAAAATATGTGTCGGTATTTGTTCCGGGGTCCTCTCCAGACTCTCTCAGGCAATGTCTTTTACTAAGCATGTAGACTATATAAAAAAGAAAAAGGAGAATTTGACCTTTGCCTTTCAGTGGCTTCCCAGACCACTGTAGTTTGGTAGAAAAAGAAAAGCCAATGACATCACCCATAAGGGGAGCCGTCTGCTAAAATTCTGAATGAAAGAGGATGATATAGCACGGACGGCTCAGCGTTTATGCTTAAGAAGACCATACCCACTACCTTCCTTACAACCTGTCCTCGAACAACTACATAAAACTCATCAACATTTTATGTCTTGTCCTCGGTGAACCACCCTCCGCATGTTTCTGTCCTCCACCTGTCGTGGCCTCCCGCTCCCTGAGGGCTCACTGCGGGGCCAATTAGTTCTGTGAAGGCCGGGCCTTCTCTCATTCGTCGTTCTTTACAGGTTATGTTTGTTGACTGAGTGACTGCCGACTGAATTCAGATTGTGACATGCTGAACAGGGTGCTTGTTGAAGGCGGTGTCTAATACGAGAACAATGACTGTGTAGGCATATTTCACAACATGCATTGAACGCTGGGTGGGGATAATTATTTGGTGTTCTTGTGGCTTAAGAACCATCCTTTTACTTTTTGGAGTGAGTGCTGCAAAGAGTGACAGACCTAATTGAAAATTTGATGATATTGCCTTGTTTCTACCTTTCCCAGGGAGAACAGCCGGTTTCATAAATTCCTTTCTGTTCACCTGGGAGTTACCTCAGTGTTTACCAGGAAATCTTTCACGTACCTTCTCTTCGTTTTTTCTTCATCACCCATGGCCTACTGATGACCTGAGACTTTTGACCCAAAGGAGGCAAAGAGGCTTCTGTAGGACAGTCTGACTAAAAGGCATCTCACACGTCTACCCACTGAATCAGCAAAACAGAACTAAATCAGCAGGAACACTATGGATCCCTGATGAGTCCTGCAGCAATTCTAGATTCAACGAGCTTAAATATCGTTCACAAATACACAAGGAATGGAAAGGAGGCCCTTTCTGTGCTTTTCTCACAATCCCATGTCCTCTCCACCTGAACGTTTCTGCACTCACACCAACAACTCACACATCTAAAATCCACATGACTTCTTTATGAGATAAATACAGCCCAGAGTGTGCAGTTGGAAATGGTAGATCTAATTTACACTGCATGTCACGCGTGGAAATAGATCTTAATCCTGTAACTAATTCATGAATTCATCTGTCTTGTGTAATTTCTAAGTAAGAAGCTCCCTGCCTTTCCTGTGGAATCGGGAATTTATAGGAATCCTGGTAAATCAGGTAGGGAACCATCCCTGGGTTACGCATGTGACTGACAGAGACACAGAGAAGAGGACAGGTTTCCTGTTTACAGTTTAACATTCCAGACCGAACCATTTGAAGAAGAAAGAAGGGAAAGTTAGTGATGACAGCATGTATTAATGGCCTCTCATTGTTCTCCCTTGTCTGTGAAATTCTGAGGAAAAGGATTTACCATGACTAACTGGTGTGAAATCTCTCCATCGGTCTGTTTTCAGGCTCAGCATGGATGGGCCCTTCGTGTGCAGGACACAGTGGTCAGAATGAGTGAAGTGGTGTTGTCTTTCATGCATCCATTAACAAACATTTACAGAGCCTCTTTGAGGAATCAAACACTGTGGGCTGGACATTTTAAAAGCTGATAAATTTTAAATTTCTTTAACTGAGCTCTCAATCTAAAATTAGAGATGTCAACACATTGTCATATTGCGGCTGTCACCCAGTGGTGAGAGTGAAATTCTCCTGCCTGGGGGCAGGTCAGAGGAGTCGGATGGGGTGGATGTCTCTAGAAGGGCGGTAAGGAAGCTACTGGATGGTGAACAGGGTGGGGTGGGGAAGGCCGATCCGCAGGCATTTCAGGAATACTTGCTGTGACTTCGTACTTTTCTGGAAGCTTTCACGGGTCCAGAGCAACGTAGGATGTGGTCTTATCTTCAACTGTGTACAATCTACCTGGTGGAGATGGGACTGAAGTAAATAAAATGCGGCATCATGTAAGATAGGTTTGAATAAAAATCTGAATGTGTACTGGCTTTAAGTGCAGTATGCAGTCTCCAGATGCCAAATTAAATCAAGGAAATGCAAGCCCACCGGTGATTTTTTTTTTTTTTGGAAATCCGAACACTGAAATCTATCATCAACTTACTCTACTTTATTTAACTTACTAATACAGTGCCTGTGCATTAATGATCCACTTAGTAATCTGGGGAAAAATGCAATTTTAAAAGATTGAGATTAATAGTACTCGAAGCGAAATGCCAGGTTGTGCAAAAATGCATGTCCATCTTAGGTTCCAACAAGGGAATAGTATCATCTGTTTTTCTTTTAATTGATGTGAAACTTAAACTTGTCACAGGTTTTCAAGACCCTTTTACTGTAGAAGCATCAACCGTTTGGTGCTGCTGGGGTGTTCACTTTGCACTACCACCCTAATTACATTTTTGCACAACAGCCAATTACTAAGGGGAGGATTTTAGGCTTCAATCATTGTGCCAAAATTCCAGTCCAGATAAATGGGACCTGAACTTTGGCAATCCATCACAGACCCTTGGTTTTTTTTTTAATAGATAGCAAAATGTGGGAAATGCTACTTCAAAAATGAGTCCCATGCCACATTTTTAAAGTAATTTGACCTTGCTTTCTAAAGTCGGTTGAAGGATGATTTATATCTTGCAAACATTTAGCATTATCTTCTTGCTTTGTTTTCCTGTCGATCCAGTTTTGCTATTTTTAAAACTTCACTTTTCCATATGTCACGGATAATGGCTAATTGTGTTGCCTCCCGTGGAAATTACAAAGAGGTAAACACTTGCTTCCTTAGCAAAGGACTTGAGTACATTTGAGTTGATTTGATGGTCGTATTTTCACTGCCCTTGTTACTTAGTGTCATGTTGCAGACATTGGGTTCTACTGACGTTGGTGCTGTTTCTCTCCATTTTAATTGACAGCGATATGATAATAGCCTACATTAAATTCCTAACTTTGGAAGACTTTGGCACAGTGGTTCTCAAACTGGCCACATATTGGAATCATCTTGGGTGTTTTAAGAAAAACATTGATGCCTGGTTCTCGCCCATCACCCACAGAATACGACTCAATGGGTCTGTGGTGCAATCTTGGTATTGGAGTATTTAAAAATTTCATATGATTCTACTGTGCAGCCATAATTAGAGAGGTGTCACCTCCTCTAGAAGAAATCATCATAAAAGATATGCAGTGTGACTTTTTAAGAAATTACAAAAATTAGAACTATATGGTCAACATGAAACTAAGACTCTCATTACTAGAATACAAGTACTGTGCTATTTCTAAGCATTAGTGCACTAGCAAGTGTTTAAAACGATCTCCTCAAGAAACAAAGCCCTAAACTAGTTGTGTTTTGCCCATTTCCCTGGTGTAAATTCTCCCAGTATGGCTGATTTCAACAACCAGCTTGCAAATTCCCAAAAATCTAACCATCAGCATTTATGAGAACATTTGAGGCAGTTCAGCGCCCCACTGCTTCTAAGAGAACTATATCAGGTACACCAATCAGTGTCTGATAGACATTAGATAAGTTCCTTACCCTGTGGGGATTAAATGTATTTATTGAGCTTTTATTTAAGTTAGAGAAGATATTCATCAGCTGTCACTTTTAAAATTTGCTTAGATTAGCAGTTATATAGCAATGTTTGTTTGCTTTTTGTGGATTCATCTTAATAGGTTTCTTGATTGTTTTTAGTTTGTGTAAATAATATTCTTAATAAATTTAGTCACTTGGCATGCAAATCAACATCAACAGCTCTGATAGCTTGTGAAGTTCTCTTCATTTTGAGTTATAATAAAATGATCTATTTGGACATTATGTACATTAGTAGATAAAGAATAACACAAGACACTCTATAATGCTTTTCTTTTTCTTTCTTTTTCTTTTTTTAGCTTTGTTATTTATTTTAAGTGTGTTTTCCCAGGACCCATCAGCTCCAAGTCAAGCAGTTGTTTCAACCTAGTTGTGGAGGGCACAACTCACAGTGGCCCATTTGGGAATCAAACCAGTAACCTCGTTGTTAAAAGCACCATGCTCTAACCAACTGAGCTAACCGGCTGCCCTTACAATGCTTTTCTTAAGCCAAGCACTGTTCTAAGCACTTTATATTAGGTTGGTGCAAGAGTAATTGCGGTTTTTGCAATTATTTTTAATCTTTTAAACCACAATTACTTTTGCACCAAACTAACATATTTCAACTTATTTATTATTCACAACTCTGAGGTATGTTCTATTATTATCCCTATCTTTACAGATAAAGGAACTCAGGGGCAGAGAGGTTAAGTAACTTTCCCAATGACATACAGCTGGGAAGTAACAAATTGGAATTCAAACTAGGCAGTCTGACTGCTCTTAACCACCATGCTATATCAGAAAGAACCAGAAACTCAAAATTATTTTCTGAAGAAATCCAAAGCACTAATTCATAAAGATGTATGGGCCCCTATGTTCATTGCAGCATTACTTACAATAGCCAAGATATGGAAGCAACTGAAATGCCCATCACTAAATGATTGGACAAAGAAGGTGTGCTACATACAAATATACAGTGGAATATTACTCTGCCATTAAAAAAGAATGAAATCTTACCATTTGCTACAAAATGGATGGTCCTAGAAGGCATTACGCTAAGTGAAATAAGTTAGACTGAGAAAGACAAATACCATATGATCTCACTTATATGTGAACAAACAAAACAGAAATAGACCCATAGATACAGAGAACAAACTGCTGATTACCAGAGGGAAAAGGTGTTGGGGAGGAGGGCGAAAAAGGTGAAGGGATTAAGAAGTACAAATTGGTCATTACAAAAGAGCCACGGGGATGTAAAGTACAGCATAGGGAATATAGTCAATAATATTGTAATCACTATGTACAGTGTCAGACGGGTAATTGACTTATTGGGGGATCATTTTGTGAAGTACATAAATGTTTATCCACTATGTTGTTTTGTACACCTGAAACTCATATTGTATGTCAACAGTAATTGAAAAATAAATTTTTAAAAATTGAAAGGAAAATTGGAAAGAAAACAAAATCACTTTTACTATGAAAAAAATATTTTTTGAGACAACTTTTGAATTCTGCAGAACTCTAGTACTCCTACCCTTTTCTGGTTGATTGCAAACCTTTCTCAAATCTAGCAATGTGTGTCACCTGCTAAAATAATGATTTTATCTTTCTCATTATCGGTGCAGTTCCATGTTTCCTGTTATGAAAGCAAAAAGTACCCATGACTTTTTTATACTAGTACCCATGATTTTTATATTTATTGAGGAATACATTTTATAGCAAGTCATTATTACTACAACCCTCTAAAAATAGTGCCTCGGTTTTAAAAACTCTCCTTTTTTATGGGCTTATCTGGCTGGAGCCAAAGAAACAAATAAAAAAACCACACCTCAGCTATGACTCTCCCAGACACATGCTGACTGAGTGCCCAGAGGTGGAGAAAGACTTGGCAAGTTTAGTTTTCATTGTATTTATTTTTTGCTTTTGTTTGGAAATAACTTCAAATTTGCAGAATGGTTTCAAGAATCAGACTAAGTCAAAGAAAACATTTGTTTTTTACTGAAACTTATGTGTTGTTAAATTTTACCCCATTTGTTTTATCAATTGCTCTCTTTCTATATGTATGTATGTAATGTGTACACACACACACACACACACACACACACACGCAATACCTTTTTCTGAATTTTTTGAGAGTAAATTGCATATATTATGGCCCATTACCCCAAAATACTTCAGTGAGTTTTTCCCAAGAATAGGGATATTCTCTTACGTAATCTCAGTAAACCTCTAATTTGCCATCTATAGTCCAATTTGTCAGCCAACCTAATACTGTCCTTTGGAGTATTTATTTTATTTCTGGTACAGACTCCAATCTAGGATCACTTACTGCATTTAGTTGTCATGTATTTTCAGTATAATTTGAGCTGAAACATTTCCTCAGAGCCTTTCTTTGTCTTCTACGGACATTTTTGAAGACTTCAGTCAACACCCCACCCCCTTTTTTAATAGAACATTCTTCAGGTGGAATTTGTGTGATGTTTCCTCTTGATTACATCCAGCCGTGGATTCCAGGCCAAACACTCCACAGGTGATGTCACTTCCTTCTCAGAGTGTCACATTGGAAGCCATGTGTTTTTCATTCACCCTTCAATTTCCCAGTCAAGAGGTTGTCCAATTTTTCCAGTGCACAGTTACTACTTTTTCCCTGGTAACTAATAAACAGCCTATATGGAGATACTTTAAGACCAAACTAATATCCTGCTCCTAATCAAAACTTCCTTCTAGCTTGAGCACCACTGATAATTCCTGCCTGAGCCAATATCTACTGTGACACACATAGAAAATGATTTCCCAATTCCACCAAGCCCTTCCACATTTACTGGTTTGCCCACGGCCTTCTACTGTAAGGAAGATACTTCTTTCCTCCCCCACCCCTTCTTCATCTCTCTCCAGAATGTACTCAAGGATTCTTATTGCCTCCGCAATGGTTTATAATTTATCATTTTTCTCCATTATTTTGCTTCTCAAATTGTCCCAGTTTGGGCCAATGGCAGCACCTTTAAGCTGACCCCCATATTTTGGTGATGTACCTCAATTATTATTATTTTTTTAACACTTCCTTACTTTCTGGCATAACAATATATTTCAGACTCAGCTTGTACCTGCACTGTCCTCACATTGGAATCAGCCATCTTTCCAGGGGACTGTCATTCATTTTAGTGGGGAATGATGATTTCAGCTGCCAAGGTCTGGGCGCCAGGTGTGCTCCACCTACTGAGGTGTCTTTCCTTCTAAGCTCTTTGGGCAGCTAGAGTTAGGAAACACGTGCATGTGTGTACACATATGGTAGGCCCCCCTTATTTGTGGTTTCACTTTCCATGGGTTTAGTTAGCTACCTGCAGTCAACCGAGGTCCAAAAACAGTACAGAAAAAATTCCAGAAATAAACAATTCATGACTTTTAAATTGTGTGCTAGTCTGAGTAGCATGATGAAATCTTGTGCTATCCCTCTCTGTCCTGCCTGGTATGTGAGTTATCCCTTTGTCCAGCAGCTCTATGCTGTAGATGCCCCCACTAAAATGAATGCGAGTCTCCTGGAAAGACATGTTCTTTTATAGTAATTCGACCACAGTGTATAATGTCCAGGTTCTCTTTTGTTATCTCTCTCTCTCTCTCTCTCTCTCTCTCTCTCTCTCTCTCTCTCTCTCTCTCTCTCTCTCTCTATCATTGTGGGGACAGAGCCCCAGAAAGCAGTTTCCAGGCTCTCAGCCTCACATAGACAGGTGCTGGCTCAGGTAGTAAATGGCCATCAATTGTGATTGGATGGCCATCAGCTGTGGCTAGTTGGCCGTCAGCTGTAACCAGTGAGCCATTGGCCACTAATATAACTGCCGTGGCTATGCTAGCAGCAAGTGGGGGGCTAGCAAGAAGATGGTGGCTGGGCTAGCAAGAGCGGATTGCAGAGAGGCGGATGCCGCCAGAGAGAATATAGTGATTTGACTCCCCTACCTATGGCTCCGTGGGTGTTCCTTTTGGGCCTCACCATGTCCTGCATTCTCTTGTGGGGAGCGGGAGCAGAGACCCCGCAGGCTTCCCTGCAGGACAAATGGCGCAGCGAGCAGGGTCTCCTGCATGACAATCATCTATCATCTATCTAATCTATCATTTATCCAGCCATCCTAACTAGTTTAAGCAGGGTCAGCCTCCTGCAAAAAATAAAAAAGCCAGCAATATTGGTTTTCAGCATCTGTGCTGCCCAAAATGGGTTCCCATGATTGTAAGGTACCCTCTTTGAGGTCACCTGAACGTCCACAGAACATGTGTGACAGATGCCTTAACCTAAATGGAATGGGTCCCCTGGAGGAAACTCAAGGACGGCAGAAGCCAGGTGGGCAGCGGATGAAGGGGACATTGGTGCTCTTATCATCACACCGTAGGCAAGGGGCTTCTTGTCTCACCAACGTATCAGATTATCCCGACTCTCAATGTCACATGGCTCCAAAACTGCACTGAATTTGATGGTTTTATTGAGCAAATTTGTGTTGAGCATTTTTTTTCTCTAAATCACCGGCCTTAAGCCATATCTTCTTCAAGCCCCGGTTTCTTGTTAGTGACCAAGCTTTCACTGATGCAGATACTTTCTTCACGCCTTTGTGTAGACTCGTGTGCTGACAACATTGTTCATGGCATGTTCCTAAAAGCAAAGAGGGATCTGTTAGAGTTGGCCGTTGACAGATCCCTCTTTCCCAAGACCCTCGAATCAGGATGCAAAACACCTGAGTGACTTGAACGGCAGGCATCGAATAGGGGCATCTAAGAAAGTCTGTTTAGGGAAAACTCACCGCTACCATTTTTCCATTTACAATTTGTCTTTTGATTGTTGTCTCTTTACCGTGCCATTTTTGGACATGTACCAGGGAGCCCCCGTCTAATGTTACGATACTCTATGAATGTAGAAAGGAATATGTTAGAAATGGGAATTCACCATATTCAAACCTACGCAAGACTAGACATCTACTTTTTAAATTTCTGCCTTGAATTGTTTTCCTCTGAAAACCTTCACCTCAGTTCTTGTCAGCATTGAATACCTTCAACCCGGAAAAGTCTCCAGAAATTGTTCCATTAACACTCTCCTCCCCCAGGCAAACGATATCCAAACTACTCGTGGATACTGTTCTCCTCTCCAGGAGCTTTTGTACAATGGCAAAGCGAGATCAGGGAAAACCGGGAAACACGTTGAATTTTTTTGGCCCCGTCAACCAGCAGAATAATTTACAACAAGCTCGACTTTGGAGATGAGCAACACTGATGAACAAAACAAGCCTCAGCTGACTCAGTAATTAAGCAAACGAGCAATGAATAAACCATGCCAAACAACTACCTTTCAGTTTCTCCCTGACTGTAATATGCCAGGAAGCCTGATCCTCACCTTTACTTTCCTGTTGTCAGCTGTGGTTTCGTCAAACACTTCCCCCAGCCTGAAGGAGATCTCAGTGTTCTTGAGGGAGCTCTCTGTTCTGATGCTCACTCTCTCCCCCTGGGCTTTGATAGTGATTCTCGGTTTCTCTAACGCGGCCAGATGCCGGAACGCAGCGGGTACTCCTGGCAGGCAGAGGAGGCAACACACCTTCTTAGGACGTGCTAACAATCATTTTGGAAAGCAATTCAGAAAGGACGCCCGCCTTCTTTCCTGTCGAAGTTTTGGATAATGTGCGGTCATTTCTTCAGTGCTCTCGGGGGTAGCTGGAACGAGCCAGACCCTCCCAATCAGAATGAAACCTGCCATGTTGAAAAGCTAACGTCACTTCTGGAGACTCAGAGCTTCATCTGAAATTCATATTTGCGTGGTCACCATCCAGGGCCCCGGATGGATGCTGATGCTTTACCTTACCAAGCGTTACAACAGGGCAGAAGGGCTGTTGCCCTCATTTTACCCACGAGTACACGGTGTCCCAGAAATGTAGGGAGGCTCACTGCAGATGGTGTGTCTGCTAATTAGCAGAGCTGAGATTTAAACAGGAGTTTTCCAAGTGCCCAAGAATTATAGCACGCATTTTTTCTTCAAAAAACAAGACATGCAATTTCCAAAGCATCTAAACTGCTCTAAAGGATGATGACTTGTAAAGTCCATGCTCCTCCCTCATTTGCTGGTTCAGTCCCTCTCTGGGTGAATAAAGAGGAGGTGGCAAACTGGGCAATGTGGCTGAGAGCCTGGACCTGTTTCAGGGTCGGGACGGCCCATCATCAAAGTTGACTCCAGCTGCAGGTGGCAGGAGAACTAACTCCTCTCTAGCAACATTGAGAGCAAACTCGATTTCACGTGTAGAGTGTGGCACTGACAGGACGGGTCTGACCACAGAGAAGCAGTGTCAGGTGTGGCGCACGGGAGAGTGAGGCGTGAGGTGGGCTGAGCCCGCCTCCAAGTGTGCATGCCACCTGCTAGCATGGGCACGCCATCAACAGTCAAATACAGGTCACTGTAGTACTTACCTCATAGAGGTGAGATCAATGAAAGGGCTTAGGTGGTCATGGCACATAGTAGGTGCTCAGCTCTTATGCCCTCTGGCCTTCCTCTGCCTAAGCCCAGCTCCGAATCAAAACAAGCGCTACTTTTACCATCACTCCCCAGTTTCTTAGAGGTCCCCAAATTTCAACTCAAAACTGGTGATTCTTTTACTCCCTGAGAAGTTAATACTATGAAAAGTGACAAATAATGATGTTATGAGTACATTGATTTATTATGCTTTGATCACTTCAGCCACATTTTTTAAAAAGTTTAAAAAGTAATGTTAAAAAATGTCTCGACTTTACATATAGATTATTATTGCAAAGGAGGTTTCTCTTAATTAAATATTAAAAATAACTTAATTAGATATTAAATAATTACTGTTCTTCAGCATTACAAAAACTAGTTTAGTTGTCATAGACCTGAGCCATTATAATTGATGTTTATGCCACACGGGTAAGACCTAAAGGATGCATAGACTTTATACTTCTGAGAAATATCCCGTGGTGAGACAGTCAATGAGTAAAAATGTTCCATCTCTCCAATAAAAGAATTGAGATTCTTCAAAATGCTGTAAAACGTAACCAACTAGAAACTTCATTTGTTGTTATTACCCTTTTGAAGTTATAACTTAAAGAAACCGTAGAAACACATTTACTCGATACATTTAATCATAGATAGTTATTAGTGTTTGTAACTTTGAAGCTGGGGAAAGCTATTTGATGAAATAGCCAAGCGAAAGAGAAACACTATCAAGGCGTTAGGATGAAATATTTTCAAAAGGATAAATGGACTTAACTCTATGGGTAATGACTAGAAGAAAGCATATGTGAGCCTAGTAGTCCCCAAAGAGACAATTATTACTAGTAACAAAAAAAGCAGAAGTTGGTACATAAACTTTGTTATTCTCATATGAAGATACCCTAGGATCACAAAAGAAAGAGAGAATGGTAGGAGCTTTCATTGTAAAAGGCAAACCCCGCCCCATCACCAAATGGGTGGCCAGCTTCCAAATCTTTCAGTGGTATTTCTCACCCAGTTGTGCCAAGTATGCCTCAAAGTTTTCACTGGATTCCAGTGTCCAGGTTCCCAAGAAGGGCTCGAGCATGATGGAAAGCGTCTGAGAACAGGAGCTTGCAACCAACCGAAAGCCAAAGAAACTTAGGCAACACAGAGCTACTGGTATCTTCATTTAAGAGTCACCTTCATCATGTGACTCTTCTGAAATGGCCAATGGGCAACACCAAAGAGTGCAGGCACCAGCGTTGACTCATTTTATCTACCTCCACATTAAGACACAGAAAATTAACATGTGAAGGTGAATTGAAGTCAATGATTACACGAGTAGCTTCTAGCAGAGAGATGGACACCCAAGGGCCACCATATTATAAATATGGCTTGTGGAATGGAGACAGTTTTTGGTAGAGATCAGCATTTTGAAGCATGAATGCTTAGTCACCTCGGAAGGAATCTCCTGGCAGATGTCTAACGCACACCTGACGGAGGGGTTTTCCCACCTGACACACAGACATCACTGCTTCGGCCACCGAAAGATGCATTTTGTTTGGACATGTCACAGGGTCAGACTACGCTCTTCATTAAAATAATATGGTCTCCGCCCTTCCTTGCAGGGCTGATGAACTGATACCAGTTAGTGTAAATGAAATGTCTACACTTGGAGTGAAGTGTGGGCTGTTATTAACATTGTCATTGCTCTTTCATCAAGAGTGTAGACTGGGAAGAAAAGTAACAATTCTCACTGATTAGTTGTTCCGTGATTTAAGCCCTCAAAAGAGGGCGAGTTCCTGCTGGGAAAGTTCATCTTTTAGGCTTACAGAGTAAGCTTGATATGAAAAGATGCCGCTTGAAACCGGGAGGGGAAGTTTTAGGGAGAAACGTGTATTGTGATATCTGCATTCTAAAGGAAGACAAAGGAGCAGATCATTTAAATCTTTGTGCAGTTACATCTGAAATCATCTCCTGTGACACAAAGTAAGTTGTAAAGATTTTGTAGGGTGTCCTATGGTCACTTGTCTCATTAGGGAGACCACCTCAGGGATGATGTAGATGCCTGATCACTGCACTGTACACCTGAAGCTGAAGCTGAACATTAATGAATGTCAACTACAATTTTATATATATATATATATATATATATATATATATATATATATATATATATATATGTCACAAGAAGCGGAGTACAGCATTAGGAATAGAGACAGTGGAAATGTAATGGCTGTGTGCGATGTCAGAGGGGTGGTGGATGGGGGGAGGGGGGTTGTCACTGTGTGAGGGATATAAATGATAAATGTCTAATTATTACATTGTTTTGTGCACCTGAAACTAATAAAAAAAATGTTTTTTTAAAAAAAACAAAGTAAGGGAAGTGGCCTTTGCAGGAATTGTAATTACTAAGAAGGATTAGATTCAGAGGCTGTAGATCTGTGTCGTAGCTCTGAAGCCCAGATGTTTTGAAGACGGCTGGCACCAGGCGCCAGAAGAACATTCATCCTATTATCTGCCTGTGTGAAATCTTCCTGTAATTCAAAGAAATGTGTATTCAAATCATCTCTTTGTGGACTAAGAGAAAAATAAAAAAGAGGCTTATGTTTCGGAAGCATAGTAACTTAAGTGGGATAAAGAATTTCTTCTGATGAAACTATAGAAAGAGGAAATTTATAATGCAATATCTGTTTAGGTGTAATAGTTATCAACCTATCTGGAGGGCAAAATGGGAAGCAAAAACCCTCGAGTCAGTTTCAGGAAACTGAGACCAGGCTCAATATAAGTGCCTTAGCAGGTGAAAATGTCCTCAGAGGTGATGGTCAAATGAGGACCATGTGACTGGATCCTGCCTCACGGTTCTAGACATGCATGCGCTCTCCTCTGGATGATAGCATGTGTAACCATGCATGGCTGTGTGTGTTTGTCAGTGGGCTAGTATGACAAATACCCATTACTGTACCCATTCTGTTCCAATTCCCCTGCCATTGATGGATTCAGAAATCAATCCTCTGTCCCATTTCAGAACTCAATTGTCCCATGATACAAGAGGGAGAGCCAAATTTCTGGCTTCTATAAAATGTTCTTGACCCTAAGAAAGAGCCGGAAGGATGGTCTTGCTTCTCTTGCACAGGTAGCTTTTTGCATGAAATTTAGAACGAGTGAACCCATGGTGTCACCAACCCAAATGAAGCCACAACTGAGGATGGCAGGGCAGCCAGGGGGGGCGACCTGACATCCCCTTCATTTCTGGCATTTTTATTAGTCAATTCCTGCATTGCATTACTACTTAACCAATTTTGTGTTTGAGGGTTTTGTGACTTGCAGCTGAAGCCTTCGTAATCAACATGCCTTTGTAAATAGCTTCACCTGAATCGCAAATTTGGGCTCTCAAAGCAACAATTTACATGCAACATAGCATATTGGGCACGTGTGCTCAGCCTCACAGCCTCTCCCACCTTCCCAGGTCCAATGCAAACGTCTCCTCCTCTGTGACACAGGGTCAGAGCTAGTTGGTCCCTGTTATGTGACACAATTCTACTTTAGTAGAGGTATACTAGAGAACTTTTCTGAGAGTATTGCACCTCGTTACCCTCCCGCTGCCCCTTGAGCTATTTTAATAGTGTATCAAGCCAAGAGAATACTTCTTACTCACAATCTGTATCCCTAAGGCAGTGCCTGACACATTGTAGGTGCTCCATAAATGTTTGATGAATGAATAACACAACGAACAAACAGTGTTCACTGCTTTTTTAACTGACCATGACTAGAGACAAAGTTCTCTCCTGACCTGCTTGAGTGACAGGGCTTTCATTCTGGTCGCCAGAGGGAAGGGGTTTCTCACACTCTCTTCACCTGTGTTCAGAGTCTCATGACAACCACGCAAATCTCCCCACTCAACCAAGGATGGCCTGCTGCTACCACGACTAGCCTTTGAGTGTAAACAAACCAAACAAACCATCTTCTCAAGTAACAATGTTTAAAGTTAGAATGTTCTTAACTGTGAATCTCGTCCAGGAATTAGACTACAGTAATTTGTTATATAGAACAGTACAGTAACGCTTCTTGTTTTCAGGACTATTTCAAAGGTTATTTCTCCAGTATCTCATTTGCATATGCTTCTCCAGTATCTCATTATCTATATTAACTTTGTCTTGACATTCGATGTTAAGTAGTTTTTAATACATTTTCATTTTGAGATATTACCTTCTCCACTGGGGAGGATCAGTGGTCAAGTTAAACTTAAACCAGAAGCTACGAAAGTTTTCAGCACTGTGTCTGATAATTTATTGCTGTACCTATAATATTTTAGCTGGAGCCACATTCGATATTTTCCTAATTTTTTGTGTGTGGTATGATAGGCATAACATAAAATTAACTGTGTGTAAGTGTACAGTTGTGTGGCATTAAGTGCATTCACTTTGCTGCAAGCCTTGACCACCATTCAACTCCAGGACTCTTTTCATCTTGCAAAACTGAAACTCTGTCACCATTAAACACTCACTCCCCATTCTCCTTTTCCACCAGCCCCTGACAACTACTTTCTGTCCCTATGATTTTGACTACTCTCTGTACCTCATATAAGCTGAATCACACAGTATTTCTATTGTGTTTGGTGTGTGTATGTGTGTGTCTTACTTCACTTAGCACGTCCTCAAGGTTCATCCATGTTGTAGCATGTGTCAGAATTTCCTTTCTTTTTAACACTTCATTCCATTGCATGAACAGACCACATTTTGTTGTTGTTAATCTACTCACCTGTCGATGGACACTGAATTGCCTCCACATTTTAGCTCAATTCTTATGCTCAGGAACTTAGCCCACCTCTTCCGGCCTCTCCCTATGCTGGTGTTATGCATAGAATAGGTGTTCAGAACATAATGGACTTATTTTTGAAAGAAGCGTCGTAAACACAATGATATCATCTGCAGCACAGTCGTTAAACAGATTTTGACTTAGTATAAAATGTAAGTATGTGTTTTGGAAATGCCAGTGTGTGTACATGGAATGCCAGCGATCGTCTGTAGAGGAGCTTTGGATCTTCAACGAGAAAGAAGAAACCACACACACGCGCACACACACTCCTACCTGGAAAGCCTCATCACCATTTTTGTCTTGTTTTATATACTGAAATTCTATGGCGATTTCACTTGAGTAAAAAGTTCCAGAATATATGCAATATTTTCTTTGCATAAAAAGTTCCCTTGGTAAGGAAAAGAAGAACTTGGAAACCACTCTGGGACACATATGCATCATGACTCTTCCTAAGGCTGTCGCCTCTTTTCTGGAGTGAAAATTACGGGTTTATTTGCACTTAATTCTTGGGAGATTCCGGAGATAGGTTGGTTTACCAATAACTTTTCAGGTTAGGAATCTTTTTCTATAACATGCACTCTACTTCTCTCTCATCACTCAAAGGCAGGTACCCAGGTGCAACATGAGCAGCTGGCTGTGAACAATTCCACAATGGTACAGGCTTCCCTCCTTTGATTGCATTTCACACATACCGTTTTTACACATTGAAGGTTCATGCTTACCCTGTGTTGAGCAAATCTATCAGCGCCATTTTTCCAACAGCATTTGCTCACTTCTCGTCTCGGTGTCACATTTTGGTAATTCTCACAATACGTCAAGCTAGTTCATTATAGTTGTATGCGTTATGGTGATCTGTGATCGGTGATCTTTGATCTTACTAGGACGAGACCCTCGACCAACAAAAAGATTGCAATGTCGCTTACGGCTCACTTGCTCGTTAGCATTTTTTAGCAAAAAAAGAATGTTTTTTTTTAATTAAGGTGTGTGCATTGTTTTCTCAGACAATGCTATTGCACACTTACTAGACTGCTACAATTATGTGTAGACATCATTTTTATATGCACCAGGAAACGAAAATATTCCTGTGACTCGTTTTCTTGTGATATTTGCTCTATGGTGGTGGTCTGGCATGGAACCCACACTATGTCCGAGGGATGTGTGTAGTCCCCTCCTTAACCATAGTTTCACATTCCACGGTTTCAGTTATACAAGGTCAACTGCAGTAGGATATTATTAAAAAGGAAAATTCCAGAAATAAACACTTCCTAAATTTTAAACTGTGTGCTGTCCTGAGGAACGTGACAACATCTCCCACCCTCCAGTTCTATCCCGCTGGGGACGTGACTCCCCCCTTTGTGCAGTGTCTCCCCACCCGTTAGTCACGCCGCTGCCATCTCGGGTATCAGATGTACGTATAGGAAAAACCATAGCATATGTAGGGTTCAGTACTATCTGTGGCATCAGGCATCCATAGGGGGTCTTGGAATGTATCCTCCGTGGGTAAGAGGGAACTACTGTATTTTAAAAATTACCTTAGGTCTCTGAGACTTTCTTGACCAAAGATACACTAAACGAGAACTTCATATTGAGTAATAACACATATTTATCAACTCCTACCTAAGACCATGGAAAATTCACGAATGTGAATTGTTTACCTTGGGTTATTATTTTTAAAAATTGTATTACTGATACCAGAAACAAAGTGATGATACAATTTTCTATTTCCTCCACTGAATTGTGAGTAAGAAATTATCTGGCACAGCAAATCAATCATTAATTACATCACCTTCTAACTCTAAAACATTTTATTTAACCAACACGACCACATTGAATAAAATCAGTTTGTGACAAAATTAGTGGCTTGCTAATTAGTGGAAAACAACAATTCATGTTAGAAACAGTATATCCCACCGAATGGCACACAGTTCGATGCAAACTTCAGTCCACCTCGGTGTCCCTTGGCTTACGCTCGCTCATAAACTCTGGTAGAAGTGACGCCTTTCATGACACATTCCTAGACACACACAAAAATTCTTGGTCAATCGAGGGACTAAACGACTGGTTTGAAGGAAACAATATTCATTTGAAAGATAGTTGTTCTGGGCGCCTATATATACCCAATACTGTAATAAGTTAGGGAGCTATAAAGACCCAGACGAGACAAGCTTTTCCCTCAAGGAAGCTTGCAGTCCATACGGGAAGTGATAAATATAAACAGAAATTCATCATACACGCTGGTGCATGCTGAGAGGGGTCAGGAAATGCTTCCTGGTGGGCAGCACGCCCGGGCTGAGCTTAAAGCACGAAGGGCCATTGCCAGAGTGGAACAATAACCCAACAGAATCAGCTGTTTGTTCTACAGAAGCGAGAGCAATTGTGTTTCTTTAGGTAGAGTAAGGATTGTAAGATGGCCGACCAGTAGAATCTAGGAGCTAGAAGTACTCACCACCACCAGCTTGTCATCCACTCGCTTTCTCTTTATGGTGGTTGATTTCCCATCCCACTTCTGCACCTGTACGAGGGCTCCTCCGTCTAAGTTTATGATGCTCTGTGGGAGCGATAAAAAAAATGATTACAATTTGTACACAGTGGGTGGAGGGAAATAAAGTGAAAAGTACACTGCCTTCGTTTGAAGGAACATTTTGGGGTCATTGGAAATTCTAAGTTGCAAGACTAGATTGCAACAAGAAAATAAATGAGTGTCAAAAATAACAGCATACAAAGTTTTATACGTGTTGTAGTCAGAATAGTATGCAAACATGCATTCGAAAAAATATTGTGAAGGAATATAGCTAAGTTTGTGTTGAGATGGCCTTACTATAGGTGACTTTTTATTTTCACTTTTCTCTTCCACTGTTTTATACATTTCTCTAACATTATATTACTTTGGTCCATTTCAAATACTATACACGAAATGTTGGTGTGGGGGCAGAGCCCCAGAAAGAAGTTTCCAGGCTCTCGGCCTCACATAGACAGGTGCTGGCTCAGGTAGTAAATGGCCATCAACTGTGATTGGATGGCCATCAGCTGTGGCTAGTTGGCCGTCAGCTGTAACCAGTGAGCCATTGGCCACTAATATAACTGCTGTGGCTACGCTAGCAAAAAGAGAAAGAAAAAATGGGGGCTAGCAAGAAGATGGTGGCTGAGCTGGCAAGAGCGGATTGCAGTTAGGATGGCGAGTTGCGGACAGTGTGGATCCAGCCACCAGAGAGAATATAGTGGTATGACTCCCCTACCTATGGCTCCGTGGGTGTTCCTTTTTGGCCTCACCATATCCTGAGTTCTTATGTGGGGAGCGGGAGCAGAGACCCCGCAGGCCGCCCCACACGACAAATGGCGCAGCGAGCAGGGTCTCCCGCACAACAGTCGGACAATGAAGTTGGCGAACTTTCCACAGGGTAAGCGCACAGTGGAAAGTTCGCAAACTTCATTGTCCTACTGTCGTATATGGTACGGCAAATAAATTGTGTTAATTTTTTCTTTGAATAGTAAGGAAAACGTTATAAAAAGGAGTGAAATTTGCTGACTAAATATGGAAAGCCACACGGGTTAGCTCTAGAAGGCTTCTTGGGGACAGCGGTCCTGTAAAAGCCACGCTTTTACCTGCTCCGGTTCCTTAGTCCTCACCTTCACTTTCCTGTCATCTGCAGTGACTTCGTCAAATTCCTGGCCCAGTTTGAAGGAAATCTCAGTATTTTTAAAGGTGCTTTCTGACTTAATGGTGATTACATCTCCATTCACCGTGATGATCATATTGGGTTTGGCCATGCCAGCCACTTTCCTGGTGGCAAAGCCCACGCCTGCGGGGGGGAAAGAAAACAGCGTCACATGTACAACGTTCTCTCTCACCTTTCAGAAAGAACTGGGGTGTGTGTACGTGTGTGTGTGTACGTGTATGTACGTGTGTGTATGTGTATATGTGTGCGTGTGTGTGTATGTGTGTGTATGTGTGTGTATGTGTGTATATGTGTGTACGTGTGTGTGTACGTGTGTGTGCATGTGTGTATGTGTGTGTACATGTGTGTGTACGTGTCTGTTTGTGTAGGTGGGTGTGCGTGTGCGTTAAAGGGACAGCCACTGGTGAGTTTCCTTATCACCTCGCTTACACAGCTCCTGCAGACAAGTAAGGGAGGCCAATATTTAAAGAAACACACAAGGCCAACTAGCTGTAGATTTATCCTTTAAATTTCCTCTTCAGGGCCTCACATGCAGCTCCTCAGGAGACTCATGGTTAATTTTAAACAAGAATATGTACAACGGTTAAGTCTCCGGGGAGGTACATATTTTTTAAAAAGTCACTGCACTCTCAAATTCTCTGGCCAACCTCAACCATGAGGGCAGCAGCTGTCATTTTACTCAACTCACGAAATATTTGGGGCACCGTGACCCTTTTTTCTTAGATTAAAAAAAAAAAAGATCTAATCCACAGTCAAAGACAGAATTCTCAGTAGGATTTGGGTGCCAATATAGAGTGACCCAGCTTAAAAAAAAGTCATCTGTTTGGGTGTACAAAAATCACATTTTTATAGCATTTGCTGCCCAGTCTCATTTATTTGGCTTTTCCAGATTACTCCATGATGAAATGAAGACTTTGTTGAACTTCTGCAAAGGCAAATGTTTCCTACATTCACAGCATTTTAGAATGGGGATATTGCTCCCAATAAATTATAGGAAAGTTTAAAGAGGGTCTAGGAATCAATTGTGAAAACTTCAAAACTTAAGAAATCACCATTTTAGTAAGTTTAGAAATCAATACTTTGATTGCCAACCACCTAAGTTGCAAACTCCTCTTTTTCTTGAAGAGGAATATATTTTTCTCGTGAAACGTATGGGGTGAACAATTTACAATATATAGCAGTAACTTGCTCTCAAGGCATAGGTTCTACAGAATTTACGACTGTCGTAGATGTGTTGGATTTTTTTTTAAAACACACGAATATAAATCTCAGCTACTTTTTTTACTAAAATGCTACTTTCAGCCATCAGATATAGATGTAGAAGAGGTCAGAGTGAGAAACATTGTACAAAACAAATGATGCCGAGGCTCTGATCTCGCCCCCTGTCTGAGAAGTGGCCACAAGTGGGAAGATAATATGTAGCTTCAAGTCCTGGCTCTGTTACGAAATGTAACATCAGATGCATGGAGTGAGTCAGCGTAGAGATGGATGCAATGTCAAGTGCGATCCCAGAGTGGACCACCTTGGACATCACATTGTCCACTTGTTTGATTCCTTCCTTATTTGAGTGCTGAAGGCCACACCTGCTTATGGTTCATTAATTACAGCATCTAATTTCAGGAGGCATCTTATGTTTTTCCTTATCTTCAGTCATTTAGAATTTTAAAATGCAGTGGTACAAGAATCTAACTGTAAATATTAAAAGTGTAAAGCATTTCTGAAAGTCAATCGCTACATCGCCTCAGATCCTGGCATTTCTATATCAGCACACATTAGGTCACAGAACCACACCTAGCTGGTATTCTAGAAAGTTAGGTCTCACTCGTGCTGAGGTCCCTGATTTCCCTCTTGTCTATAAACAAGAAAAATAGTGGTTACACACAAGCAAAAACATGCTACATGATTTAGGGGAAAGTTAAGTCTTGCAATTTAGGGCTTAAATCATATCCCCTAATAAAGATATTGTGAAAAAAGTCCTTTGTGATTCACTCCTCTAGATACCACTTGGTCATGCATGGGGGTTGTGAGGAGAGGAGCTTTCAAGGTACAAGGTGCCTGAGTGAGAATCTGCCTTCCTACACCCTTGCTTTTCCTCCTTAATTACGTGGGGAACATTTTTAGATTCAGCAACGTTAGCAGAATCTAAAACCCTGGAAGCCTCCATTATCAGACAGGGGGTGTGTCACATATGTAACATTCTCCTTTTAAATCACTCAGTAATTCTATAGCATCCCACGTAATTTCTAGTCAAAGAAATATTTAAACCCTTTAAGGAACAAGTTCTCTGAAATTAAGATTTTTTTTTTGTCTCCCGTACCACAACCACACATTTTTAATCCATTGACATTAAGACAATAAAATAATTAGTTGGCATATGTTTACTGAAAAAAATTACATTGAACATGAGAAGCATAATGCTTTCCATTTCAAATGGAAATTATTGCATGCTAGGACATAAATACTGCATATTTTATATGCAAGAGGGAATGAAAGAAAAGCAGGCAAAGAGCCAAGTTTAGCAATCCAACAAAATCTTGCTATTGCTATACACCATAAAAATTCCATTTAGACCCTTTTTCGTAATCGTTCACCTGTACTTGTGACTTTGGTCTAGAAAGTTTCTACAAACAAATGATTCTTACTTGCTATTTTTATAACCTCTGTATAGAAAGCAGCATTTCATATCTGGCCAGGGCTTCCGGTGTGAAAAACAGCTTCAAGCCCCTTTTGCCCCCAGAGAAACAGTCATAGATCCAGCTCCCCACAAAGCATTTTCTTACCCACTTCTTTCATGTAATCATCAAAGTTTTCACTGGAGACAAGTTTCCAGGTACCTACAAATGCATCACACATTTTGTGGGCTTTCTAGGATGATTCTTCAAGGTGGGAAAGAAGCTGCAGCTTTCAAAAAGGTGCTTTGCCGTCTTCAGGCCAAATAACTGCCTTTTAAAGGTGCCCAAAACACGTGATCTGAGGAATGACCAATTGGGAATGACATCAGACCATTTCCTTCACTACCAGCCTCTGCATTTTTTCCTCTGACTCATGTTTATAATAGAAATCTCTCAACTTTGGTTCTCCCTGGCAAATGGTCATTGGACATAGATGACAAATTATTTTTAACTATGAACAGAATATTTGAAACATTCCTGTTTTGATGGTTTGAGACTCAGTGCATTGAATTTCCCCCTATTATTTTCATACATATTTACCCCAGTGTAGCGGAGGATAATTATCTTAAGATGAACTTTGATCCCTTTTTCTGGACTTTCTATTACAATTACAGTTCTGTGGTTACTTTAAACAGAAATGTATGACTTACCTTGGAGATTCTTAAGTAATTGCAAAGGCTCTTTTGGACAGCACTGTCTCAGGAATTACCTGGCAAGTAAAACAAAATAACTAATGGCATTTTAAAGTACCCCAGGTTTCTCATTTAAAATGTTTTGCATGAATAAAGAAGCAAAAGTAAATTCAATTAATCCACCAGGCATCTGGACTATAGATTTAATTGATAAGTAATAATTTAACCTCACTCTTCCAACCCCTTGATGAGAACATAGATACTTGATTTCCACAAACTCCTTAAAAAATAGGCCCCTTTGCAAAATATACTCCTCATACTGAGAATATTTATTCATTTCCTAAATTATATTCTAAGCTCTAAATTTATCCAGAACTAAAAGGGGCCACTTTACTTGAAAACAATCACAAGTGATCTGGGCACAAACTATCAAAATCTTATTCCCTGCTTTTCCAGAGTGAATAATTCTTGAGATTACTTTTCTAAAGAAATCCTGGTTTTCGGTTTGCACCCCCTCCATTCCAGAATGATCACAACGTTCACGTGTGCAGCAAACGCCCGTGAACATACCCAGATTTTAGGAAAGAAAAACTGCAGTATCGTGGAAGGATAAATGAGTGCTGTGTGTCCCACGGCACCGTATCTGCTGAGTGTACCGTCGACTGGCAACCCCAGAACTTCCCAGAATGCCTGGGGCAGAGGATACACTAGTAATCTTTCATCGTTGCATTTGTTAATGGCACAGTGACATGTGCATCCATTCTGGTCTGCGGCACAGATACAAGACCTGTGGGTGATGTGCCACCCCAGGGAGGCTTGCGATGATAAATTCCTCTGTTTCCTGTGGAACAGGAAATACAAATGGCCAATCTTCATAGGGGAATAACTCTGACAACATTCTAAATTAATAATGGTTTACTTTTTTTGTTTTGTTTTGTTTTGTTTTGTTAAGGCTATTTTTTGAGAGAGGTTTTAGATTTACAATGGAATTGAGAAGAAGGTCCAGAGATTTCCGATTCATCGCCTGCCCCTCACCTACACGTGCACAGCTTCCCTCATTATCAATGTCGCTCAGAACGGTACATTTTTTACCAAGGACGAACCTACATGGACACATCAGAGTCACGCAAAGTCCATAGCTTAGCCTAGGATTCCCCCTTGGTGTTGTATGCTCTGTGGGTTTGGACAAATGTATTATGACATGAATCCATAATTATAGTGACATACAGAGTGGTTTCACTGCCCTGAAAACCTCTGTGCTCTGCCTATTCACCTCCCTCCCACCTCGCAAACACCCCCGCTCCTCACCCCGGCAAACACGTATTTTTACTGTCCCCATAGTTGTGCCTTTTCCAGAATGTCATAGAGTTGGAATCATACAGTATGCGGCCTTTTCAGATTGGCTTCTCTCACGTAGTTATATGCATTTCATGTTCTTTCCTGTCTTTTCATGGCTTCACATCTCACTTAGGTTTAGTGCTGAATAATATCCCACTGTCTGGATGGACCACAGTTTATCCATCACTTACTGAAGGGCATCTTCATTGTGTCCAAGGTCTGGCGATTAGGAATAGAGCTGCTATAAACATCCATGTAGACATGGGTTTTCAACTCTGTTGGGTGAATACTGAGGAGCATGATATGGTAAGAATATGCTTAGTTTTGGTAGAAACCACCAAACGGCCCTCCAGAGCGGCTGCACCATTTGATTCCCACCAGCAGTGAGTGAGAGTTCCTGTGGCTCCACGTCCTCCCGGCATTAGGTGGTGTGAGTGTCTGGATTTGGGCCATTCCAGTGGGTGTGCAGTGGGGTCTCACTGTCGTTTTACTTTACATTTCCCTGATGACGTGTGATATGGAGCATCTTTTCATGTGCTTATTTGCCATCTTTTTATCTTCTTTGGTGAGGTGTCTCTGAAGGTCTTTAGCCCATTTTTTGACCGAGTTTGTTTTCTTATTATTGAGGTTTTCTTAATTAGAGGATATTTGACGTATACCATTGTACAAATTTAAAGTACAACGTGTTAATTTGATACATTTATATATTATAATATGATTGCCACCATAGCAATAACTAGCACCTCTACAATGATTATAATTATTGTATAATTATCCTTTCTTAGCAGTTGGAATAATTAAGTTCTAGTCTCAGAAAGTTTGATGATCATAACACAATAGTATTGTCTATATTCCCCATACTGTGCAGTAGGTTTCTAGGGCTTATCTGCGACTCTATTTCTGAGTTTAAAATTCTAGATGGGGTGGCCCAGCAAGGTCGGTCAAAGGAGGTGCACAATTGAGTGATGAGAGGAAAACAGCCATGGAAGGATCAGAAAAGAGTATCCAGACACAGGGCACAGCGGGAATTGCCGGCTCACTTCATGTTCATAACAATTTCACCCACACTCAACTCCAACAGTAAATCATGACAGATGTACACACATACACACACACACACACACACATGCAAACAAACGTGGGTTCTAGCTGAGCAGAGTCCAAGCTCCATTAAGGCAGGGGCTTGCCTCTAGATTGTTCACTGATGGATAGCAAGTAATCAAGTATTCAATAAAATGCATGGAGGAAATCCTAATTAGGTGGATTGGGGGGTCGACCAACACCCCTGTAACATTCTGCAAGACTATGTTTGCAGATCAGTAGCCTCCTGTTTTTATGTCAGCATATTTACTACCTGATCATTGTTGGAGAAATGCCATAGTTGAGATTTTTCTACAAACAACCACAGGCCTGTGAACAATTTTAGGTAAATGAGAATAACCGTGACAACAGGAAAGGGCCTTGGTAACTTATTACAAATAGCAATGAAAGCACCATGATATGAAAGGGTAGTCGAGTCCACATGAAGAAATGTCGTGTGATCAGTTGTGTAGAGGAACAAAAATAGGCTGAACAGAGAGTTACTTACTCAAAGGGATGTTAAAAGCAGCTCGATTTTGTTCCAAACACAGGGGTCATCCTGTGAAATGCTAACGCCTTCTCTGTGCACAAGTCCACTAAGTTACATATCACGTAAGGGAGAGAATTTTTCCTAGACAATAGCTGTCCAGAAATTCAGCACAAAGGCCCGCACCTCTTATTTTATGCATGAGCTTCGCAGTCCAACTGGGATTACAAGCTACTGCCTAGATTCTCCATAAATTATCCTCATTTCAATTCCTAAGACTTCATCTCACTGCTCGGGTAAGAGAGAATGTTCCCTCATCAAACAACCATCTTTCACCACAGCGTCAGTGGGCTGCTATGTGAGTAAGGTGGAATATAATAAGAAAAGTCGCACTAAGGAAAAAATACTTCAATGTTATACGACCTTGGTTTCAACATTCTGAAGAATATCCTCCCTACATATTAACGAAAAGAATGCAGACTTTAGTGCTCATCCTTTCTTGAAAACCAGTAGAAATGGCATTATTCGCATACATTTTCAAACCCAATTTCATTGTAGAAAGCTCACACTGGCAAATAATCTTCATAAAATCTTTTTTGCAAAGTTACTGTATGTCCAAGGCACTGTGCTAGGTGCAGCGAGACAATATAATAAAAAGAAACGTGTGATTTCTGTCTCTCCTTAATGTTCTAGTCTAGTGACCAGCTTGGGGCCAGAATAAAATACAAAGCCTTTTTAGATATTTCAGTTTGACAGTCATCTTAACATAAGCATTTCTTTTTTTTTTCCCCTACAAGGGCACTTGCTGCTCTCCTAATTTTTTCCCCATACTTTTGGTATCTTTTATTAGCATAAAATGTATAAAGGATAAAAGATACCTTTCTCCCAATTTCCCGTCACTCCTGACCTCCCTTCTCCATCTTGAACTTTATCCCATCCATGGCTTAAAATTCTTAGCACCTCATTTCCCCCAATTTTTGCTGGATTAATGCATTAATTCACGGAAGGAATGACATATGGGTGTTGGGGACATAATCATGCTTGATGCTCGTGTATGAGTTTTACACGAACACTGTCACAGCACAAATCCAAGTGTGACAAAGATGGAGTGCCACAAGGAATGGTGGATGATAAAGGGTAGAGCAAGCGGATGTCAATTCTTTTCCAAGGCATGAGTTAAGAGAGGGTGAGAGGCTGAGCGAAGAGAATGGCTGTGAGCGATGGGAAAGCAGGAAAGAAATTAGGCCTTGGTATAGGAAGGGTGTGGAAAGCTCCTTTCTTCACGTGGAACCTGGTCCCCTAAACAAGGTACATCTTGCCACAGGGGTAACTACACTTTTGTTCACAGGTAGAAAATGCACATGCCAGGCCAGCCTCTTTCCCCAGAGCTGTGGGGAAGGGGGTTTCAGAGGCTAGAGTCTCGCTTTGCTTTGGCAACGTGGAGAATGGAGACGTGGCTCCAAACCCTGGGAGAGGCTCGCTCGGGTCCCGGCCACCGCCTCGCACTTTGCTCCACTGCAGACAGACGCCATGGAATGCGTCCCCTGACCTTTGCATGTGTTTATTTCTTTTGGAGGAAATGAAGGTATTTTTCTAACCATTTTTTAAGTTGAAGAGGAAACATACCTAATCTCTGGGTAATAACAAAGCCGTGATGAGAGGAAGTATTTTCACAGTATGTGTGCGGTGGGTGAAGTCAAGGTTCTTTACAGGGCTCTTTTTGGATTGACGGTATGTTAAAGCTTTACGTTATTACCAAGGTTTGGGGTTTGTTGGAGGGTTAAGAGGAAAGGCTGGCAGGAAATTCAGCCATAGTTTATTTGGTTCTCTGCCCCCATGGAGGACTGGGAACATTGCACCTGAGGGTCGTTTCTCTTTTCCCATCCTGGTTTTAAGAGGCAGAGTCATGTTCGTTTGTGTGTGTACCATTCATGAAACATGTTCACGGTAACTGGTCACCAACACTTTGACCTCAAAATGATGGTGGTTTTGGAAAGGATGAGTATGACAGTGGAAAAGGTGGGGGCTGACTACAGACGTGTTGTGGTTTCCTGCCTGTTATGTAACTTCTTCACTTGCCCTCTTACCCGTAAGGGGACTCTGCATCCACGTTGGAAGGTTGGCAAGGAGGAACTGACAAGAGAGCTGGCAAAGCGTTTTCTGAATGTAGCAAGTGCTCTATTTGTTGTCAGTTAACAAAAGATGCATCGTGAGGAAGAACTGACTGGCAAAAGTGAAAAAAATGAACTAGAAAAACCAGAAAGGAATGTACAAACGAACCAGCGTGATATCAGAAGACATCACCAAGAGAATATCCAGGGGGACAGACAGAACACACACACACACACACTCACACACTCACACACTCACACACACTCACACTCACACACGCATTCACACACACACACTTACACACACACTCACACACACATTCACACACACACACACCAAATTTGCTCTCTCCTTGTGTTAACCTTACATGACTCACTCCCCCTCTAACACCTGGCTACGAGTCTTTGGGGGTGGGGTGTGTCATTCACGCTGGGGGAGCCCAGACGTAGCCTTCTGCACGACATGGTAGTTCTGTATCGTTCATTGTTGAATTAGGAGGAAATCAACCAGATTGATTTAGGTCATATTAAGGTATAAATGACAACTAATATCATATTACTGGAAGTATTTGCATTTTATAAAAAGACCCTGATTAATCCCCCAAATTGCTTGCGACAGAGTCAAGGGAAAGTCTTCAGGTGTGGGGGCTACACTGTGGAATGGAAGACCCCGTCTGGCCCCCGATGCTGTGGTGCTTTGGAAACTGCTTTTCGCGCCTGTGAGAACTCCCTCAGTCCACAAGGGTCCAGCACATGTGCCTCTTCCAAACTTCTGTGCATAGCCTCGCTTTCACCAGTCTTGGCCCACTTCTATTTTATATACTTTTTAGAGTTGCACACGTCGTGCGATTTAAATTACATCAGGAGAACTAAATGCAAAGAAGATATTCAGCCTGGTCATCGTTAAATGTCCAGTAAGTGCCGGTCGCTGCGCTTGATGCTGTGCCACAGAAAAGAGTGAACCCAGCAGGGAGGCACGTGAGAGCCAGGGCTCCCGGAAGACCAGAAACCCCATCGTTTCTGAAGTGCCTACTGCTTTCAGGCAGACAGTAGGCACTTCAGAAACGATGTTTAAGAGAGAAAAGAAGGAAGAGGAGGTCAGGGATATGGAGGAATAAGAAAAGAAGGAGAAAAAGAGTGAAGGAGAGAAGGAGAGGGAAGCAGGGAAGGAGAGAGACAGCTCAGGGTGAATGTATGGTTTTCTCCAAATCTAGGCAGGTTGCAGACAAAATGAGAACCATGTGCTAGAGTGAAAACACCAGGTAGTTAGTAGCAGATGCCACAAGGGCCCTCACTGTCCCTTGACGCTGATGAAGAGACAGAACAGGGGCAGTGCATCCAAGAACCATTCTGATTCCAAGGAAACACAATAGTCTTTCTGGGAGGCACTTTTGCCATGGGACTTCCCCCAGTGAACTCTGATCCAGTAAAAAGCACAAATGTCAGGCATCTGTGAATTATATTTGCCATGTGGGTGTCAACTTCCCTCTTGACGAAAATCCTCTCTCACTGGGTGAAATGTGCATTCCTGCACTCGGTGGCCTGCCAAGGTTTTCTCCAAATCTAGGCATTTCTGCTCCTGCTGCAAGATTCCTGATGACTTTATGCTATAATGACACTATCATTCTTTATCATTTTGCTATTACTTTAAAAGTTTTATTCGATGAACACCCACATCCTCGTGACATTTTTGTGGTGGCCTTATAAACAGCATTGAATAATGGAAACATCCATGAGCTCTGGAGTGAAGACGTTGAAATTCTGTTTCCACTCTTCGCTAGCTTCTGACCTTTGGCAAGCTAATTAATTTCTATGATTTCTGATTTCACATCAGCAATCTGGAATATTGAGTATTTTCCATGTTGCTCAGTATGTACCAAACTCCACATGTGGCAGCTAGTATAACAGCAGTAATAATAATAACAATAATATACTCCCAGAAGATAAGCCATATTTTGAGGGTGTGAATCCTGGGCTGGGAAGAATTTGAACACTTTCTCTAGTGTTGAATACGCTTACTCTCAGTCGTCTTTGGTTTTTGAGCTCTCAAAAGGTTGACCTTTCTCCAGCAATAATTTTGAAGTGAAAGTTTAGTTTTGAGACCATAGAAATTCATGAAATTCACAATGAATTTTCTTGATATGCATGATTCAGAACAAGACTTTTTCTCAAGAGATGATACCATGTTAATATTCTCTCCTCTCACTATGGAAAAATTTCACTCCCCAAATGGAAATATTTTAATGTTTTAAAAAAATTAACATATGCTTGATACAAAATTTCAAACACTGGAGACATAGAGGAGAAAGCAATTATTCCACTTTCCGGAGCACCACTTTCAGTGATTCAGTGACTACCCTTTCAGCCTTTTACGCGTGCATATGCAAACAGGCACGTGGAGTATGAACATACATTTTTGTGAAAGATATTGTATAATATACCAAGACTTTGAACATACACGCTTTTCCATAACCTTAACCTTCCCTTGGCAATACACTGTGTCCTCTTTTCATGTCAATGAATACAAATACATCTAATTTTTCAAAATTGTGGCCAAGTATTCTATTGACATGTGTGGCATATGTTAACCAACACCTCCAGTTCTCATTGTTAAGAAAATTTTTATTATACATTCTTGTACATACTTACTTTCATCTATTTGTGTGTATATGTCTGTGGAATAAATGCCTGAAGGTAAAACCGAAGGGCCCGGGGGTGTACACGTTTTCAATGTCCATACACGTCCCTGAATTTCTCTCCCAACTCCCACAATAGTGAATGAGGTTACCTATTTCCTCTCAGTGGAACTGGCTTATCATGGGGCTTGCTCGCAATGGGACGTACCATTGGAGACAGGCAGCGTAGGCACGAGGTAAGTAGATAGTAGAACTGAGCCTGGAATACTAGAACCGGAGGTAGGATGCCACAACGGCCCAAGTCGTAGGGCCGACTCATAGTCAGCAGTCACTCAGCACCTACTTGGTGGCAGCCGGAGCATTGGGCCATCTAAGCAAGACCATCAAGTGCCTGGCTTAGGAAAGGCAAAGGGATCGAATGAAGAAATAAGTGCCATTATGTACAAACATTAGTGTTCACGGTTTTCTGCTGGAAACACAAACAAACAAAAAACCAGTGTGTGAGTGAAGAGCTTGAAGCAACTTCTCTTGAGAAGGCTTAGGGGAGACGATTGGACCTTTTCAAATTCCATTTAGAGAGAGGTGAAGAATACATCCTTAAATCACATCTTTTCATCCGCTTTCCAAATAATGAAGCAGGAAAATAACAGTGACCATAATTCGGTCACATCTTCTCTCTTAAGACCAATCGAGAGCTTACAAAATACGGTTTTCCATTTGAGGCTTCTGGGGGGCTGAGCATTTACACTTATAGTTCTCAACGGAGATGATTTTCTTTATTAGTAAGTACAAGAGGGAGGTTTGAAATCTTGTACTTTTGAGGGATAAAAAGACCCTTAGAACATTTATGCTCTTTAATGTATAAATATTAGAGAGTGCTTTGCACATATAAAGCCTGTGCTGCATGAATCGGTTTATTAGACAGAGAACTAGGTAGACTAAGGAAATTGAGTGCAGATCTGCAGTAAGTATGTGATGTAATTAAAAGTTCATTTAAATAGCATAGAAGTTTCTTTCGCGTGAAACGAGACATAGAGAAAAATCTGGTATAAAAGGTGGTATAAAATTCAGGAACCTGGATTGCGTTTGTTGTCATTATGATTTCCATGGCTAAGGGTGCAGGACTGGGCCGTTTGCCCTTTTCATGACCCTCCATGGCTGTATCTCCCTCCACAAAGCTGCCCCATACGTATTGCACCGAACAAGGATTCAACCAAGATTAATTGTTTTGCCTACACAAAGACATTGGTCACTCACCATCACCTATCAGTGAATGCAAATGCTGACACCCCTTTGAACACGCTCTTGAAAGTTACCACTGGTGTCAGGTATTGGTAAAGGAAAACCTCCGGGTAGCAACACTTTCACCTAATACAAATAAAGTCAAACCTTTGATGACTTCTGAGTGGATGAACCAGTATGTACGTGTGTGAAGAATCGTGAATTACTTTGACATGAGTTGACTTATTTTCAAGGATTTCCTTTATCTCTTTTGTCCCCACTCTGGAGAAGTCATTTAGTGTTTAGGTTAAAAAACAAAAAAATTGTGGTGGTTGTAAATTCATAGATATACCTTGAAGCCTGTGCGTTTTCAAGTAATCGTTGGAATTTCTAGTTTTAATACTTATGTTCCTTAAAATTTTCCCTAACTATTTCTCAGATCCTCAAAGAGCAGAGTTCTGGCTTAGGGGAAACATTTAATCTGACATATTTATGTTTTTTTCTTTTAGCTTTGCCATAATGTGTCTGATTTTATAAAATGTGTGTGTGTTCTCTTTCCTGGTGTGGCCAAAGGAAGGACTCAGTATCCTTTCAACAGTATCAGCGGGCAGGACCAGAAGCCCGAGCGTTCCCAGGATGCCAGAGTGGAATTTGCCTTCACTGAGTTTCTCCAGGGTCCTGATTCCCAATCGCCCCAGAAGCAGCTATTCCAGCTCTTGCCCTTTCTCCTAGTTATTTTGCCAAATTCTGCAAATGTCATTCTTGCTTCTTCCCAAAGCACACCCAGGGCCATTGCCCTCATTTCTTTCTAGGTCCTTTTTCCCCTCTCGTCCTTTGACACACTTCTGAGTTCCCCGGGTCTACAGAAAACGGGCTATTTTAAATCAAGTCAACGCGACAGTCTCACTTCCCACATCCATGGTTTTCATTCTGACATGTGTATTGTCTTTACTCAAAAACAACACTCTTTAGTGGTAGTCCAGAGAGCAACCCCACTCTTTCATAGCTGCAAACATATTTCGAACATAAAACCTTAGTGACCAGATCTTCTTAAAAGAACATTAGGCCTGTTAGTTGTTGAATACTTGCCTACTGACATAATTTGGAAATGCAAATGCAAAAATTCTAAGTATCTAGAAGAAGACATATGATAATTCTACATGTAGTATATAGGCCCTACTGTTTGATATTAATTTTATCAAAAAATAGATTTTTATCCTTTATGAAATGTCAGATATACTGTTCTTTAAAAATCTACTATTCTTAGTTGCCACGGGGGTAAGACAACAATTTCCTCACTGGGACGAACCCACAAAGTAGGCACTGGGTCCCAGAAACAAGGAAGCCCCATGACCAGCACAGGGACACAGCTGCTCTGGAGTCGGGGCGGCGAAATTGGGGGGAGGGAGGATGCCATCTTTAGTGAGGACGCAGACAGGCCTCGTGCTGCCCGGGGACAGCAAAGCTGAGGCTCTGGGAAAAGGTGAAGTGGCCTCAACCCCCAGGAGGAGTGTAAGGAGCCAGCAGAGCTGAAACAGGTTACAGTAACGTGCACGGTTCCCACCCTCCCTCCCCCAGCTGGGCTTTTAAGGTCATTTTTCCTGAGTATTGCTTCACATTTGTATTTTCTTTTAATGTCTGTCTTCTAGATTTTGTTTTGAGGCTTGCTGTTAAAGAAGCAAATTTTTAGAGGATCAAAACCACCCGTAGCACTGTCTTTTGCTCTCTCCATAAATAGAAACTCTGTCCAGGAAACGCTTTGCAGATTACTTTGTAATTGGCAGCAGCCATAACTTAATCATCAGCAACCTTTCTGAGAAGCTGGCATATTTACCCATTTGTATGAATACATCTGTGATTTATTCATTCAACAATCCTTACTGCTTGCTGAATGCAAAGTGCCTACTCTTAGACAGCCTGTGTTCTACACTAGCTTGCTGTTTTTATAGTAAGTACCTATTTCTAATGGTGTTAAAAGGACTGAGATACAATTCACATAAAGTGTAAAGCACAGAACCTTGCAAACAGTAACTGGCTAATATGTAACAGCTACAACTGTAACTTTTACTTTTATCAATATTAATGATAATAACATTAAAACATGGCTACAGTTTTAGTAGCAGAGGAACACTAGACTTTAAAATTAATAAACGTAACATTGATTCATGGAGGCTATGGCCCAGGTATGCACAAGATTCAGAGGGAACCATGATTTTGCCTGGAAAGGTCGCAGAAGTCTTGGCAGGCCCAGTCATGTTTTAGCCTGAGGCTGAAAGACGAAGAATCCAGCCAACAGTCATGGAAAGGATGCCGCAGGCTGAGGGTTCCTTCATCCCACGTGAATCAGGATGGAAGGACAAGCTGGAGACGTGTGACAGGCTGCAGGACCCACAGCGCAAGGCCCTTTGCAGAGGATGTGGAAGGGTTAAGTCATTGAGAAGATTGTTAAGCTATGGAGATTTGATGCTGTGTAAGCCATGGAGAAATATTAGGTTGGTGTAAAAGTCATTGTGGTTTTTGCAATTATTTTTAACCTTTTAAACCGTGATTACTTTTGCACCAACGTAACAGAACTTCGTTTTCCAAAAATCACCCTAGCAGAATGGTAGACGTTGGAGCTGGAACCCAATTGGGAAAACGGAGGCAGGCAAGCCAGGAAGACCCCAAAGGCAAGGGACAATGAACTGCTAAAGTAGATCGGGGGTGGGGGGGGGAGCGTCTGTCTGGCTCTGTGGTTTTATAACTTAGATTCTGTCCACTTCGTCCTGAGCAAGATACGCCGCAATCCCAGCTCTGCCATGCTCTCCCACCTCCGCTCTCTCTTTCTCCTGTCCTGGTGTTGTCAATACACACTTTATGTGGCGTTTGGAAGAGCTCTGGAACTGGCCTGGCAGGCCACTGCTGAGTTCTTTGCCCCTTCTGCACCCTTTTTGCTAAACCCTGACTGGAGCAGTCTTCTTAAAGTGAGGTACACTGACCACCTGTTTCATAAGCACCTTTGCAGCCTGGTTAAAAACGCCAATTTGTAGACCCCACCTAGCAAACAGAGCCCCCTAGAGGTCAAATCTGCACTTTTGACCACGTCCCCAGGGAAGACGGGCTCTGGCAATCCCTGCAGACACCACTAGCCACATGGTTCTTTAACTCAACTAACCATTGAACTGACTTGGGGAATTTTTTGAAAAATAGTCTTTGAGGCCCCATCCCTCCAGAGATCTGAAGGTCTGGGTCAAGCGGAAGTCTGGACAGAACGAGTACCCTTTCCTGGGTTGGATGCTAATCAGATTTGGAAACCATTGCCTATATCGTTTTCCTGGTAAATGAGCCTTCTGCTGCTGGGATAAATGAATTAGTCACAAACCTTTCCTGGTGTAATGACAAAGGGATGGCTGCGTTGCCATTTTATTGAACTGAATTACTGTAGAAAGGTTTTGAAAAACGAAGAGGCTAAGATGAAAGAAGGTCTTTCTCACAATTTATCACTAATAAGAGATGGCCTTGAGAAGGGTTGGCCCCGCACTTCTTACCTGATGCATTACAAGGCGTGCCTTGTGCAGCAAACCACCAGACGTGTGACAAAGAATTACCTTTGAGTTAATCACTTGCATCAGAGCCCTTTTCCAGCTTCTCTCTCATTTGCCTGAGAATGGGGGGGGGGGGTGGGAACGCCCTCTAATCTAATAATGGGCCTGCTTGAAGTGGGAGAAGAATTGAGGTAGGGTAAGGACTTTGAATGAACTCCATAATAATTCTAAGTTAAAAAAAAACAACCTAGAACAATGGATTCTGGGTCTTTCTCGTCTACCATATGAGAATCTAAGTATTATGAGATAGTTTATGTGAAATAAGATTGGTAGCAACTCAAAAGTTTGCTTTAATTTACCATGGCTGAACAAGTAGGTAGGCTTCCAGCAAGAGATCTTTTAAGAACTTGCAAGTACAAAAGAGGATAAGCTTTTGCCTGAGGTGAAATGTGAGCCTTCGCAAAATTCTTACTGTTTAACCATTCATGTAAAGAGAATAGCTGAAGAACACACGTGAACTACCATTTCTACCTCCAGGGAGACCATGAGGAGAATTCGTTTTGAAGCACAGACCTGCCAATAACAGGGCTGCCCACCCATTTGGCCTAGAAATTCCAGAAAAATCTTCAAAAGAAAAACCCCACAGCCATCCAGAAGTACTTAGTCCATAATTATTAAGGAAGGACCAATCCATCCTCAGAGTCTAGAAAGACTAGCTAAGAAGGTGTCGCTTGAACTGAACACTGCGGGATAATGCAAGTTTGTCAGAGAAAGGGCGGGGGTGAGGGCATTCAAGGAGTGTGACTAGGCATAGACGTGTAATGATTAAAAAAAAAGAAAAAAGCACGTGTTATTGTGACAAAAGTGTGTTGGCGGGTGGAGATGACTGTGTAAGGGGTCTGTTTGGGGACGGCAGACCTGAGAGGGCGGGAACTGCAGGTCACACGAAGGTGTTTGCCAGCAACAGGCAGGCCATCAGGTCTTTCCAGTAGGGGAGGTGGTTGCAAAATTGGATTCAAGTTTTAAGGTAGTCATTCGAGTTGCTGAGTGGCTCAGTTTAGGGAGTGACTGGCAATTGTGACTGGGAGTTCTTTAGAAGACTAATGCCATTATGCTAATTAAAGAAAAATGAAGGGAGGGTGAATTAGGATGGGGAAGAAAAGGGGGCACCAACATTTAAAGCCATGTGCCTAAGGATCACACAGAGAGAGAGGCTTTCTTCGTCTATTGCCCTGTGGTTTTTCCTGCTCCATGATCTGTACTACTGTATCATCGTTTGCTGCCATTCGCTTTTTTCCAAAATATGTGTCCTCTTATCCCCTGCTCCCACAAGGCTGATAGCAGTGTCCCTTCTCTGAAATACCACTGCAGACTTCACCTTCTGACCTGTATCGTTTGTAAATCTGTTTTAGATAATGTCCCACCCTGCTTCGGATCTAGCTTTGAACGCAGCTGCCTCTCACTCTCCTTAAGATCCAAAAAGGTACGTGCATGAAGGACAGCCAAACATACATTCTTCCCCTCCACCATCACCACCATGACTCGCTCCTAATAAGATAAACGATGAAATGCAAAAACTTCCAAAAGACCCCGTCCTTCCACATTTCTTTCCCCGGGCCCCCACCACGGCTTTTTTAAACCTTTCCCAAAGTGTAGAACTTCCCAAGAAGAAGACACACAAATCCCCAGACCTCTTCAGCTTACAGAGGAAGAGAAAAAAGAAGGAGCAAAGATTAAAACTGTTATCATTCCTTCCACCCTCCCATTAATGACTCCAGGTCTTAGCCTTGGAGGAAGGGACCATCAGCGTTCAGCTTTTGGTGACTCCAATTTCTGATCAATATCAGCGACCAAAAGATGCTTAGGGATGAGAAAGTGATAACTCATGCATGGGATTTTTGCCTTCTTGGGAGCAGGGCTGAGGGGCCACACTTCCCTGTAACTGCTGCAGTGACTTATGTATCATAGGGATGTAATCTTTTACTATTATCTATGATAAGTTGAATTGAATCCACATTATAATTATTTTCTAAAATGTTCTGTTGGTCTTCATAATTTTAGAGAATTTCCTCACGATGTTGTCTGTCCTTTCCATAACCTTGTTATATAAACGAGGGACATCAGTAAGATGTCCCCCCTTTAGATAATCTAAAATGGGGGTTAAAATACTTCACCAACACCAACAAGCCAGGTCCCAAACCCTGGGGTTTGATCAGTATTCTGCTCTCTCCAACATTCCCAGGGCTTCCATGGGACACGTACTATGACAGTTTTGTTGAAGAGCCTAGAACCAGTTCATGCGTAGATCTTTTCAAATTCCTGGGCAGTGATGGCTTGGCCTCTTTCTTCCTGTGAAGGAATTTTTGGGAACTAGGAAAATGGGTAAAGAATAAAAGAGGGATGGGGTACACTAAATATTTGTCCCTCTACCTAGAGTTGATGAAAATTTATCAGGATCAGTCTTAAGATAAGAATATGGAAGAGGATGTTCCCTGATTGCCTCTTACTTCCAAGCACCATCTCCCAAATGAGATTCCTTTATTTGAGGACCATATAAGTGTCTTGTAAAAAACTGGGAATCCCCAAGCCCCACCCCTACCGATTGAGTCACACTCCCCAGGATTTGAGCCCAGAAAGCTGCATGTTTAAAAATCTCTTCTGAAAGTCTGAAGAAATCACCAGACTAAGGACTTAGTCACCTCATTTACCCTCTCCAGACACCTTGGCCTCAGTTGTTTCATCTGCAAAATGGGATAGTAAGAGCTCCCTAAAGCTTGGGGGCTAGATCTGATTATCCGTTGGTGTCTCTCATGGTTGGAAAACTTGCTATTTAATCAGTTTTCTCATCAATCATTACTGATGATTCATTCCTGCTCCCCTGTGGTTACAGCACTGCCTTCCCCCGAATTCCCTTCTTCAGCCCCTTCTCTCATTTACAATCCAGGGTCTCTGCAAAACTGTTCCCTACTGCTCCCACCTTGAGCTCATTGTGACTAAAGTATTAAAGATGAGTATTGGTCTTTGTTCTTATAGTGTAATCCTTCCAAGGCTTGTGTTGAAGTTTTGTCACGGTGGATCTAACCCCACCTTTATTCCAGGGGTAGTTTATACCAAAACAGGACCCTTTGGGGGTCTCTTCTGAGGATCTCCACTCTGGCTCGTGAGAGCTTAGACCATTCTCTGCACTGTGTAGTCTGTGAATAGTTCAGTTTTCAGCCCTCTGGTTCTTCTCTCACTGGCCGCTGAAGTTTCACTCTGCATGTGCGGCTAAAGATTTTGCCAAGAATAAAGGAGACCTTTAATCCAGATCCAAGCTCCTTTTGGGATCCACCCCCCTGCTTTACCACTGGGGACATGTCCCCAGGCAGACAACTCGGACAATGGCAGGGTTCAACTCGACTTTTCACTTCTCTAAGCCACCGTGACCCTCTGTTTCCTGTACTCCACTATCTGAAAATTGCTGTTTCATATACATGCCCAGGGGTCCAGCCATTTATGATGTATTTATCGTCACTACATCCTGGCTAGAAGTAAAGTCCCAAATTTCTTTGCATCTCATGAGTACACGCAGTACAGTGCGACCACAAGCTCATTTCAGTAATGCATACCCTCATTTTTGTAACACTGTTCTTCAAGGACACGTATTTGGGGTCCCGCTGTGGGGGAGGGCACAGCTTTTCCCCTTTGCCAGTCCTTGGGTAGTGGGAGTGGAGGCCAGCACTCTGAATAGAGAACTGAGAAGAAATGTTGATACTCATCAATACCACACGGGCTAACTCTCTACACTTCCATATTTGTACAGGAAAGAGTAACTCTCTAGGAAACAAACAAAAATGAAGCACAGCACTGCAAGGGAAGAAAGGATCTGGAATCTGGATTCAAAATGATGCCGGCCTGAGCTGTTCAAAGCCAGCCACGTGTTTGCAGGTTGGGGGCCTCCCAGGACTTTACTATTTTGAAACACATTTTAGCCTCTCCTCAAGGGAACGGACAAAATAAAGATTGCCAAACACAAGATGTTCCTTCCACCTTGCGTGTAAAAGCCCCTGTGTTCCACATGTGATAAACTTGTGTTTGGCCTTCAAGGGGGACCACAAACACCATCATCGAGAAAAACAGAAAGTTCCAATTCTTATTATAGGCATGGGAATAATATTTCTTTATATTTATAGTCTAGCTTATGATGCTCAGAGCCCTGCCTCGTGCGAAAAGCCTATTTCCATGGCGTCTCCACACTTTGTCAATATGAAAATTTCCCAAACCAGTAACATGTGACAGTAACCTCAGTTTATTCCTAAACATAATTCTCATCACTAAGTGCTAAGACCTTCTGTTTGTCTTCATCCAAATCCTCTGGTCTCAGATTCTTAGATTGTATTCCTTTGGTTTAGTGCATTGAGCAAGACATTCTGGACCATTCTGTCTCATGCAGGTGAGAGATTACTCATGGTTTGGCTGTTGTCTCCTTCTTAAACCGTCAGCTCCAAAAGGTAACCTTTGGCATCAGCGTAGGGCCTGAGAGTTTAGGCAGGGCAGGTTTCTCAGGCTTTACAAGTTCCGGTGAATGGTTCTAACTATGCATTTATTAATCATACTTCTTACCCATAGAAAGACTCTAAAAGAAACTCCAGTCATGCTTATATCGATTTCTGGAGAGGCAAGTGTACCCTCTGCGCTTTAAGTCCCTTTGGTGTAGCTGTGAGGCTAATGGTTAGCAAACATGGCTTGTGGGTCCAGTTCTTCCCGAAACCATTGGGCTGACCCTGTAATGGCTGGTGAACTGACTTGGGCCTGCTCTCCCATCTGCAGGATAAAATGATCCCTCCACACGGTTTCCAACACCTCTCGCAGGCCTGAGTGGCGTTACGTGACGTTTGTTGCTAGTAAACCAGGGTGTTGTCCTTCAGCGACGGTGGCTGTGGCGGGGGTGGTTACAATCTTCTCTGTAGAAGTAACTTGCTATTGTATTAGATTGTCAGGTATTGTTCTAGTTCCAAACCTGTTTACTATCTTTTCACACACTGCTGAGGCGTAACCTGCGAGGCACACTCTGTCCCAACTAGTTTATTAAAAATTTAATGTAATTTTCCCCATATAGTGCAGCTCGTGTGGAATGTAAAGGATTGACATAACATGCCTCGTGAGAAAACCTCAGCATCAGTGCCTCTCTGAATACACTACTATATTACAGCAGCCCTGAACGGGACGTGCCATCCGGGTCTGTCACTGCTGCCAGTGACAAGTGCTGCAGGATCCAGGCCAAGTGGACACAGCAGTGCCATTGCTAATGCTTGTGCTAAGGCTCTGTCATACCAGCAGGCAGAAGGTGTCACTTGGGAGTTTTAGCTAAACGACCTCAGCAGTTTGGATCACAGTTTGGGAATGCCTAGGAGCTTCAGACTGAGTTAGTCTGTACCCGCTCCTGTGTCTGAATGCAGGGCTCACTGTGCACGCCCCCTTCCTGGAAGATGAATGAAGAAGGAGATATTTCAGTATTGCTGGTTCAATCGACGTTTAGAAAAATGCGAACTCAGTACTAGCCCTACATGCATTCCTTAACAACATTCAAAAGAGATCTATATAGACAACTATAGAGAGCAACTATTTGTTGGCTGATTTTGCCATATAATATGGTATATTATATATTATACATGGGATATATGGTGTTTATATGACATATATGTATATATTATGTGTGTATGTATATATTTGTATAGATACAAAAGGGCATATGTGTAGGAATTTAAAGTCTATTAAAACATTTTAAAAACACTGAAGGATTTTTACTATTTTACATACTCCATAGTTTTCAAATAATAATAATAACTTATTATTTTGTAACTTTGTATTTTATGGTTTTCCGAGCACCGATACACACACACACACACACACACACACACACACACTCACGATGGTATTTAATTCTTTTGGAAAAATCATGGAAACACTTTCTACACTTGAAGGCAAGGAAACGGAATCGTGGAGAGGATAAATGAGTTGTCCAAAGGCACTAGGCACTGAATGGCAGGGACAAAATCCACGGTTTGGATTCTGAATCTAATCTTCTCCCTCATGAACTCTACCACTTAACTGTTTAGTGGTTAATGTCATTATAAGAAGCAATCAAATCAATTGTCCTTAGGCCTCCACTTTTTTATGAGAAAATGCTCTCTTCCTTGTTGAAATTCCTACATTAGGAAATGAGGATAGGATTGAGTAAATAATACGTGAAAACATCAAGCTGTGAGGTAAATGTTCGTCTTGACTTGTGTCGGCTGGTCCACACACTAAGTAGACACCACTTAAGCTTTGCATCCTCCATTGAAACGACCTCTTCACACTTTTGTGTGGTGTTGATCTGGCAAACCGTGAGAAATTAATGCTGGTAGGGGGCCTAAGGTGAGCGGCCCTCAATCTCCGTTGAAATCTTTCTTTGCACAAAAACATGCTTGTTTTGGGTTATGCACACGTCAAAGAACGAGGCAAGACAATATTTAATTCTCCGGTTTAGTTCCTCAGCATAGGCACATTTTATAATGCTTATGGCTCCTATACTTATCTGCCAACGTTGTTCCCTATTCTTACAAAATTCCATTCACTCCCATTGTTTTAGAACAAGCTTGTGGAGTGACTTTATACCCAGTTGAATTCCACAAAGCACATTACAGTGTCTCTGCCTCAGATGATTGGTGCCCACTCAGCATCTCCCTTCAGGAAAATCACTGACTGAAAACTGTCTCCTTAAAGAACGTGTCCTAGTGGAGACTCACTGTCGGTTCCCATCGCTGGCAGGTTAGATTTCAGCGTGTCAGTGAAATAGAGCCTGGGCCCGGCCTCTGGCGCTGCTCCTGTGGTCCTACCATTCATATGCCCAGCATGTCAGTTCCAAGCCTGGCTAATGTCAACTGGCCTAGTCACTGCGTCCACTTGATTGGTCACTGCCTTTTTGTGATGGGTGCTTTCGGATCTGAGGTCTGTTCACATGTGAGTCAAAAATCTTCACACATTGTGCCCACTCCTTCCCGTCCATCCATATTCCTCGGGGCCAAACTGGTCTCCAATTTTTCAGTCCTTCACCTTCCAGACCCAGGCTTTTAAAAACGACGTCCCCACAAAAAGTGGTCCCCAGCTCAGCAGCATCTTCTCCCCCTGGAAGCTCGTTAGCGACGCAGATTATTAGAACCCACCTGCTGAATCAGAACCGGCATTTGTCAAAAGATCCTCAGGTGAATCGTTTCATGTAGAGTAACATCTGTAAACTGCTGCTCTTTACCACAAGCCTGGGATTTAACAGCAGCTCAACCATGTCCAGGCCTGAAACACACACCTGTGTTGATTATTGAGCATTTGCCTACTTCTAATACCTCAGGCTCGGCTTCCACCTACTGCTAAGCTCCCACGCCTCTCCCGAGGGCTCAGCCCTCACATGGTAACACTTCCGAAGAGGCTCAGTGCTTTCTTGGGTTTGGGAGACATTTTCTTCCTTAAAGACAGCTGTCTTGTGTCTGATCCCTGACAGCCTAGGACCTGCTTCCTGCCGCAGACCTTCTCCTACTGACCGCCAGTTCCCCTGGGATCTTAAGTGTTGCTTCTTGGAAACCTCCTGTCACATTGTTCCATGCACTTCCCATGCTGATTAGTGCTGGGTTTCCACCTATTGTCACTATAGGCTCAGATGTACTCCAGTTGCCAGATTCAGCCATGCCTGGAAATATCTAGAGACAGGATGGCAGGTGGAGAACTCGCTTCTCCATCAAACAGCTCAACAAAAAGGGGGCAGGGCTTCCAGAGGCCCCAGTGTTTACAAAAAAGGAAAAAGAGAAGGGGAACAAGTCCCTCTGTGCCCAGACTTTTTAGTTCTGTGTCACTGAAGTCTCAGACACAAGAAGCTACTGAGTATATGAAGACCGTTTCTTGTTAGGGTGTTACAAAATCCAGCTAGAATGGGCATTTTCCTGAACCTGTTGGCATCAACCTTCTTCTCTAGGGGAAAAGGATTGAAGTGACTGGCAAGAGGTTAAAAACCAGGAAAAATTATTGCTTGAAAACGTGCCTGTTCCAGCCTGCTGTAGGGAGACCAGGGCTTCTGGCTTTCGGTAGAGAAACACTGGGCACTCACCTTGGGGCATCTTGGCAAGTGTCACCCCAGGAAACACTGCCTGGATTAGATCACAGCATGTGGGTTTTTCAGAGAAGAGGTGATTTGAGGGCAGTTGAGGCAATGCTGCTGTGACCTGGATGTTAGAACCAACCCGAGTGGGCTGTGGGGAGAAGTGTGTGGGCTTCCACAGCCGTCTGAGCCATGACAGAGCTCTGGCTGGGGCTGGATGCTCCCACAGTCTGCAGGTGGCAGGCAGGTCATGGATAAAACATGCACCTCCCTGGGTGTGCTGCACGTGCTCGAGCCACACGGACCCGGAGATGTGCATGTGAGCCAACACACCGATACTCCACACATGCACCCATTTCTAACCTTTTTGTCTGAGTTCTTTGGATCTCCCCTCAAAAATAAACTCTATCCTTATTGCTGATGAGCTTAGAAGACATTTTCCCACATTCTGATCAGGAGAGACAGGTGATTATCTCGCACAGCATCAGTGACAACAACAGTTGCACAACCTGGGAGAGGAGAGCTGGGGAGGAAGGGGACAGGGTTACCCGAGGTCACTGAACCCTTTCTGCGGTGGAGAAGGCAAACTATACGCCAAGGCGAAGAGAGTTGACTTTTGTGCCAACTGTAGGAAGAAAGTCTACTATTCTATCAATAGGCTTAGGGAATGGTCTGACAGTTTCCAACGCAGGTAACCAAGCTGAAAATGTGGACCCTTCAGAGTCTCCAAATCACAACGACATATCCAGTAATAACAGCATTGTCACAGAAGGAGTGTTTGCAGCTTAGGTTCTGTGATCCTACGTGGGAGCTGTGAAACCCATTAGCCACAGGCTAGGCAGAATGTGAGTAATGTATTCTTCTTGTGCTAACCTCCACAGTGCAATCCGAAGTGGATGATGACACTGCAGGACAGCTGTATGTGATAAATCTGCAGCAGGTTTGGGCAACGTGCAGTCGCTGTGGTGGGGGACACGTCATCTCACGCGATGACAGAGCATACGGGACAAAACGAGCTTAGTGTCTGGGCTCTGGTTCAAGACAAAGTGAACATGAAAAGCAAATACTACTTTGAAATTAATCGAAGGGATTGTTGGTAACAGATGAAGAGTTATGTTTCAGGGATGCCTAAAAACAAACACCGACAATTTTGAAAAAGCAATGAGATTTGCTCATTCATGCATCCCAGGGTATACAAAATGATTTACACTCTGGTCAGAAATATGAAAAATAATAACAAAATGACTAGGCTTAAATGCACGAAGCTAATGGTGAGTGTCTTAGACAATGGGAGTAGGGGCAAGTTAATTTTTTCTTTCTTCCGACTTCTCAATAATTTCAATTTGTCTGAAATTGTTCCATAATGAAGGGAATAAACTCTATTTTAAAAATAAAGCACAAAAGGACAAATACCATGTGATTGTACTCATACAAAGTGTTAAAGTTGTCGCAAATCATAGAAACAGAAGGTAGAAAGGTGGTGGCCAGGGGCTGGGGGAGGAAGGAAGTTTCCGAGTCAGGGAGGTAGGTGTGGCGTTTCAGTTTTGCAAGATGGAAACTCTCTGGAGACCTGTGGCTCAATCACGTGATTAACCTGAACACCACTGAACCATCCACACGAAGTGGTTAAGATGGCCCATTTCACAGCACAACAAATTTAATATGAATAACAGTACAATATGTAAAATAATAATATAGAGATAAAATTTAAAAATAAAGTGCTTTCAATAAGGACGTGTGAGACTGACAAGATACGGGAGGTAAGGTCAGACATTAGTCGGAAGTGCCCTGCTGATGCTGGCACCGAGAAGAAAAAGGGCGCATGGGGAGAGGAGCAGTGTTGTAGGAAAAAAGGAGCTATGAGTTCAGTTTTAACCGCCAGTGTCTGTAGGACAGGCAGCGGAAAGGGAGGAAGCTGAACCACAGACCTGGAGCCTAAGGAACACAGATCTGGGTCAGGGGGTAAAAAGACAGTGATCTGGAATGGGCGAGGTCGGTTTAGATTAGAGCATAAAACCAGAGGAATGGGTCCAGGGCTGTACGAAAAAAAGTAACGTAGAAACAGCCAGTGGGGTGACAGCGAAAGAGGGAGCGTTACACGCTACACACAGAGGGCAGCTGATAACAGAAGAAGCTGAAGCTCTCACAGCTGTGGGGGCTGGAAGTCTGAACTCGGGTGTGGGCAGCAGCCTGTCCTCCCAGAGGCCCTAGGGGAGACTCCTTCCTTGCTTCTACCAGCTCCTGGGGGCTGCAGGCATTCCTTGGCTCGTGGCTGCGTCATGCCAAACTGGCGTCGGTCTTTTATCTCTTATAAGGAAATTTCATGGGATCCAGAGCCCATCTCGATGATCGAGGATGACGTCACCTCAAAATCCTTAACTATGTTACGTCTGCAAAAGCCCAATCTCCAAACAACATCACAGTCCGAGTTCCAGGCACTACAATGTGGACATACCATTTTGCTGACAGAAGACACCGTTCAACCCCCTTTAGGAAGAAGGTCAGAAAATTGTGAAGAACTGTGGGGAAACGGGTTTCTCTGGATGGGTCAGGAAATGAGAAATCCTACACTTAAAAACACAACAACAAAAAACAAAAAACTTGCTTACTTTTGTGTAACACGTCTTTCCACAAATGCGTGTGGCTCTCTCTTCTCCTCATGTAAACATGAAAAGGAATGAGGCCGCGTCCCAGACAGTGACATCCAGCAGTGAAAAGAAATGGAGAATCAAGTGAGTGCTGTAATAGGCAAATGTCCAAACAAGCGTGGAAGTCCAGCGAGAGGTAAAGGTAATTTTCTGCAGGGTGAATGGAGAGTTTACTAAGTAGAAATTCTGGCCCAAAAAAGGGGTTAGGGTGGGCTGTAATTCCAGGAGGAGGTTTCCTGACTCAGAGATCAGGAAATGCTTATGGAGCACCTGGGGACGTGGGGGAGGTTGGAGGACCCCAGAGTGTGTCCCAGGTCGAGGACGGAGGTGAACGAGAGGCTGTGGAAGTGGCGGGGCTGTGGGTGAAGATTGTACCTGGTGTCCCCTTCTAATCGTGATCTGGCCGAGTACAGAGAGTCCTGGTGTGAGGAAAGCACTAAGACGGCCCCAGAGGACAGAAGGCGTCCGCTGGGGCTTTGAGCTGAGACAGACCCACTGTGGGTGCAGGCTGTCAACAGGCTGTCAACAGGTATCTGGGAGCAGGACAGTTTGGCACAGGTGGGACCAGAAACAGGAGAGCTGTCACAGGATGCTGTTGGAGGAAATCAGAGGGGAGTCATGACGGGCGGGGTGAAGCCGTGGAAATGAGCCCCACGCTGGGCCCCGGTGTACAGGCAGGAGGCAAATATGGCCTCTGGACGGGTCAGCTCGGGAGAATGGATGAAGAGTGACACAACCGAGAGGAAGGGACGACTGGGGAAGGAAATGGAGAAACAGGGTTCACAAGCCCACGATTTCATCTCCACTTATTAGAAAAGTAAGTCTGGCACAGCTCACTAGGTGGTAAGCCTCGCCTGAATTAACACAGGGCCATTTGTAATCTTTACAACAAAGTGAATGCGCACATTTTGCTGAAAAAATACCGTATTGGATTATGGGACATATTGGTAACATATGCCTCATGTTACCTTTCTCAGACCTGATGAACATCTCAAACCGGACATTTACGATTTCAAGGCCTGGGGGTTTGGGGTAAGAAATTTTACACCGATAACGAGGCCAGTTTGGAAGTTGCATTTGAGGTCTTCAAAATGAAACGTCCTGTGGAGAGCAAGGTTTGGAAACAAAAAAAATTCCAGAGAACCAGAACAATTTTTATATAGTGATGGATTTTGAATAAAATGTCAAAATAATCCACACAAAAAATTCTCCTCACACGAAGAGTTCTTAACTTGAACGTATTGAAACAAATTCCACAGAAAGGCCAAACTATAAGGTCTAAAGTACATGGTAGCCTTGTATACAGATTTTCCTGCATCAATTTTGACCTAAGCCGACTTCGGTGAGAAAATGCCAACAGGCAGACCTCCCGTATTGTGTTACCTGTGCTTGATGTTTCCCCTCTTTAGCTATAAATGACCAAATCAGTCAACGGGCTCAGGGCCATGTCTTCCCACACCCTCCTTGAGTCACAGAACTCAGCTTTCTTTAGAAGCGAGGCTCTTGGAATACAGCATTTTTCCTCAGGCTATTTTCACGTGTTCAAACAGATTTACAAGAGTGATTTGCAAAAATTCAGTTGTTTCCTTTACATTTATTTTCTGCGTAATATAAACAAGAAATCAGAACCCCATGCTTTATATCTGGGTTTAATTTAACCAGGTTTAATTTAACATCATGAATATGGAAAAGCAGATTACAAAACACACACACACACACACACACACACACACACACCATAGACATTGAAAGAGGGGAATTCAAAAGTGTGTTTCTCTCTTCCCTCCCTCATTTCTCTTCTCCCACATTTATTCTTAGCATCTAATAATGACCGTTAAGGTCTCTGGGATTCAGTGGAAACCAAACATGTTATTGCAAGCAAGGTTTGGGGCCAGATGAATTCACTGGGTCGCATTCCAGTTTCTTAATTACTACCGTTCATTTTAATGAGAGAGAATGCAGATAAATTACAACTTCTGTTTCACTCAGCAGGTACTGGCAGAAACATTGTATTGTAAATAATTCCAACATATCCTGTGGTTCACACTTACTGTCTTATCTCTGGCCAACATATCCTGTGGTTCACACTTACTGTCTTATCTCTGGAGTGCGGCAGTGGAATCCACACAACCAACAATGAAAATGAGACATCGCTTCTTAGGCGCCGCTTAAGTCACTCAACACCATATCTGTCATTTAATTTCCCACCTTGCATTTACTTGCTCACTATACATTTCACATGCACTTTGCTATTGTCCAAATAGTATTTTTTCCAGTGCCAGGAACATGGTGAGAACACAAACGTTTGAAGATAAGGGAGTTCACATTTGATAGGCATCTCCCATGTGCCAAATAACTTCTTTTGTCATCTCATTTATTCTCCCAAACTACCCCGACCCATGTAAATATTGTTGTCCCCATTTTATAAGTGTGGAAACAGGTTTCGAGAACCTGTGAAAGACCTTTCAGAGTTTATACAGCTGAAAAATGGTGAAAATAAGATGTATGCCACCAAATATTTATTGACCATTTACCCTGCGCCTGGCACTGCCTGGGGATACACCATGATTCAAAACAGACAAAGGTCCTTTGTCTGCGTCACTTTCCACTGTAACTGTGGTTCTCAACCCTGGTAGAGACGCTGGAATCATGTGAGGAGCTTCTGAAACACACCGGTGCCAATCACAACCCTGCTTATCAAGTCAGAACCTCTGGAATTGGAGCACAAGCTTAAGAAATTTTTAAAGTTCACCAAGTGATTCGAAGTCCATTCAGGAAGTTAGAGATAAATGCGAACAACTATAACACACTTGGAAAACAATTTTAAGGTAATGCATAAGGAAACTGGAAACTATGTCATATACATTTAAAGTGCTAGAATGCACAAAAGGAAAAATACCTTTGGAATTGGGTTAGTGTTATGGGCTGAATTGTACCCCCCACCTCCCAAGTTCATGTGTCGAAACTCTAACCCCCAGAACCTCAGAATATGTCTATATTTGGAGACAGGGTCTTTAATTAGGTAATTAAGGTAAAATGAGGTCATTAGGCTGGACTCTAACCTAACCTGACTGGTGGCCTTACAAGGAGAGAAAATTTGGACGCACACGAGACATGAGGGGTATGCAAACACACAGTCAGACCATGTGAGGCTACCATGAGAAGGTGGCCATCTACAAGCCAAGGAGACAGGCCTTAGGAGAAAGTAATTCTGCTGACACCTTAATCTTGGACACCCAGACCGTGAGAAGATACATTTCTCCCCTGAGTCTCCAGGATTTCTTTATGGCAGTCTTGGTAAACAAATAGAGATGGTATTGCATGAGCCAATTCAGATATAGATAGATAGACAGACAGACAGACAGACAGACAGACAGATGATAGCTACACACACATCTACACATCGACGCATCCTGTTGGTTCTCTTTCTCTGCAAAACCTTGACTAATACAGAAGAGAAATTAGAAAGATGGCAGAATACGTTGCAGGAAGGCCTGGATGGGCAAGCGAAGGAATTTGGTCTTTATCTCGTGGGACTGCAGAAGTTGTCAGCTGGCAGGGCGAGCCTCAGAGGATGGTTGGCCTTTGGCACTCAGTGTGGAGCGTGGGTTAATCCCGTTCTTTAGAAATGGACTCCAGAGCAACAGATGCAGCTACTGAGGAACATGTAGCTTGCTAGCGCGGGAGTCACAAGTTTGGGAAATTGTGAGCTTTCTTTGTTGTGATGCCAAGGGATCGCCAATACATCACAGGGATACAGTGGAAAAAGAGGTGACACAGGGTAATGAAACGTGAGGCTGTGGGTTTGAAATCCTTCACGTAAGTACCAAGCCCATGTTCTGCCGTCATTTTCTGAGATGTTGCGGCTGTGTTCTCGGGATGTAGTAACCATGAAAAATAGCCCAGAGTTTGAGGAAAAACTCCACAATGGATTCTAATGTGAAACTATGATTAGGGACCACCAGGAGACGGTGCCCTCTACCCACAGGTCACTGCTATTCCCAGTGTGACCTCAGTGCTCTGATTCCGGGAATGGTCTTGCATTCTCAAAGTTCTGACTCTCCTAGTCCTTCCTCAAGGAGGATCGGTGCCAGCCTTCTCAGAACTCGGGAAGCCTTGCCTGCCAGCCAACTGTTACCGATCATGAAGCCTTAACACACTTGAGACTAAAACCTTATTTTATGAGAGGTCTTGAGGCAGAGATTGTTTGCAGTACACTTTGAATTGCTTGGATGACTAATTTCACTCTCAAAATACTTTAGAAAGTAACAAGGAAAACTGGTACTGGACTAAGAAGGGCAATTGTGGGCTAAAGAGGAAGTCCCTCTGCCTCGCCAGCTGCCTCCACCTCGTCTTAATTTTTAAAATCGCCAGAGACCATAACTATGAGACATTTAGGTCATCAGAATATATTTATTTGTCCCCTACTCTGTGTCACATGTTGCTCTAGACCTTGGGTGCACAGGCCAAGACAGACAAGTCCCATCCCCTTCGATGACATTCTAATGGGTGGGGACAAGAGACAATAAACATAAAATCTGATTGATTATCCTAGAGTTTAGAAAATCTAATTGTAATCATTTTTGGAAGTGTTTAAAATCCAATGTCCTAATGCCAGACAAACAGTGTCAAGTTTTTTTTCTTTCTTTCTTTTTTAAATTAACAATACAATACTTGAAAATGGAAACGTAGTTTTAAAGTGAATTTTTTTTTTTTTTAGCAGCTGATAAAACATCCATGGAAATGATGAAAAGAATATAGTGGAGTAGGATAGTTCTCTATTTTTTAATGAATTTTTAAAAGGTCTTTGATCTGTTTAAGGAAATTTATCATAATTTTATTTTTTATAAGTATTCTTTATTACTTAATATCAATTCAATTAATGTAACATCCTCTTCCATAGTTGCAATATAGATATTCTATTAAATTCCATCTTTAATAAATTTTAAAGTGTATTCTTAGTAGGAATGTTTAATAAGAGGACATGGGATAAAATGAAAAGAATTCAGGAAAATAATTTCACCCTTAGAGATACTGGAGGAGAAAGTGAGCTCAAGTGAACAGACTGCAGATGTTCTAATTTTATTTTTTTTAAGTAAATTTGGATTGTGGAAAATTGGTAGAATAAATTCTTGAATACAGTTTGTGAGCAGGTAGGAAATGAAGTGCTGATCTCTGAGAAATCATGGTATCTTAATACCAAATTATACTTTTTTAATGAGCAGAACAAAACATGCTACAACCATAGTGCCTTGGTATATCTGCACGTCACTTCTCAAAATATTTCACAATATCTGTGTTAAGAAGACTTTAAAAATTGTACATGCAATACTGTCGTTAGCAAGCTTCATTCTCGGTTGCACAATAACTTTGATTTGTGGTTTGATGGAAAGTTTGCAGGAATACTTTCTACCTACTCCTGTTCTCTCTAACATTTCTAGCAGTGACTTCAGTGAGCGTATGGGCGGCGTGTTATCAAATGTACTGATGCCCAAAGTCTATGCTGAAAGCGAATGTGTTTGAAAAGAAAGGTTAGATTAAAAACATCTTGATTAACTGGACGAGTTGCAAAGGGCAGACCTGTCAGGCTAGCAAAATAGGAAACTGGGTTTGCTGAGTCCAGAACTAATGGAAAACCCTTTTTTCTATATAATATACAATTCATTAGCACTGGAGGAAAACAATAAAACAATGATCATTGTCCAGAAAGTACTAATTATAATAGGAAATTATAAATAGTCCGTGGTTATTATTTTCTTCAAATGAATAAAAGTATAAAATTTTAGAATAAGAGAAAATCCCATGGAAATCGTGTAATTTCACTTTCCTCTTCAGATTCTAAGGTCTCCTATATCGGCCCAGATGTGACTCTCAGGCCTTTTCTTGCCTTTGTTCATGGCTATCTCTCAGTGTGAAAACAATGACTGGCACTTAGCCACAAAAAATATTTGTGAATTGAATGATTTTGGGGAAGGGAAACTTTCTTTGGCACAGCATCTCATTTCTAGAAGACACCAGCTGCTGGAACGGTCTTCCTTATACTGAGTCAAACTCGTTTTTTTTACGACTCCCTATTTATTAGATATAATTATGTTTTCCTGATATGACAAAATAAATCTAGTTGTTTTCCAAATATTTGAAGATAGCTAACATTTCCCTTTTAAGGATGCACAATGTTTTTCAGGAAGAAGGTAACTAATTTCTGGAATCTTCTTTATAGAACATGGTTTCATATCCCTCATCATTCCTATTCTTCTCTGTAGGTGCCTCAGATTTTCATATTTTCTTATAAGGTGGTACTCTGAATAAAACTTACCTCCAGGTGGAAGTTGGTCCGAACACCATACCACATGACTGTAAGATTAGATTCGCTGCCTGAAAGAAAGCTACACCAGTAGCAATTATTTCAGTTCAGTCTGAAATCAATTAAACTCTTTAAGTGTTTTATTAAATGACAGGGAGGTCCTTGCTGACATCTGGGTGAAACATGTTAATTTTTTTTTTAAATAAGATTGTATTTCCCATTTTGCTTTCTATTTCCATTTTCTTCTTTGTTATTAGCCAAAGAAGAAAATTAAAACATTTATTGTGAGAAAAAGGGTGTATTCTAAAGTCATTTCCATTGGGTTTTAAAATCTCATATAGGCCTCATCAGATAAATGCACATTGTTCCGTGCACTCGGTCCCGGGCCGGAAAGCAACACCCGGTCCCCATGGCCTAGAGTCTCCGTGGGCAGGACGCCAGTGGACGCCCTGGGTCAGCATGGGGCTGTCGGCGAGGACAGTCTGAGAGGCCAGTTAGGGGAGAAGCCACTGGAACACAGCAGAGCAATTGCCCAAGGCCCCCTCTGGGCCAGATGGACACAAGGATGGCATGACTGCTACTGCTGGCAAATAGCGAATCGGTGCCTATGACACGCCCTGCTACTCCACCCTGCGCTCTGGAAGGAGGGAGGATGGAGACTCCCTCCCTCCATGGCATAGAATGGGGGAGAGCTGCCGGGACCGGGCCACCTGTAACTCCCACCCTTGCAGCCCGATGCTGGTTTCCACATGGCACTTTGCTGAATGGCCTGTCCCTTCCTTCCATGCTTCCGGGGAGCTGGAACTGCGTGTTGAGCACCGTAACCCAGCAACGAAAGCCGGCCACCTGGGTTCTCTAGTGACTGGCTTACATGGCTCAGTGATCACGGATCAATGAGTGACAATTGAACTCGGGACTAAATGGCTCCCAGCTCTCCTCACCCACATGGTCAACACCTCCACGAGCACCCCTAAAATAGGAAGCCACCCCTTCCTGGTGGCTCAAGTGAGTGATTTTAGTTCCATGTCCTCTCCATTCCCTTACAGAGTAAGGGAAGGAAACAGTCTCAAATGACAAGATCTGAATTCTTAGAAGATTTAAAATCTTTAAACAGTCTCACCTGCCACCTCTCCTGACTTTTACAACTAAGTGGACTCCCCTTAAAGAGCCAGGCATGCTTTGGGGTGGAGAGCGTGGGATGGACAGAGGTGAGTGGCCCTTTATTTTCACCTGCTGGGAGTAGACCCTGCAAAGCGTCCGTTTCCACGGTGTTATTTTGCTACTTGTTTTATACTAGCCATTTCCTCAGGCTTTATATGCCCTGGACCACTACCTGCCACTCACCACAGTGCCTTAAGATCACGATAGGTCTCTCGTTCAAGTCTATCAACCTTTCTTCGTGTGTTTGAAAGTCATCAGCTGCCCTCTGGCCTAGGCCGTCTGGGGCAGGACGGTAAATATTGAAAGAGCAATCGTACCACCTGAAGTGCTTCTGGCTTGAATACATGTTTGCTCAGTTGCGGCAGTGCCCAGGTAGTTCTGAGGTAAGGAAGCAGGGTCACCTGCCAGAGGTGGGCAAGCAGGAAAGATGACCAGGAGCAGACACAGCCCGTGGGGTGACGTCACTCAGCCTAACTCTTCAGGTTGGCATTTTACAGACGAATTTCCAGTGTCTGTCCCTGCTCCACAAAGCTGAGTGAAAAAACCAAAAGAAGAAACTAAAAGGTTATTTCACAGACAGTTATTTAAAACAACAACAATGGGACAACACAAGGGAATCCCAAATATCACCAGCGAGGAGCCCAGACCTCCACCCAACCTTAGTAAGATCACAGGGGTGGGGCTTCGCTCCTCGGGAAGTCTTTTGTGATTGAGGGCCTCCGAAAGGTTAATTTGCCAGCTGACTCTACACGCTCTCCTTTCACTGCGCCCAGATTCTTTTCTCCACAGTCAGAGTGTCTTTTTGGTTGGTCACCACCATCTTATTTTGAGAGGTCAAGGCACCCGTTTCGGATGGGGTTCAATTGCTTAGTCCCTATTTTTATTTTATTTTGTATGTACCAACTTCCCTGATAAACCTATGTCCAGGTGGCTGGACCCACACCCTGCAAAGACCCTGCCAGGGGAACCCTTTCTCTCTGATCTCTTCCTTCTGCCTTTCTGCCAAGTACCTCTTCTCCTGGAATGTGCACTGTCTCCTCTGTGCAGGAGTCTCGCCGGGTACAAACGCTCCCTTTCTGAACTCTATGTGGCTATGCTAAGTGTCCTCTGGGCCTCTTTACCTGGGTTTCCTATTCTTGCTTGAAGCTCAACATGTCCCAAACTGAAAACCCATCTGTGGGAACAGAGCCCCAGAAAGCAGTTTCCAGGCTCTCGGCCTCACATAGACAGGTGCTGGCTCAGGTAGTAAATGGCCATCAATGTGATTGGATGGCCATCAGCTGTGGCTAGTTGGCTGTCAGCTGTAACCAGTGAGCCATTGGCCACTAATATAACTGCTGCGGCTACGAAGGAGAGCCGAGGAGAGTGGAGGAGAGTGAAAGAGAGTCGCCGGTGGGTTGCAGACAAAAGGGACAGCAGGTCGCACGTCCAGTGAACCCAGCCTCCAGTGAGACCGTAGTGGTATGACTCCCCCATCTATGGCTCCGTGGGTGTTCCTTTTTGGCCTCACCATATCCTGCGTTCTTGTGTGGGGAGCGGGACCAGAGACCCCGCAGGCCGCCCTGCATGACAAATGGGGCAGCGAGCAGGGTCTCCCGCACGACACCATCTCTGCCTCTGCTTCTCATCTCCCTAATCAGAGGCAAGGGCCTCACATCGATGTCTCCACTACGGGCTGCAGATCTGCCTCCTCCTGTGAGCTTCTGCTGCTCTCGGCCATGCTGTCCGCTCTGATCCTTTCTTGGGCTTCTTTAAAGGTCGAAACTGGCCTCCCTGCTGTCCACTTACACTCCCGTAAGCAATCTGCTATGTTTCCTCTCCATGTGACGGTTGTCGATCTCTCTGCTGCCCAACGACCTTGCAGAGTCCACCAGCAAACGAGAGAGGAGCCCCCAGGCCAGCCGGGCGTCCAGGGCCCCCCACCATGGGGTCCTCCTGACGGGCCCTTGGATAGATCCTACATGCTCACTGCACGGGAGCCTGCGTCCTTTCCCAAACTAACCAGTCCTTCCCAGTATCCAGCTATTTCCTCATGCTGTTTCTTCTTCCTGGTATGCCACGCAACTCCATCTTTCCCAATTCCACCCGTCCGTGAAGGCCTTTAGCTCAATTCACCAGCCAATTCTCCAACCCCTCCTAAGTGAGAGCGTTTTCCTCCAAATCTTTACAGCAGAGTGTTGTGTCTTTCTCCCATCATATTTCCTGTATCTTCTTCTTCTTGGTATTATAGTTGATTTGCATGTCTTATTACACACTCACACCCCACACCCCTGCTGGAGGTGGCCCCACAGTTTGGAAAAAGCAGCAGCTTCGTAGTCTACCAGCTGTCTACATGGCTGTGGCCAGTTCCCTATCCATTCTGGATTTAGTTCTGTGTTGTGAGAAGTGAGTAATGCTCAACTTCTTCAGGTGAAGTTGAATTCTGGATCTGAACTGGCCGGTTCTCACTAAATGCTGGTCCTTGTTATCTCATTAACTCTGGTTACTGTCTTCGGTCTCCAGACCCCTGCGATGCCTGGCCCACGCCCCACACAGACCCGGACCTCATGTGTTGGCTGAACTGAAGAACATTGTCTTCAGGTGGGTCTTTTGCTTAAAGCTTGTCTCCAATTTCGCAGCTGTTTGACAAGCACTGGCTGACATACAGAGCACTGAAAAACATTTCCCAACTGGACGTATCAGACTCTAGAGTTTCCAGTTGGACCAAAATGACCCTATTTTTACCCAATTATTATAAAGCTGATCTCAGTATGGTGAAGCCTAGCTGTCATTTACGTTTCAGAACAGATGGGCTGTGTGACAAGTAGATATTCCCAAAGTGAGAGCCCAGCAGGTACAGAGAAGCCTGTCAGCCTCACAGCTGTTTCTGAGATGGAGCCAGTGTCAGGCTGTGTCACGCAATGGCTGCCTCAGGTCACTTAACTGCAATGTCCCCCCAATCTGTGGTCATCACCGTAGATGCCTCCTGGAAATGACTGAGGAGACACGGCCAGTCACTCAGGTAAAGAGAACAGATAGTTTCCCACGCGGTCGTATTCTCAGGATTCACCTGTTACTAGTGATTCTCATGGGCACGGTGGTTGTGTTACAGACAGAAAGGCAGAGAGTGCATTTCCTCTCCCTGAAACATCTCACAACAATCTATGCGTCCCCTTCAGGTTCAGTAATTCTGAGACTTACTCTCTAAAGCTCCTGTCAGTCACGGCCTTGGTGGGGGTTCACTAGCTAGTAATAGAAAACAATACAGGGGTTCAGGTGGAAAGGTTTAGGGACAAGCAAGAAAGGGCACCACATCGAGAAAGGGGTAGTCCCCTCAAAACACCCCATCATTGTTTCAGATGGGAATTTAGAGCAACAAGGAAGTACAGCTGCCTTTGGATAGAAAAATGTAAAAATCATTCACTGATGAACAGAAGTACTTATATGACCTTCACTTTCCCTAGCATGAGTGAGCACAGGTACACACACACACACACACACACACACACACACACACAGCTTTCTTGAGGTCAGCCAAGGGTGCTTACGTGGCACCAAGTGTCAAGAATATATATTTCTCTACAGAAGCAGAGTGTAAAAATTATTTACGTATTTGTCTGGCTATCTTGTTTCACGTCACGTTCCAAAAAGATTTAAGATGGCTTAGGTGGATATGCAGTATGACAAGAATTTAAATTAGAAGAGAGCTGAAAGAAGAAATAAATACAAACCAAAGATGAAAACACAGGACGGGAAAAGAATTAAACAGCATAATGTAATGATCTATACACCTGCTGCCAGTGAACCATAAACTTGCCCCTAAGCTTTCCAGTGGCCACATTTGAAGAGAAACCTACTCAGCTATATATAATTGTCATCTATAAGCGGGATTCCCCAATGTTTGTGTGCACCTCGGTCACCCGGAGAGCTTATAAAACTAGAATCCCTCAGGCCCACCAACAGAATTTCAAATTCTATAGATCTGGGGTGAGATCCTAGAATGTATGGTCTTTACACATTCCCCTTGATCTCTCAGATAAAAGAAAACCAAGTTCTCAGAACGATTATTTTTGATATTAAGATCACACAGGACTTTCTCCTAGGACTTTGTGGAATATAGCGAACATTCCCGCAGTTCCCGCAGTCAAGAAGCGTTTCAGAGGTCCTCGGGCTGTTGCTTGTAATAACCTCCACAAGCGGCTTTTACATAGTGATATGAAATTAATTATGTGGAGATTTGGTCAAGAGGGGGCAAAAAACATGTTCTCCAGGAACTTGATTTCTGCCAATTTGGCTTGACCCAGGATAGGAACTAAGAAAGATTTTATATCTACTCAATTCCATTATCTTTGAATCAAGGCAAAAATTAAGAACCCTTTTGTAAATGTGTCAGCAAAGTATTAAGAGCCAGGGTTATGTCAGAACTGAGGCGTAGCTACAAACTCTAATATGGTTTTGAAGAAAGCTAGTAATCCTTTCTTTTATATTCTTGAGGATTGCATTATCCTCCGGGTTTGAATCAGACAGGGGCAGAGGGAGGGCAATAGAAGGGAGTGTCTCTTTATGGAAATTAATCTTTGTGAAGACCTGTTTTCAGTGGATCCATCATCTAGTGTGTGATTGTGTAGTTCCATCCATTTCAATTTTGCAAAAGAAACTCAAATTTTATTATATTTTTCGCATTTCACCTCTTGTCACCTTGGATCTGAAAGACTTTGGTGATGCTTCATACGTTTTATTTTTTAAATAAATCAAGAACAAGACGAGATGGTCTTTTTTTCTAGGAAATGGACAACTTGGCCTGGTTTTAGACAATTTGTTATTTGTATGTGTGCATAAAGTAACTGGTATCAAACCTGGGTACAAAAGTGCCTAAGAGGGTGCTATTAGGTGTAGGGACCTCACTCATTCAATGAATCTCTCAGGAGGACTTGGTTTTTGCCAAGCACTGAGCCAGATCATGAGAATCCAAGAAAAACTAAAAAGGCTCCGTGGTCTTTGCAATCTTATCTTTACAGACAAGGAAAAGGGTGATTCTAACATAACACGGTAAATAGTCTGAGTGAGGAAATGCAGAACACTCAAGAGAGGCTAGAAAGTCATACCTGGGTGGTCAGGCAAGGCTTCTTGGAGGATGTTACATGTAAGCTGAGAGCTAACACCTAGTATCTACAGGCAGAATGTTAAGTATGTGCAAGTGGGTTAAACATGGGTTGGGATGGGCTTCAGAATGCAAGTTGAGAATGTTACAAAAACAAAACAAAACAAAACAAAACAAAACAAAACCACCACCCAGCTTGTAGTGAACATTCCTGAGACAGAAGAGGTACCTTTGCTGTTGAAGATGAAAGCAATCCAATCTGACCTCTACATGCCGTATGTGGGGCTGAGGATGAAAATGCTGACAGGAGACGGGTCAGATCATGAATGGCCTTGGAATCCACATTAAGGAATTTGGTCTGAGCTTGGTAGAGCCATTAAACTGGAGATGATTTATTTGCATTTAGAAATGTTACTTGACTCTCTAAATCTCTCCGATCACATCTTTCATCATGTGTAAGGTCGGAGAAAGGAATTCATTACTTAACCCCTGAAAACCTAGGTGAAAGAAATTTAGGATGGAGACCCCCATGGCTTCTCCGAGAAGCCAAGCAGCTCCACAAACAAACCCTCTTGGCGGCCCGAACTCGCCAACACAGGGGTGGCTGCTGCCACTTTGAGGTCAGGAATGTGGAGGCGCTTCGCTGCTTGTGAGATCCCAAGTCAATGACCACATTAACATACTTCTTACATCGTTCCTCACGTCTCACCACTGTATGTCCATTACCCAAGCAAACAGGTTCTAAGCAAGAGGAAAAGCGGGCATATTGTGTCAGCGCCCCCTGTCGAGCACGGGTGGAGATGCAACACGCCCCCTAGTGGACAGGACATTGAAATGTATTGGTGGAAAAGTGTTCTCACTATGTAACAAAATACAAACATTTCATTTTATGTTTATGATTAATGAATCATTTTTAAAGCTCAAGCTGGAAGATGACTGAAATCTAGGCCACAGTATATACAGGACATCTAAGCCTCTGCTAAAGGGAATATGAGTTGATCCACAACAGAGTAATTCAATTGATGAAAAAACTACCCTGATTTCAATACTACATGATTTAACTCGAATATTGGTTAGTAAGGTTACCTGAAGGAAAAATGAAAAGCTTTCAGAGTTGAAAATGCTTAACATAAGATGATTCTCTATGTGTAGTTTGCCATCTAGTGGTAATATGTGGAAATAAAAGAGGCCGGTACAGTAATTTTCAAATCGGGCTCCCGGAATGGCAAAGAGATGACTCAAAACCACATTTTCATTTTGAGATATCTAATTGTACAGAGAAGCCCTCTGAGGCCTGTGGAGGTGGGGAGGCTGCTTCTAAGAAATCAGGTGCTTCTGGGAAGTAGCATAGTGTAGCAAATCGTTCTCCATTCCGACTACCTTATACAAATGCAGGCCACGCTGCAGACAGGAAATCGGATTCCCTTGGGTGGGACTCCGCCGGGCACGTTTACAAAGTCCCAGGAGAGTCTCCTGTGCGGCCAAGGGGAGGACCGCTGGTAATGGGTTACGACTGTGGACTCCAGCTGTGTCTCCACGTGAGTTCACTGCCTGTTTGTGTCATCTTGAGCAGGGAAATTGGGGTAATTAAATAACGTCTACGTGCCTCTAAAAGGAGGATAAGCCTCTCTGCTGGGTTACCGTGGGGATTACATATGATCTCTGATGGCCAGGGATTAGCATAACGCCTGGGACTGTGCTCAACAAATGTTAAATATTAACATTTCACATCAAGGCAAATGTTTTATGAGTTATTAAAAGGGATAAACAAAAAAAGTAGTTCCAACTACAAACCTTAATAATGAAAACTTCGATTCTACTTTTTATTTAAAATTTTATTCATGAGTCTTAATTAAATTACAAAAACAACCTGTCTTAGAATAACACAGAATGAGATGTTTTTACTGCACGTGTCCAACAGCACAAATACAGAATTATAATACTCAAACCTCAGTATCATTTATATTTAATATGCTAGATGTGCACAACAGTAAGACACCCCCTCTCTTGAAAACTACAGAAGCATTTTCTGTTTCCTGAAATACAAGGCTCACGTAAGCCTGTAACACAACTTCATAGTCTGTTCACATGCCAGGGACAAGGCCAGGCAATAAATCAATCTTTAAAAGTATCTATGAACCAGAACAATTTTCTTTTTCAGTTTGATAAGCCCCAAACAACCAAGGAATATTTAAAGGCTGAAGAGAAACCAGCAGCCACAAAGTTAAATGAGGAATCTGAGAAGAAATGAATAGTATTATCAATGCAGTGCATCTGCCAAGTTCTACTGTGTTTCCCCAAAAATAAGACCTAACTGGAAAATAAGCCCTACTATGATTTTTCAGGATGACATCCCCTGAACATAAATCCTAATGCGTCTTTTGGAGCAAAAATTAATATAAGAGCCGGTCTTATTTTCAGGGAAACACGGTCGGCTGCTGGCGCTCAATCAGATCAGGCTGAACACACAGACTTTTAAAGGAATCCAGACAAATACTGCAACAATGCCCTGCAAACACATTCACTGCAGAGGCCCACGCAACGAATGCCAGCTGGCCATGTGGTCACTGAAATGGTACGGAAATGAAATGTGAAAAAAAATGCTGATGTGAATTTTATAAAAAGGATGACTAGGTCATCTTTACCTCAAAACCTGAAGTAAAAGTACAGGATGGTGAACTCATTATGTATCTGTTATAACTAGGAATCGCTACCTTCAAAATATTCATTCTTTCAACGCTTGTTTTTAGATTGCTATTTGTCAGGTACTGTGTTAGGTGCGACATGTACGCTGACACATAAAACAAGGCTCTCTGCAAAGAAAGAAACCTTGGTTTAGGAAGTACTCCTTATACCTTACAAATCCAATGAAATATGGCTTTTGAATCTAAAGAGAAATTTTTTCCCAAAATGATAACTTCCAATTAAGAATGCTTATGTACATAAATAATAAGCCAAAATTTCAGAGGCTCATACAGAAATAATAGCAATTGGTATTTCAGTTGAGGTGACATGCATCTCATCAACTGCCTGCATATTTTTCCCCAAAGTCCATTCTTACACACAAAATGTTTTAAAACGATGAAACAAACATTTCATCTATTCTTGCATACTAGTCTTAGTAAAATATGGAACAAGTAGCAATTTTTTTAGTCTGGACATCGAAGACAATTTAAACCAATCCTACTATACAACTGAAACAGACGACCTCAATTTTGTGACATCCTCAGTGCATCAGCCAATCTGGGGAGAGGATGCAGCTGTCACTGAATTTGTGAGGTGGTTGGATTTAATCTTCATCGTCTCTTTGGAAAGGTACTATCTGAATTTCTTTGGCTATCCTTTCTGCTAAGGTTTTACTACCTGCAGCAATTATTCTTCGTGACATCAAATCAAATGGTCCACCTAAAATGGAATCAAATATGGAAAATGGTTACACCTCGTACCAGAGTAATTCCTATAAAGCTAGTATAGTGATATGTACTATGGTCAATCCTAGCATTTCAACACTTTTAGTTATCTTTTTCAAAAGCTACTCTGTCACATAACCATAATATATAAGCTCTGGCAATACAGAAATGAGTTTCTAAGCATCTTTTTTTCAGTAAATCCCAGTTTCAGGGGGAGGGGCGTCTCAAGCACACCAGTCTAAAAAATGTCACCTTTTCTCTTTCTATTTCTTCTTTTGCGCACTTTTATTATTCTTATTACCTCTTTACTGTTTGGGAATCTATGGACAAGAAACTTGACTTCAGTGCATTTTCATACCGCTCTCCTTCCCATTTCTTTATTTCTTCGTTGCCTTTCCCCCAGACCACTGGTGAATTTCTATAAACCCAGGTTCACCCCTCACTATGAAAAATGTCACCATCAGTTCAAAGTATTTAAACCTCTCCAGGCCCAAGGAGGAAGTCCATCCTCAACTACCAGTCACCAACCCCGGGGCTCTTGGTACAATCTTCAGGTTCAGGAACCTTCTAGACTTTTTCTACAGCCTCTCAAGAGCCCCTGCTCCTCACACTTGAAGAGGTTTAGCCACTTCTCATTATGAACCCCAGACCACCATGAGCATCTCATCTTTCCTTGCCTCTATTTCCCACCCAGTGTTTGATTCTGCAGGAAATTGCAGGGCTTGTTTTGCCTTTAAGAGTTGAAGTACAACATACGTCAAACATTCAAAGAAAACAGTTATGTGTGGAGGGAAGTCCAACAGACGCGGAGAGAACAGTGTTTTACTGTCCCATCACTCTACCTGTCACGTCCATTAGTACGCCACCAGCTTCGGTGACAATGATGCCAGCTCCTGCCATGTCCCAGCAGTGGATGCCCATTTCATAATACGCGTCTGCGACCCCACTGGCCACAAGGCACATGTTAACAGCTGCAGTTCCAACGCCTCGGATCCTAACAAACAGCATTCAAAGTGAGATGTGAAAAGAGAAGTCTTTCAAATAAGGCATTCCTCCTGAACTTTAAGTGTGGACTAAAATGATGTGAACCAATCTAGAGGATGCATGAAAAAAAAAGGTCGTTATCTAATGCTAAATTAAGAATACATAAAATCTGATCACCATAGCGCACTGCATAAATGACCAACACTCCTCACAAGGCAATTTAGTAAGATAAACATTAAAACCATGATGTTTTCTGGGAGAAAATACTCTAATTCTACTATCACGGCATGCATGTATATTTACACTTGTCTAAATCCAGTAGAAAGGACTGTCTTTGGTATCACAAAGATCTGAGTTTGCTGCCCTGCTCAGCTGCTTAAAAACTGTAAATTGAAAAAGTTTCTTCTTTAAGTTGTAGCTTTCTTGTTATCAAAATAGGTACAGCAACTTCCCCGGGCCCACTGTTGCAATGACTATAAACAGGAGACATGGAACACCCAGCGGAGGGCCTGGCACATAAAGGAGCCTCCATAAAGAGGAACTGTTTGTGATGAAATTACTCCCTCAACCACGATGCCAGAAAACGTGTAAGTAGTGTTTCATCTAAATGAGTCCCAGAACTTAAACAAGGGAAATGGACCTATGATGGTTTACTTTGCCTCATAAATGTCACCTCCTAATTAGAAACCTATTAGACTCAAACTCAAATTATGAATCTCTTGAGTTTCACTTTTTTTGTATAAGTAATGCTTCCAAGTTCACACTGAAAAACTGAAGAATCAGCTGAATGCAGAAGATCAGAGAAAGAAACCAGTATGTCTGCACCTCTCCTTGGTAACACTTTTGAAAACACGCTGAGCTAGAAGTCCCGGCTTACTTTTGAGTTCAGGCACTGGGAAATGAAGGTGACAGGTACTGAACACTCGCAGCCCTTTTGTGCTAACGTGACCCTTTTATTGTCCACCATTCAAGTCCTGGCACTGACTGGCACTCGGGCCACGGGCTTTCTAAGCGTCCTGCACCTCCCTCAAGGGCACCATCTGGGCGGTTCCACAGTGACCTGACAGCGATGCTTCTCTTTCACTTTCCTCCTGACTACACAGATCACAGATTTACAGCCTAGAACAAAGTCTATACAGTGGCCACACCACACACGGAGTGGCCTGACTCCAAAAACCAAGGTTAATGTTGGAGAAAGAGAAACAGTCTGGAAACCGAGCCCCATCACATCGCCATCTAGAGGCGTATTTTCAGGCAGTCACTTTCCTCTCGGGACCTCAGTCAACTCACCCAGAAATAAGGCTAGATTGTTAGCTGTTCTTGGATCAGGTCTGTCTTATAACTCAGTGATGTTATACTTCACAGCCTTATTTGAAGTATACGGAATAACCTCCAGCTGCAGGGGAGGGGCCGGAAATACACAGAACCAAACCTGGCAGCCACAGTAAGAATCAGGTAAGATAGAAGAGGTTATTCCACTTATGTGTGGAATCCAAAAACAAAAACCTCTGAGCTCCTACATCCAGAGAACAGATAGGAGGTTGCTAGAGGCAGTGGTAGGGGGTTAGTGAAAGGGTGAAAACACCTTCCAGTTACAAAATCAGTCAGTCACGGGATGTAAGCTACAGCATGGTGACCACGCGTAACAATACCCGTAACTGCATATTTGCAAGTTGCTAAAAGAGTAGACCTGCAAAGTTCTCATCGTAAGAAAAAAATTCGGTAACTATGTATGGGGACAGATGTTAACTAGACTTATCGTGGTGATTATTTTGCAATATATACAAATATTGAATCATGTTGTTCACCTGAAATTAATATATGTCAATTACACCTCAATAAAAAAAAGAGGCAGTATCGCTTGGAGACAATGAAGAAAACATAGGAACTAAAAGAGAAAAATGAAGGATGCTGCAGAAATGAAAGAGAAGCAATACATGCCAGCCGTCCTCCACCCTTCACAGATATTCATAAAAGAAAATGCACAGAACTAAGGAGCCCTGAAACCAGGGACCCTAACCACACAATGAACAGAAATATAAAAAAGCTTCCACACAAAACTACTGCAAAACATCAGACGGCACTAATAATTACTACACAGCTTCTACCTGTATAAATTAAAAGCTGTAGGAGTTGCCACGGAGAAATACAGAGAAACACACTGATAACAGGAGACTTGAACATACTGCTCTCACTAAGACACAGGTCAAGTCGACAAAAAAATAAACAACATAATCAGGTAGATCTTTTGACAACATATCAAACATGACACCCTGATAAACAGAGGGTATACTTTTTCCCAGTGCATATGGAACTTTCAAAAATCTGATCATGTACTAGGGCACAAAAGAAAACATTAGTCCCATTAAGTAGATTTATTACAATGTAATAAAACTTCAAATTAAAAAATCAAATATAGAACACACAATGGGATTTATAGATGATGTAATACAGAATTGTACACCTGAAATCTATGTAATTTTACTAACAATTGTCACCCCAATAAATTTAAAAAATAAATCAGACACGTGTGGGGAGAGACTTCCATATGAGAGTCCACACCTAATTTCCCAATAAGGAACCCTCAGTTTAACTTGTTTAAGATTGTTATTTTTCCCCTTTGGATTGAAAACTGAGGATTTTTATTTCAATATCTAAATGTAACACTCATGAATAGAATTAAAATAAAAGGGTTCATCAGCTAAAAAAAAAAGAAAATCAAATATAAAAACCAAAAAAGCATTTCCTTGTGGAAATTTCAGAACACAACACCTGAGTGAAAGGGGAAATAAAAAAATACAAACAGAGGTTACAGATTTTGTGAAAAATCACTATAATGAAATCACTACATATCAGAACCTATGGGATACATTTAAAGCAGTGGTCAGATAAAAAGTCACAGCCTAAATACTCAGAGCAATAAAAATCAAAGAATAAAAATAAATATATTCTTTACTCAAAAAGAAAACAACAAAATGAATCAAAAGAAAGTAGGATGAAAATAACAAAGTAGAGAGGAGAAAAATAGTAGATCAGAATAATAAATCAAAATCCTGATTCTTAAACGAACCTCTAAGTAATTCCATGATTTAAAAAAAGAAGAAAGCACAAATATACAAAAGAAGTGACAAAGGAGAAATAAATAGTGAAACAGAGAAACCAGAAATAAATTATCAGTCTTCCTTGCATACCTCTATGCGAATCATTTGAAAACTTAAAGAGCAAGTGGTATCGTAATTTCCTAGGTTGTGGAAATACTCCAGATCAAAGGTGGCTAAGGACACATGACAGCTAAACGTAATGCCTGGCCTGAGACTGGATCTTGCTCTGGACAAAGAAAATGCTACAGAGGATGTTATGAGGTCAACTGACAAGTGACCATGGACGGTAGATTAGAGAAAAAGTAAATTTATGAAGTCAATAATGCACAGTGGTTATTGAAGAGAATATCCCCACTTTTAGGAAATAAACTGAAGTATTTGGGGGTAAAGAGCCATGATGTAATTGACCCTAAAATAGTTCAGGGAAAGAAAGGTGTGTGTATACATACACACACACAGACACACACAGAAAATGATAAAATGATAAAAAAAATGGGGTGAAATCTGGCTAAAGGGTATACTATTGTGGTTTTTTTTGTGTGTTTTATTTTGTTTCTGCAAATTTTAAGTTTGAAATTATTTTCAAATAAATTTTTAAAATTACATTACAAAATTAGAATTATGGCACTTATCCCATGTCTATTAATAAAAAATTTCATTTCTAAAGAAAATTCATTCCTTAAAATGTTAAATTATCTGGAACTTTCGGGAGGAAATGAACTTACCCATGAATGGGAATGCAAAGAAGCTTCTCCATATTAGATAGAATAATTCTTACAGTCTCTGGTGTTCTGGAAGAGCCCAACTCAGTCACCAAGAGTGATTTGGTAATATCTAAAAGAAAATGTTTTAAATAATAACTAGCGTTTCATAATAAGAATTCTGGTGAAAAATCTGATACTTGAATTCAGAATAAAACAGGACATTCTTACCCCTCTTCCTAGTTGTATCAAATTTGTTTACTTCTAAGCCTTTAAATATTAAAATACTGATAAATTTATTATCCCTAAATGGTTGTTTTACAATCATCAAACACAGTCTAGCTTTTTAGACCATACCCCTCCAAAATACAGAATATAACTAATTTGCTAGCATGCACAATATGTTTAGCGGGAAACAAGCAAATACCGTAAATATTTAAAAAGTGGAATTTAGAAATTCAGGAAATAATTTATACATAGATTTAAAACAAGATGAAAGTTAGAAGTGGCAGCTGCTGTCTGACCACCATTGACTAATGCGCCAGGTTATACAATGCTCTCCACTTCCCCTTTGGAACTGACTGATTCACGACAACTGCGCACCCGGGTTCCCGGGGCTGGGGAGCAGACCCCACACTCCCTGTCTGCCCGCCAGGTGCCAGGTATGCTCACCAGCTGTTACCAACATGTCTGTAACTGCTGGACTGGTAAGAATCACATGATTAAATATTATACAGAGAAAAAAATAATTATCAAAAGGGAGAGTTCTTTGTAGGAAAGGCCCCACATTTCTTCAGCTCTGAGATGCACACTGTTTTCACACATGAACATCTTGAAAGTCAGGGTGCAAACTCCAATCTTTGGACTCTTAGAGTTCAATAACAAGGAAATGAAAAACAATCTGCTCTCGAATTAAGTTTTGAAGAGAAAAATATAACAATGTGGGAGGCTTCTGAATCTTAATTGTGTTGTATCTTTAAGTTCCTGCTATATTTAAAAGATTCGGAAACTATGTAGAATGCGGGGCACGGTTTATGGCGAAAGGTGATTTGGGACTCCGTCAGCCATCACGCAGAAAGAAGACTTCAAATACTAATCGTCACACTCAGAAAAAAACGTGCACACGTGGTTCCCAACTTTAGCAGACTTTTCTGTCCAACTTATTGTCTAATGACTGGTGCCAGCGGCATCAGATCGGAGGGATTGTACAAAGAACTTGAGATGCAGCGGCTAAAATAATAATACACGAGGCACTTCCTGAGGGCAGGGACTTTGCTCAACAACACGTGCTGTCCCATCACACGCACAGCTCTGGTCAAGACGAAGAGAATGCATGAATCAGTTCACACTTGTTGAACTCCACTGGCTAACGTTGGAGAACAACCAAATGTAAGCACTGAAATCACTGGCACCACAAATGTCTGGCCATACGCACCTTCTTGCCGGGAAACCTGCAGTCTGTGCCCGTTACAAAAGGCGCCTTTTCCTCTCCGGCCCGTGTACATCTTGTCCTCCACACAACTGTACACAACTCCGAATTCCATCTGCAGACGGGAAACAAGGTTCCTTTACCAAGCCTGGGCTTCTCTTCCTGAAATCAATACTTTATCTACGAAAGTAACAAGAAAATCTGCTACACTGACTAATGTTTTCAAATGGCTAACCTGTGGGATACCTAAACTGCCAACTTCTAGATTAATCAGCGGGAAGAGGTCATCAGACTGGCATCCCTGACTCTCGTCCCACCGTTTCTAAACTTGAGGGCACCCACCCTGAGCTCTCTATCTCCTGCCGCAGACGAGGAAAGGCCTTTCCTATTTATTTTCTAAGGCGAATCCTTCCTCCCAACTTATGATTCCTACGCTCTCACACTTCTCTGAAAAGCTGCTCCATCAACGGATCCCTCTTCTCCTAAACATCAATTCTGGTACATTCTCACCGAATTCTCCCTCCCTTAGAAAACCTCCAGAATGTTACCTCCTTTTTCCTTCACTGCCAAACACTAGTCTACGCTTTGCATCTCCTCTTAATCCACTACAACTGGCTTCTGCCATAAGCCTACAATCTCCTGAAACCCCCGCACAGAGGTCACAGGCAACTCCTTCTGGCCTCCTCCTCTCTCGAACTGGAGGTGACTGACCACCTGCAAAGCCTTTTCAGGATTTAATCCAGTTCCCCGTGTTTCTGGCAGGGCTCTCAGTCCCACCCCACTCACCAGTCTTGGTGTCACATTTTTTCAGGACCTTCTTCTCTGCCTAACCCTTAAAAGTTGTGTTCCTCAGCCTTTTCCCATTCGCCCCTTTCAGCTCTCTCTATATCCTCACAGGTCCTTCCCAGGCCACAAATCACCTACCACATACAATTGTGGCCCCATCAACTCCACCATCACAGGTAAGAACCTAGTCTTGCAGAAACCTCAACCAAAGAGGGCAAACACTCATTACCTGATCACACCTCGTTCCCTCCCCATGTCGCCTCCAAATTTTATCCTGAAAACACTTCCTGATTTGGGTATTTCCTCAGCTACTCTCACTGTACCATCTCAGTTCAGAACCACCCGCCCTCCTGTATTAATCTCGACGCTGATGGAATCACCCGCCATTGGTTTCCTACCACCGAGAAAGCACACCTACATGTCTGGCATACACAGGCCACAATCCCACAGTAAGACCACAACTGACTTACCTCCTGGACCCTGCTGCCGCCACTTCCGGGCACCACTCGTGACAGCCACCCCACCACTCCCCATACACTCCTGCTCTTCTCCAAGCTGCTCTTTCGGATTAAAATGCTTTCCTTTTCTTCATTGCCTGGCAAACCCTTAATATTCTAAGACCCAACTCACATACATGGCCCAATTCTAAGACCCGTTCTCTTAGGAAGGTTTTCCCCAACCACTCTTGGCAGAACTGGCTAATCCTCTTCATATTCTCAGTCCTTTTTTTCAGTTTTGCCCTGTATTATCCTTATTTGTTCACACATCTAACCTTCCCCCAAACTGGGAGCTTAGTGGCCAGGAGGCACACAGCCCAGGGCTGGTTATATGCTAACTGCTCACTTAGCTCCTTTTGGACTTTCTCACTGATTAGCACACCCCGGGGCTAAGATTTCATTTGCACTAGTTTGTGTTTTCATTTTCAGAGATTTCTGAACTCTCCTGTGTACATGCTGATCAAATATACCACCAGCCCCTTGAAGACAGGGTCCTAACGTGTGAGCAGGTGTCATTCACTGCTCAATCAGCCAGCCAGACCACAAGGAAATGCAAAGGCTATAGATTTAGCTCTACTGGGTTTAGATCCAGCAACTACTTGGTTTCCTAAGACACTCGGCATTTTCCAACTAGCCCTGGCCCTGTATTTCCTGGTCCGTCACCCACGCCTAGGAAAACACTCCTAGCTCACATCCCACCCCTTCCATTAGGCATTTCATGTCCTGCGTCAATTCCTGCTGCTTCTGACTCTATCACACATGCGATGGTGATTAAATACTGAAGTGTATCTCATGCTTCTCAAAACACATTAAATTTTCTTCACTGGAAAAAAGTATCATGGTAATTTTAACACTCCTGTAGCCTATTTTAAAATAATGCAGCTGTATAAGTTGAATATAGACACAAACCTAAATTTATTATGGGGACACCTTTACTTTTTCTCAGAAAATGAGAACAACACATCTTACCAAGCATAAATTTATGAACAACATACCTTTTTATTTACAACAAAGCCAATTGAAACAGCAACGAAAGGAAATCTTTAAAAAAAACACACACACAAAAACGCAAATTTACAAAGACAGAACTTATTTTCAATAAACATTTTTTTTTATTAATTGCTTACAAAATTTTTCACATAAAGTCTGTCCGTCCTCCCCCAGAACAGTGTGTACAGTTTGCAACCCTCTGTGGCAATGGTGGGGGCGGGAGAGCCACGTATACAGACACATACACAGAGGAAGCTCCTACAGGCATGAAACGTCTCCGAAAGGCTCCACAAGAAACTGATAGAGTGGTCGCCTCCCGAGACGGGGCCCAAGAAAGGGGACAGGAGTGTGAAGGCCTCTTTGCACTGCAGGCCATTTTATGTCCTTTGAGTGCTGAATGCCACAAGTAAGTAATTATGTAAAATATTTTTTCAAAAAATAAAAACAAATATTTTAAAAAAAATTTTAATTGATCATGGTTAAAAATAAAAGTCTCTCTCTCTCTCTCTTTGGTTATTTCTCCTACAGTCTGGCCCTATAAACACAGGTATGGATTGTACAGAATAAACTGTTAAATATCTCAACTCTAACACCTGGAGCTTCACATCTGAAAAGTCAACTGTTAGCTAGTAGTCGCTATGACACTTTGAACACGCAGGTTGTCATTTGTGACTCAGAGGAGAATAGATGAAGAAAATACACAAAACGGGTTCAATATTCAATTCAAAATAAAAACTCTACATTATTTTAACAAAAATGAGACCATACTACATACCTTGATTATAATGTTACAATATGCTGTGAGCATCGTTTTACATTAACATTCCATCACATCGAGACTAGAGCTCAGCTTTATAGCCGTCAACAGTTCTGTCTTAGTAACAACAGGCACAGCAACACAGCATCGTCCAGTGTAACACCCCTGTGTAATCCCACCACACTCGGCTACTCATGTTAACTCTCGCTGGCAATTCCCTCGGGCTCTCTTCTAGAGCTAATATACCGAGCTTTACACTTACTCTGTAGCAGGCATTATACTAAGTTCTTTCATAAATGGCCCACCAATGCGATGAGCCTACTACCATTATTAGCATGCTCACTTCATGAGAGGAAAACAACAGCTGAGGCTCAGAAGCATGAGTAACCTGCCCAAGGTCACAAAGCCTGTAAAAAGCATCCGATTCAAGCCCAAGTGTGTGGACCCTAAAACCCATGTTCTTTTTAATAGTTCTTCTCCTGGACTGAACCCGCCCTACACAGACAACCCTCCAATATTGATCCCATTAACTGATCTCAAAGCAGCACTGTTGCTTGCTTCCATTTTTATGTGACTCCGACAGTGAGAAAAAGGGGGTGAACAGGGCTCTTCATTGCACACGTCCACATGTTAACATTTCATCATCTCTTCTGTATCTGATGAAAATTCTGCGTAACACGTTTACGTTACAAATTACACAATTCTCTCAAGTATGTACGTTCATGAAGAAGGTACTCTAAAGGTCCACTCAGTTAATATACCAACAGTAATGAAAACACTAAAATGTTAGCAACGTACCTGTGTACGAAGTTGGTCGTCCCATCAATGGGGTCGATGATCCACGTAGGGTTGTCGGTCAGGACACTCTTCTCCCCGGCGGCCACGGATTCCTCACCAATGAAACTGGAAACACGAACGACAAGCTCCCACTCTTTACACTGCTTTCAACAGTCTCCAAACCTTAACATTTCCTTGGCTACACAGAGGCTATAAAACCTAACGAAAGTCTATACACCACACTTTCCTATTGTCGCTCCTTTTTCCTTCAGACTGGGAAGAGTGAGAAAGCTTTATTTCCCTCAGAGCAAAGTCATGTGAAAAATCACAGGATTCAAAATCCTGAAATGCAATTCCAGAATAAGTATAGGCACATGCGTGTGCACACACACTGCTGAAAAGGGCCCTGGTTGTAGGCGAGAATTTATTAAGGAAACATGGTGGTTTTAAAAATATGGCCACCGATTCTCTCACACTCCTAAGTGTGACGCCTAAGTGAAGACTCGTTCACAAAATGGCGCTGTGGTTTCACCTTATTCACTCTATTTCTCCCTCCCTCCCCTTCCCTCTCTTGTTCTAGGGGACGGGCCATCCTGTTAGGAGCTGCTCTGTGGAGAGACCCACGTGGCGAGGCACCAGGGAAGCAGACAACCAGGACGAACAGAAGTCGCCAACAGTCACCTAAGTGAGCGGGTCGTTCGAGGCCTGAGATGGCGCAGGCCTGGACGACGGACTGACCGTAACTGCATGAGGCCCAGCCAGACCACGCAGCCAGGCTGCTCCCACGTTCCTGACCCTAGAAAACTGAGGTAATAAATACCTGTCATCTAGAACTGCTAAGTTTTAGGGTAAATTGCTCTGCAGCAACAGGTAACTAAATAGACAGCATGAAACAAGGCAATGAGAAGGCAAATCACCCACGACAAGTACTGGGTCTTCATGCCTTCCTAAAACACACTGCGCGATAAATCTCAGGCAAATTCCATAAATGGTGCCTGAGATCACTGTTTTCGTTCCTTTCCTACTTTCACTTTTATATTTTTCCTTTATACAATATCGAATGGTCCCAATAATCATTATTATGATCTTTTATCTCTTAGTTGTATACCTTTTTACTGAGAGCAAGTGTATTTATTTAGTTGCACCTTAAAACATTGTTTTCTGCTCAATGTCTAAAATACCAGGCAGGAATGGCCAAGGGCAGGACCAGGAGCTGTGATCACGCGCTAAGGAGGAGTCAGAGTCAAGGGCAAGGCCACCAACCAGCAGTGGCAGCCATGGCTCGGTGATGTGTCCGGGTCGGCCCTCCTCCCTGGTTCCTGCCTGACCTCCCCTCTCAGGGCTCCTGAGCTGCCCACACCCTCCACATCAATTCCTTTTTAATTTCTGTGTCCAGAATCAAAATTTTGTCTAGTTTATTGACTCCAACCAGGTTTCATTTTCTCACTTGCAATTGAAATAAGAAATACCTGTGAGATGGGTACTTTTCCTTTATGAAAGAGAGAAGCATTTTTTCAACTTTTTGGTCCGTCGCAGTTACCAAATCGGCCGGGGAACTTTTAATCATAACATTCATTTCATTTTTTAGAGCTTCACGAACTACCTAAAAAGATGTTTTTGGTAAGCAAACAGAAAAAGCATAAGTAATTTTTAGTTAAACTAAAAAAATGAAATAGAGCAACGGTTTAACACATTCAGTCTGTCTTAAGTGATATTCTTTAACATTTCTCTCCACAATGTTTATAAAACAAGCTTTAGTGGGTATGACCTTCTAGGTACAAGATTATATAATCTTACATCCTATCTTAGTTTCACAAGTGTCCTCACAAAAAGTTAATGACATAAAATTGGAGTATTCACTCCATGTAAAGTGTTCGGTAAAACGAAAACAAATACAGATGTGTTTAACAAGGCAATGACAGGCTGCCCCATTGTCACGTTAGGGCTGGCATTTCAGCTCTTACCTCTCCAGCCTGTCTTGCTAGGGTTACCGCGAAGTCCATGCATTCCTGCCAAGGGTCGGCCATCTTGGAACAGATTTAACACTTATCAGGACCAAGCAGCAAATCTCTACAAGTCTGAATCCTAGAACAGTTAGTCCACAAAAGCATCTCAATTAGCAAAATACTTTCATTCGAGATTCTCACCAGCTTCCTGATTCTAGAGTTCAACTTTTTTAAAGACTCACTGGTAGACGCAGTAAAAAAGATTTTCACCTAACTGACTCCACATCTATTGTAGACACATTTTTCATAACAAAAAATACTCTACGACAGTGTCTCCCAAAGTGCCCATGTCATATCACATTGGGGAATGGAAAAGAAAGGACAAAGAACTATATTTTCAAAGATAGGTGCTTCTGAAGGGGTTCGGAACAAATCTCCCCAAAACGTGCCAGGTTAGCATGTGGATTATTTTGAGCTAAAGGCAATCAAAGCTCAACAGACTCAGGAAGAGCTTTATACCACGCCCTCAACTGCCAGTGTTTCATTTGGGAGGAGGCAGCAGCTATACTCAGAGGCTGGTTTCTGTCTTTGCCACAGGTTTGCTGCGGGAATTCCACAAGCCATGAGCATGCAGCCTAGTATCTCTTCCCAAGCCACGCAAAGAAATAACGCACTCCAAACAGATGTGGGACAGATTAATCTCACTACTGACCCAGGCCAGGGGAAATGAGATCAGGAAAAAAACCAACATTTTGAAGTTCTGACTTCTGAAGAGAAGACTAAAATAAGTCATCACTGGCTGGACCACACGCTAAAATCTGTACCTAGGACAGTGAAGCTTTTTAAGCTGTCAGACTCAGAAAAATGTGGCTTCATTTATGAAACAACTCTGACTACATCGCCTTTATAATTGAGAATACCTGACACAGAGCTTCACCTTGAACGACGCAGGGCTCCCCATCAAGGTGCTCACAGTCCAGGAAAAGGGTGAGGGAGGGCAGAGGGCAGACACTGAGCTGCGTCTGCTAGCTGCTTCTTCCTCCTGGGAGAAGCATTTTAAACAATTAAAAAGGAAGCCACTTTTTGACTTATTGAAGTAATTGCTTAGCGCGCTTCAAGAATTGTTCCCAAACTCTTTTTCTTTCATTCTTACTTACTCCCATTCCTCTCTTCCAGGCTCACAGAAGACTTTCTCACCATGTACCTGCTTTCTGGCCAGAAACTGATCAAACCACTCCCATCTCCCCATCTCACAGCGCTGACAGGATGCCTGCCTTCTCCACGGCCCACTTCAAAAGCTGTCTTTCTTTCCTAGGGACTCTGCACCCAGAAATCATCACCTGGTTAATCATTCCACAACCACGTGTTGAATACCTACTGTGTGCTGTGCACTGCATCACCGTTTGCCCTGTTCACAATGCCTCTCTAGTGCGGAGTCAGATATTAATCAAAACATCACCAGCGACACGCAAAATCACTAATGTAACAAAGGCTAAGGAGGAGACGTACAAAGAGGAACGTGTAACAGGAGCTCTGACCTGTCCTCAGGTATCAGATAAGGTCTCCCTGAGGGTGTGACTAAACCAAGATCCGCAGGACAAGTGAGTAGGCATTTACTGACACAGCTGCAGGACAGCTGGTACTGAAGAGTAACCCAAGGTCTCAGTGTGACAGCTCAGCAGCGATCAAGGGAAACGGGGAGCAGTGAGGCTGGGGAGACGGGGATCATCCTGTGCGGGGCCTGAAGAGGTAAGAGTTTGATGTTAGTGCCATGGGCACCCTTTCACGGTGCCTGCTGGACACAGTGGGCTGGAGGGTGGAGGGAAGAGTGGAGAGTGCGTGTGGGTACATCGGCCATGGGACTCAGGTTTACACACATGCAGGAGCCACAGGACACCGGCTGGGGCTGGGGTGGGGGCGCAGCTAGGAAAGTTGAGACAATCAAGAGGTACTTGCTTTGGGAGGCAAAGTTGGGGCCCCTGAGTAATAGACTGGAGTGGGGGTGCGGGAGAGGAAGAGTGTAATGAGGCCCACATTTCCTACTTTGGCAATTGAACAGGTTGTAGTGAAATCAGGGAGCGAAAGAGTCAATTCTGGGCTTGGGTAGGAGGTGAAGAGATCAAGAGTTTAATGAGTGGGCGATGAGGGGTCTTTGTGAATCCCAAGGGACAAGTGACTGAGGAAGCTGGACACGGGGACCCTGAGCTCGGAGGTGTGGCCTGTACAGGTGTCAGGCAGCCCGGTGGGCAGCAGGGGCCCGGGTCGCCACGCCGGCCTCCAGGAGGGGACACGAGTGAGCGCAGAGGACGCCCAGCCCGGGGGCGCCCGGCACACTCCGCGCTCGGCGACGCCCTGACACCGGCCACTCGTGTGCGAGCCTCATCGCTCCCACCTCGCTGGCCCGTCACCTCATTCCCCAAAGCCCAGAAGCGCTTCCCACTGCTCCCGCCCTGATGGCGGCGTCCCAGGTCACGGCGGCGGAATCAGGCCAACGACCCCGGCGCCTGCCCCCAGGAGCGAGACTGCGGCCCGCAGGGGAGGGGGCCGTCGCCGCGTCACTTACACTGTGACTCGGTGACCCTCGGAATATGCCAGGTCCCCGAGCTTCTTCGCAATCGCTAAGACGAAAAGGGGGCACTTTTCTACCTAAGCGCCGCCAGGGCGCAGTGAGACCCCCGGGGCGAAACCCCTGCACACCGCGGGCCTGTCCGTGGGGTCACGCGGCCGCCGTGGCTGCTCCGTGGGCGCCGATTCCCGCCGGGTGGACATCGCCCGCCCACTCCAGCCCCGCGCCGCGCAGGCCGCTGCACCGCCGCCCGCATCGCCCGCCAAGCCCGGCCCGGGACCGGTAAGTCTAGACAGGACTTACCTTGGTCTAGAGGGCGTCCCGATCACTAGGCTACGGCGGGACCCACAGCCCCGTTCTCCCGCAAGAAAAACGGAAAATCCCCGGACCGGAAGTCCCCGACCGGAAGTCCCCGACAGGAAGTCCCGCCCCCCGGGATCCTGGCCGGCCTGGGCCTTCGCGACTTGGCGTCTTCGTCTTCATCTCTGGTAATTCTGATTTCCCTTTTTCCTGCCTGCACGTTCTTCTGACATTTAAAAACAATCCCTTCCTCTTTATTTTGCGCTTCCCTTCTTCCGTCTTGTTCTCAAGTGACTCAGAGCGTCTGCGGTCCAAACGGGCCGTTCTGCTCCCAAATGCCTGCGGGAAAGTGAAATGAAGGGTCCTCTAGCGCACGGGGAGGGCTGCTCAGATCGGCTGCAGTGCTGCAAACCGGCCCCACACAGTCCGCAAGGTTTCCGTCTGGTCCTGTGAGCGGCCAGATGGCTGCAGGGTCCTCAGTGCCTGGTGCGTTGCCCTTGGGCTCCCAAAGGGGCCAATTTGAAAGCTGCATTTGCAGCCCTTGTTCCCCATCCTGAAGGTCATCTGTCAGGGTGTTACAGACATGGGGCGGGGACAGGCTCCAGCCTCAGCCACACGCGGTGCCAGGACAAAACCCCCTCCCTGGCGTGGTGTCCAGGTTATAGACCCCTCTACCTTTTTCCAGCCCATCATGGCTGTGTAAAGTACTTAGACACCATGCTGTATGTATCTCACTATTTTAAAAAGAAGTAACTTGAATACATCCCAATCCAATTTAGACAAATTTTATTATGTAAAAATCTGTTTTCTGATACATCTATAAGAGAAATAAAGTATATTCCAAGTTCAATTGATACATATTCAACTGCTTTTAATGTAGAAGATCATTCAAATATGCATAGAGTAACAATACTAGTGAGTTTACTGTGTGTTAGGCAGTATTCTGAGGACCGTGCTCATAGTAACTCATTTAATCCTCACAACAGTTACCCTGAGGTAGGTGCTATCATTATCCCCACTTCCCATGTGAAATTAGACAGCGATTTTAAATAATGTGACCAATGTCATCCAGCTGGTAGGTGACAGAGCTGGAATTGCAGACCCGGGCATAGTCTGGCTCCAGCATATGTGATCTTGACCTTTATTGATATTACTGATTAATTAATGCAATAAGTGTTTAATAAGTATCTAGTCTGGTCGAGGCATTGTGCTAAACTCTGTAGGTAATTCAACGGATAATACGTGGGCTCGCATTTTGGCTGCTGCCTTCACTAGGCATCGACCTGAACCTTCTCCATCCCGTCACCTTTCCCACGGTGCTGGGTCCTAGAGTTTCATGCCAGGGCCACAGACTTGGGAGTTGAGCAAGATCTTAAACCTCGGTTGAGTCTCTTCGTTTTACAGATTTGAAAACTGAAGTGCACAGAAGTGTCTTGTTTGGGATCACGAGGTTAATGAGAAAGTGCTACTAGAACAGCAGGGCACTTGTCTCCCAATCAGTAAAGATGTTCACGAAAATGTAAATAAGCTAACTTTGTGCAAGCTGCATTATATTTTAAACCCCTACGTGGAGATTTCTGTGTAAAGGACTCAGTAGTAAGCTATTCCATGTAGGCAATTATCATTTTATAAAGTGAATAATAACCATCCTCCACCATGCCAAAGCATGTCTTTCATAAATCTTGGTATTTGTATACTGAATTTGGTGTAAATAGAAAAAAAAAAGAACTTTGGTTGTCTTATCGGCTGGCAAACTAAACAAAAATGGGCTAATACTATAAGCATTTACTGAATGCCTGTTATGTGGACACCCCTTCTGTAAATACTTGGGATATTATCATAATCACTACAGAAGGTGTTTTTAAATTGCTCTTTCCCACTTAAGAGGCCATAATGAAGTATCATTCAAAAGCAACTCTAAAACATTTCCAGCTGGAAAGCGGTTTCCTTCTCCTGAACGCCTGTACAATTAACTTTCGTACTACTCATTGGGTGTTTAGCACATACAATGATGTGTGTATCCCCTCCGAGTGTCAAGTTTTCAGTTAGATCATAAGTGGGTTGAGAGCAGGCATCATTTTAGATATTCTTTGAATTTCCCACAGTACTTCATTCCGAGTAGGGTTTCTGTCATGCTTTGTTAGATCAGGGGACTTTGTTTCCTTTTATCTTCTGTGATAAGGGTACATCTTTTCTTAGCCTTGTAGAACAGAAGGATCAGTAACATTTCACATCCAGCACACATGGCCACTGTGAAAGGAGCCACAGAAGCTAAGTCTGCCTTCGGCTGGGAAAAAGACAGCTGGATAACGGCCAGGGCTAAGAAGCTATTTAACATCCCACTTTCGATACCAACCGTTTTACAAACAGGAAGAGGCAGCCTAGAGATTTTAGCAAAGGAGAACCCAAACAACGAACCCAAAGCAGGAACGAGGACACCCAACAGAAGCACCTCTAGGTTAACTGTTTTTAGCAACATTAACCCCATTCTGAAAGTCAAATAAATCCCTACAGACATTAAAATAAAACTCAGAGGTCTAATGATTCTCTCCAGGCGGTTTGCTTTTTCGGGCAGTCGACGCTTGATGACTATTCCAACTGATACCGGTACAAGTATGAAAAGGAGTGTTGACATAATTTTCGAAACAGGAACATGGAATGTGCCAGACAGGCCTAACACCCTACTGTACAGGTAAGAATTGGCAGGCATCATTATCAGGGCCAATAACGTGGACGTGCAAGTCATCAAAATGGCCAGAGTGACATCTCCCTCCAGAAGCAGAGCAAACAGGTAGCCTCCACTCCCTCCGGGGCACGTGCAGGTCATCACAAATCCAAAAGCCTGGGCCTCAGGCAATGCCAAAATCTGAGTCAAAAGGAAGCCACAAAATGGCATCAGAAAAAACTGTGTCACCGCCCCCAGAATTACCGGCAAGGGTCTCTTCCACACTGTCTGAAACACCTGCAATTCAATCTTGCAGCCAAATGCACACTTATTCAGCAGCACCAGGGGTAGAACAAGCACGAGGATATTTCTATCAATGTGCACTGAGGCCTGGAAGAGGCTGTCTGCTCTTTGTCTGAGCACTCTGACTCTGACATTCCTTACTTCTTCAATGAGTCTTTCTTGCCTACCTTCAGAGGCCCACAGCTGAACGGTCAGGTTTGTCTCTCCTTCTTCATGTGTCACTAGGTGGATGATAAAGTTTGTCACATCTGACAAGGTCTTGGTCACGTTCACCACCTGCAGCACGTGAGGCTCTTCTAACCGCACAAAGAGGTAGCTGGAGTTTGGCCGTTTATCTCTGTAACTCGATCTTACAACGACGGTTTCTTGGGTCTTTGTGAAAAGTAGTATTTCAGTGTCTTCTATATTCAGAAAACTGAGAAATGATTTCCTTGCTTCTCCCAGAGTCACCAATGACAAAAGCAAGACAATAAAAAGTTTTCTAATCATTTTGAAAGCTGAATCATATATGCAAAGGCATTAAAAAAGGAACCGGAAAACATTCTTGGTGCAGGAGACCCACGGACTCCCCAAGGTTGTGAGGTAACAGTTGTTTTTGCTGAATCAAAGTTCAGTAGGAGGGACTGCTGTACTTTTCAAATAAACACAGCTATCTAGTGAGTGACACAACCTGTTCAACTTGTAGTTATTAAATGCACCAGCCATAGCACTTAACAGGGTCTATTCATCACAGCAGGAACCTAAGCCCTTTCCTTCCAACTTCCTCATTTCTGCTCGTGAAGAAACAGCCTCCTATTCATCTGAATTTAAAAACTTAGTGTCACTATTTTTGAGTGTTCTTTCTTCCTAAGGAAAAGCTACACTGAAAGCAGTCAGGATCCAAAAATCTAAAGTAGATACTGAGGAGGCCTACACGTCGGTGTTTACTATTCATTCAAGTCCAAACGAAGTAAGTAGTTACTGGACACGTTTGCTGGGGCCCTGGGCGCGGCGCTGGGCGTGCCCGTGACCAAGCCAGGTGCGGTCTCGGCCCTCCTGGAGCGTTGGCTGGTGGGCTCATCACTGCTTAGAAAACCACAGAGCCCATAAACTGGCCTTGCCAAATTCTTAGGCTGCTCATCGATTTCCTACAATTCTGAAGAGCGGTTGTCTCAGGCAAACCCTGCAGCTGTTTTTGGTGCCCTTAAGGAGGAAACGATTTCCTGGAGGGTTACCAGATAGCTTGGGAACCAAGGGAAGCAGGTGGCTGCATGCACGGCCAGAGGTGCCACCCGGGTACGGGGCTAGAGCTGCTGGCCACTCAGACCCTGACTCATGGGGCACAGGAGGCCCCCGGGCACTAATTCTAACCTGTCACTCCTTCCTTGTGACACTGCACCCTACTCAGCCAAGGGCGAGGACACGTGGCTGACCCAGCTTAGGCCAGACACCCATGCCTTGGCTGCCAGGAACGAGGAAAAGGATCAGGCTTTTTGGACTTCAACCCACACACTCCCACAACTGAGTATTTCCCAAACAAGAGGAGGGGGTTCTGATGCTAAGCAGGAAAAAATAAATCAAGAAAAAGGAACAAGAAAACAAACTCCCACTACAACTACCTACTATTAAGCCTATGGATCTAGTAGTCTCTGAACATAAAACCATTTCAGCGAATCCCTCATGTAACGTGACATAACCTGTTGGTAAATGCAACAATGACAGTTTATATTAAGTATTTTAGGTCATAAAATAATTGTTCCTCTAAAATTACCAAATCAATTTTTATTGGATATTTTAAAAAGTTTTTTTTAAAAAGTCTATTTATGTGGGTTCATCTTTCAAATGCAACAGACCCTATATTTCATAAATTGTATTTCCAGGTACCACATAAAGAAAAATGAGCTACATCATACCAAGGTTGAAAACAGGGAATGGAACTACTGTTTCTGTGATGTTCCAGTTAGGTTCTCAGGGAACGTCCCTAGTTCAAATAACAAAAATAAACAAACACAAATCAGAAACTTTATGAAACTAAAGCTCCGTTTCCAGTTACGTGACCAAATATTTTAACACAATTTTTGCCGCCCAGGTCAAAGATGTGAGGAGTGTTCATTTTGTTTTCCTCAGATTCCTCTGTCTGCAAACTTTCCCTTCTATCAAGTTCTCTAAGTCTTCTCCTTACTCTCTAAAAACTGCAGCCAGTAAACCCTGAGAAATCGGGGAAAATTTAATAATCTATCATTCATCACGTGTCTTTTCTGGCTGTTTACATTTAAACTGAAGCTCGTTTGCATCATGTTGTTACAACTATTTATCTGAATTTAAAACTAGTTATGGGTTTCTACTCACTATTCTACTTATCTGCAAGCACGTGGAAAGATACTAGGGTGGGGACAGTCAAACCCTAAAATTCCATTGAGCATACTGAACTTAAAGCCTTGAAAGAAAGCCCTAGAGCGAGCTGTCTGATGGCAGAGTAATTTGGAAACGAGACGCTAGGGGGCGCTCTCACCCACACCCTTGCTCTCTTTAGGAGATGGCTGGGGAACCTCTGGTCCCTAGGGCCTGAGGATGCTGAGCCCGTGTCCTCCAGCCGAGTTTGCTCCCCTCTCAGGCATCAGACGTAACTCACCACTGGTACGCCTACTGACATAAGTCCTTCCCTCCATGCCGCTTTGTCTCTTCTCTGTCTAATCACTGGCAAGACCACTTCTTCCTTCTCTTTTTCCCTGGGTGTAACTCAGTCTCCGCCAGCCTCACCTCCCCTCTTCTCAACCCCGCTGGTATTTTTTTCTGGTAAATTTAGCTTTAGTTCAATTCATGAGACATGTGTCGATCACCTACTATGTGCAAATAATATGACAGATGCTAAGGTATTAGTTGGTATTAGAACTTTCTGGTGCCTGGAAATGTATTTAAGGATTATTTCTACGTCTGGTCTCACAGTTTGTGATAAAAGAGCTATTGGGACATAGCTATACTTCTTATCTATCTACTCATTTGGGACTTGCCACACTGCTTTGCATTGTAGTTATAAGTATGTATACAGCCCTTCATTGTATCCACCGTAATTAGAATCAACTCCTTACACTGAGTAGGTACTCCAAAAACTAGGATATTATAAATGAAGGGATAAGCAGCTGCTGTAAGTTGGAAGTTATCTCCATTCTTTGCATGAAAATAATATGAAGAAAAATCAGAGATGAAATGAACATTCTGAGTTTATTCCTTTAATTAAACCTAAAGCCACTATACGTGCCCATGACAATTAAAATGGAAAAGGGACAAAGAACAAATAGAACTTATTTCTATTCCTTCTATATAGTAGTACTTTGTTGAAAATAGATGGAATAAATCGGCCCGAAGCATTAATTTTAATATGTCAATAAAATGGAGTTACTGTTGGCATGTATTTTGCTTCGGCATAGAGAATAATGAAGTTGAGCTACCTCATCTTTCTTCTCACTTGTAATACATTCATACAAACAAACAAACAAACAAACAAAGTAAATCCCACTGGAGGAGGACCGGTATCAGAGATATGCCCCAAGCAGTTAGGTGACACCAAAAGAATCATTTCCCCTTCCGAGGTCCGAGACCCCTCATCCAAAAACTTTGAGGAGTGAATGAGACGGTGTCCAGGTTTCTCTCATTCACGCAGACACATCAATTTATACATCACGATGTAGGCAGATAGTACGACTGCACTTCCTGGCCGCATCATGCTAGCTTGGTCATGTCACTTGCCTCAAAAGTGATACTGTAGCTCCTAAGAGCCATTTCTTCCTCCCTCTGCCATAAGAATGGCAGTGTCCCAAAAAGGACATGGAAACATTCAGTTTATATCCTGGCGTAAAGATGACAGGGGCAGAGTCACCATCAGTCAACAGCAGACGTTAACCAAACGGGAAATACACCTTTGTTGTTGTTACTACAGCATCTAACTGCTAATTAAATACAAGAATTTGCTAATAAGTGAATGTCAGCTCATAGTTAAACTTGAAAGCACAAAAATTCAAATTCCATTTAGTAGAAAACTGATCATTGTAAATGACATCATGGAAATAAATTTAAAACAAATTTATTTTTTAAAATTTAAAAAATAATAAATATATATAGTATTTGTAGTAAAAGAAACCACCTTAACATAGATTTTTTCTTGTGGATTTCTTGCTTGAGTCTTGAATGAAACTATTCTAGGTAGGAATCAACATTTTTTAAAAACTGTTCTTCATCATTAAGATATTCCAAGATAATATTTCCACCATTATGTAAAGGACAATCCTCCTTGGCAATCCAGGTTTCCAAAGTGTGATCCAAAGGTAAGGCTTCTCCTGAAGTCACGTGACACAACCGTAGTTTCTGTTAAGAGAAATAAATCACACTGTAATAAACAAACATACTTGTATGAGTACAGCATATCCTAACAGTTTTAGGGAGAAGTCATTCTAACGAGTTGTTACCTTAGCTGTTAGTCTGTTATTGTCATTTTTAAGACTAGCTAAAGAAGCTGCGCAGTCGATGACCTTCCCAATGCTCCATCGGTGGCAGAAGAACATTGGTTTACTCTTCTCTTTGCTCCCTTTAGGTAAGAAAACCTGAAAGTACGTTCTTTCTGTCTGTAACAATACAAAAAGTTAAGATACAGATTATGTATATGAAATAGACCTCTGGTTTTTGTCTGGTGACATCTCTTCCTCTCTTCTCCTGGTCAGAGGATTACTCTCTAATGATGCAACTCTTAGTGGAAATATTAACCAGAATGAAATGGAACGATACTGGAAGACACAGTAGAGATTTTGGAACATAAGAGAATAACTCGAACAACTTTGTAACAATAAACTGAAAAGTCTACATCAGAAATTTTTAAGAAAAATATTATTTACCAACATTTATTTCAGAAGAAATAGATTAGCCAAATGAACCAAAAACTATTTAACACTTTGAGATAGTGTAGAAATTCTCCCTTCAAAATAGAAATTCTCCCCTCAAAAAGGCAATAGATCCAAAGGTTATAGCAACCATTACCAAACCTTCAAGAACCAATAATCCCTACCCTCTACAATTGTTTCAAAGAATAGAGGACGGAAAGCTACTCGACTAATTTTACTAGTATAATCTTGCTCCTAATGCCACAAAATAACACTAAATAATATATTATAAAATCAATTTAGCTGTGCATTTTAAAACAATTATATACCAGCGTCAAGTGGTTTACCCCAGAATATGTGGGTGATTCAACAACAGAAAAATTCATCAATGTAATTTATCCCATTGATAAGGGGGAAAAAACCCACCATGATCATCGTATTAGATGTAGGAAAAAACCTTACAGCAAAACTTAATACCTATTCATGATATAAATTCCTAGCAAACTAGGAGTAGAAAAATACTGTTAACCTGATAAAAGCTAGTATCAAATATCTATAGCAAAGATAACATTTAATAACACTTCAGAATCATTTGGATTAAAGTCAGAAACATAATGAAGGTGCCTGTTATGAGCCATATTATTCAATATTGTTTTGAAGAGCTCAGCCAATTCATTAAGACAAATAATAATAACAGAGGAGGAGGAGGAAGAGGAAAGAAAATTTGTAAAAAAAAAAGCAACAGAACTGTCATATGACTGCACAGAAAACATTGCAGAAAAATCTATGAACTATGGGAACAATTAGGAATTTCTTTGCTGGATAGAAGGACTACATACAACAATCAGTAATAAACAATTAAGAAAACATTACTTAAAAAAATAGTTATAATTTATAATTGCAGCAAAAATTATGAAGAGCCTAAGATATATAGATATGTATGATAAGCATTATAGGATGTTATTTAAAGACATAAAAGAAGACCTGAAAAAAAGCATAAACATGGATGGGGAGAGTCAAAATTCTAGAGAGGTTAACTGTTCTAATCTAAAATTTAGCACAATTCCTATCAAAATCACAATTTCATAGACCAGGACAAAGTGATCCCAAATTTTTTACAGAAGAATGGTCAAAAATAGACATGGCTGAAAGCAAAGAATAAGGTGGAGAGACTTGCCCTACTTATTATAAAGCTATGGTAATTAAGACAGTTTGGTATTGACGCAGATAGACAAATAGCAAAAAGGAACTGAGTTGAGATTCCCAAACTAGTCCCACACATACAGAGCAACGTGTTGTGTGACAGATGTGTCATTACAAGGATGAACTTTTTGTTATGTTATGACAACAGGTAATGCATTCAGGGGTGGAGGGTGTGGAAATCTTTACCTCTAATTACTTATAATTACATTCCAGAGGGGATAAAGAGCTACACAAACAAACAAAAAATCATATAAAATAAAAACTTTTAAAGGAAAATATAAGAAAAATATTAAACAATATATTTTTCAAAGTATAAATCTTAAGGAAATCATGAATAAGTTTGAGTGTATTAAAATTTTAAGTCTGGACCACTAAAGAGATCAAAAACCACAGACTGGGAGAAGATATGTGCAACACACTGAATCAAAAAGAATTAGATTTCAGAACATATAAAGAATCTTATAAATCTATAAAGTGCCGAACAACCCAATAGAAAACTATGGGCAAAAGATATGAACAAATAATTCACAGAAGAAAGTCAACAGCCAATAAACATATGGAAAGTAGCAGAATCTCAGTAGTCACGAGGGAAATTGAACTTAAAAATCTCAGTGCGATATCACTTCACATCTATCAAATTGTAACAATGAATAATACTGAGTGTTGCCAGGAAATGCTGAAACTCTCAGACAGGAAAGAGATAAATCAGTACAACCACTGACAGTAGAAAGCTGACATTTAGTAAAGCTGAAGATGAGCAAATCCCAAGACCCAGCTTTTCTATTTCTCAATATATTCCCTAGAGTAGCATTTTTCAATCAAAAGAATTGATTCTTTAGAGGTTATAAAATCAATGATCTTTAAAATAAAATATAATAAAAAATATCAGAGTATATACTACATAGTTGTAAGACAACGTGAAACTCTGTTAAGGTTTGTATGCACGTATGTGTGTATGCATGTATGTATATATGCATATGTGTACTGGGTTGGTATATAAAATGTAATTGATATTATGTAGTTTTAAAGGGACTGCCCTAGAGAAACATTCTCACACACATAAAATAATGTTCACTGCTGAACAGTTTACAACAGCAAAAAAAAAACAAAAAAAACCTGAAAAAATTCTGAATCTTGTTCATTAAGGGAACGAATAAATGTGGAATGTATATACAATGGAATACTATGCAGCTATCACAATGAATGAACTAGACTAAATGTGTCAGCATGGATAAATGTTAAAAACATGATGCCGAGTGAAAAAAAAAGTTAAAAGAGGATACATATGGTTCCTTGACATTTCCGTAAAGTGGAAAATCTCTCAGAGCTATGTATCATTTGTGTAGCTAAAGACCATGCCAAATTAGGAATGACACACATCAGGTTCGGGTTAGTTGTTACTTGATGGGAGGGAACAGTGGAAGGGAGCGTCTACGATACTTAAACTGTTTTGTTTTTCAAAATCTCTAAGACCAACCTGTGGCAGTGACTTATCTCCATCAGCATGCATCTTTAATTTCATCAAGGCTAACTTTGCAGCTGTTTCACTATTTTTTGCACCTTTCCGTCGCTTACTTGCTGTCTGTCCCGTCTTGGAATCTAAGAAATAAGGATACACATTCAAGCACATAAGAACTTCTACATTGCATTTTCCAGAGTTTTATGAACTATTATTTATTTATTATGGCTCTGAAATGTACACAAATTACCCCCAACGGAAATACAGAGACCACATTCATTTTGTAGGTATTATACTTACATGATCAATGGAAGCAATATCCACATCAAAAAACTCATTGCTATGTGCTTCTTTCCAACTGAAGCCTATTTAATCTAATCACTAACACTTCTCCAGAGAACTTTAAGATTGGTTATAGAAGATTTTCATAAAGGTAGCATCCTTAACAATCTAGAAAATTCTGGAGAACTTACATGTGGCAGACAGACTAAGTCACAGATACCTCAGATTATCAGCAGCATTCATAGGACAGCTAACGAGGCTTAAAGTTTAGTGTTTACAGACGACAAACCACTACTTTAGCCCCATTAATCCCATTTATAGCCATAATGGTTAACCAGCTGATCTAAGTGGCCCAGCAAAGGAGAACATCTGATAGGATACTTCTACAGAATCTCCAAATCTTCATTGGTCAGGTAAGCCTTGTAAAAAATACTGTCATAAGAATGTCATCAAAATCTACAGCGAATTATAACCACTGGGGCTGTTAACAACGCCTTCCATACTGGCAAGCAGACATAAGAAGCAGGAGCTTTGGAACTAATAGAATATACAACAATAAGGAAAGCCACAAAACAAGCTTTCTTGATACTTGCCAATAATGTCTTGAACAAGTTTCTGAGTGGCAGCCATACGAGGCTTAGGAACTTCCAGTTTTTCACATTCATGATCTGACTGATGACGGTGTCTACGAGCAACAGAAGAGTGACACTGGTTCATACATGTGCATACCAATGAAACAGATACACAGAGTCTGCGTGGTTTGAATGATCACCTCAGGCAAAAATTCTTCTCACAGTGAGGACACAGAACTGGTACAAGCTCTCTTTCAGCACAGTCCTTGAATGAGCATGGGTAAGATGAATGGGTATCTGACTTCAGTTTCCCATTGTTTACAGTCACCTGGAAAGGCAAAGAAGGACAAGTGACATTATATTTCACATATAAAGCAAATCAAATCTATTTTGGAAGGCAGCATTCACATTGTTTTTGTTTAAACTTGTAAGAGCAACTTACTCTCACTAAAGATTACAATAAATATTTGTATGAGAAATGATCGCTGTGTTGACTGTGCTATAGTTTCATAATATTCCTGCTGTGGTGTATTTACCTTCTAAGTCAAGTTAAAATGACGATCCAGTTTCTATTTATAATTTTAGTTTTCTACTTTGTACCACTCCCACACAAAGATGCCCCCATGATAATACGTTCAGGTAATCATCTCATCAACCCTCACACGGCAAGTCATGCCCACTTTGTACAGCAATTTTAAGTGGTTAAATATCTAAATGAACACTTAAAAATTATATGTTTATCCATAACACAGAGGGTTAAAGTCAGTTTTCATAATGATATGTTCTGACCAAAGCTCCTTTAACCTTAATTTTCTAGAGCAGATATAAAAATCCTTGGTAAAGTGCTCAGTAAGTGGTGGGCAGGAATAAATACCCACTGAAAAGTGTGAGGCAAATGCTTCTTGGAATTCAAGGAGGGGGCCTCATCTGGCCCAGCACCTTGCGACTGGTGGGCAAACCTGCCTCATGCTGGCCTTGCTCTGTGGACTCATCCGGCCGGCTCTACACCAAAAGCTCATCATTTACTTTATCTTTTATCCCTAATAAAGATGACACTTTGGTTTCCGTCTGCCAGCCCTTTTCTTAATCATCTATTAGGTCAGAATCATACTGGGGATTTTGTTGGTTTCTTCCCGGTGGTCTAAGCCTGACAATTTATTACCACAGAGAACAATTTATTACCACAGAATCTAACACCAGACCCCAGTGGAAAGGAACACAAGAGGGAAGGAAACTGGAAGGAGTATGTGACGAGGACGTTCATTTCATTGTAGATTTATAAATGTAGAGCCCAGAGCTGTACGTGGGCCACCTACACAGAACTCAAGTGTAAAGAAAGAAGAATGCTAAGAATAAAAATGTATAAATACCAAGTAGACCAATGTTTCTTTAAAACAGACACATATAATATAAGTGAAGTAATAGCCTCTTTGTGCATAATCAGTTTAGTAAACCCAACAGCACTCTGTGGTACACTGACTGTCTTGAAATGTCTTCAAGATCTGAACAAAATACACGTTATTAGATAGGAGAACGTTAACATACCTCAGGACAGCTATGCGACTCTCTGCTTCTGTGTTCAAGGCTTAAATAATTAAAAAAAAAACCACGAGTGTTTATTTAAATGCAATCAAATAATGCATTTGAGATAATGGCAGTAATCTGAGATGTTTTAATGGTTAGTGTCCTTAAGATTAATTACACTTACACCACATTAAGAACTCTCTATATAAGAATAAACTGAAATGCCAGATAAAGATGGAGCGTCTGTAGTCTCAAAAGTTTTAAAACCACAACTGTTCAACTTCAGTAACAATAATTCACCACTCTAAATTACCTTCACTTTGAGTGCTTGAGGTGTGTGAAAAGACACACAAAAGAACCTTTTGATTCCTTTTATTTTTCAAAGACCATCAATAGTAAAATGTCAAAGGAGCATTCTAGCTCTAAATGACTGAAAATATGCATTACTTTACTTCTAATAAATCTTTCTCAATTATCTTCTGAAAAGAATTTGTTCTCTCAGTGCTCTATTTAATAAATTAAATGCCTGATTCATGAAAAGTTTGATCACAGAGAAAATACACTTTCCAAAATCCTTGGTTAGTTCCTGGGTTTGACTTTGAATGTTATGTGTGTACAAAGGACATGTGATAGCCAATGTAAGAAATGTATAGATTGGGCTCTTTTCATTTTATTAATTGAAATAAAGAGTAACTTTATATTATATTTATATCTTATTTATAACTGGATTTTATTCCCATATTCTTTATATTTTGGATATGTTCTCGCCCTGTGATTAAAAGACACTAATACAACTTTTACATAAAAACCACACACATAAATAATGCCATCTCTGGAAGTTTAAAGATTAGCCACATATACGCAGCAGTAATCAGAGCCTATGACTAGTCTGTTTTTTCCAAGTGATGACCATAACGAATATCGAACATCAATGGCTAAAGTAACAACTATTTTAAAGCATTCTGTTGTTCAGAAATCAACCCCACATTACCAACACTAAAACTACTTGTAAATCTTGCATAAAAATGTAACTTACCAAAATATTCCTGAACAAGCATCACATACAAATGGCAGAAAATCTAAAATTGAGAAAAAATGTTGTATTTACTGGTCAGTTTCTGATTTTGATTTCGTTTTCTTTCTTAAACTACTGAACTGCCTCTACAGCACGACTTTCCTTTTTGACCAACGTCCTAGTGTGGTCGGCGGTGGTTAAACAAGAGCTATGGCGATCTCGAGTCCTGGGAGAGTAACTAGCTGATGAGGAGGAGATCAGTGTTACTAATAGAAGCACGTTAGAGCAAACAAAGGTGTTGTCTGTTTGGTTTGTTTTTATTTCCCAGATTTAGGAGGCATTGTTTTTGAGGACTGCATGCTGCAAAAATCCTGCATTTGAAGTGAAAAACCTTCAAATAGTAAAATGTCAAAGGAGCAATAGAATGCTCCTTTGACATTTTACTATTGATGGATTTCAATTTTGATTCCACTGTTTATTAATCTATCAATGCTAGGCAAGTTACTTAGTAGTAGAGCCTTGGGGATGGATATATATATATATATATATATATATATATATATATATATATATATATGCTATTTTATAAAGGTAAAGACACACACATATATGCACAAAAAACCAAAGCTCTATTACTAGGTGATAAGTATCTGTGCGTGTATGTGTATATATACCGTGTTTCCCCGAAAATGACACCGGGTCTTATACTAATTTTTGCTCCAAAAGCATTAGGGTGTATTTTCAGGGATGTCTTATTTTTTCATGTACAACAATCCACATTTATTCAAATACAGTTGTGTCATCTTCTTCTGGAACATCGTCATAACGTACTAAATGCATGTCTGGCTGATGATCTTAACTGGGGCTTATTTTCGGGGTAGGTCTAACAGTTGGGGAAACACGGTATATATATATGTGATCTATGCTATACCTACTGCACAGGGTAACTATAAAAACAAAACGGTAACTGTCCCAAAGGCTGGGGGCGGCAGAGAAGCCCCAGCGCAGCTCGCGCCACAGACAGGGGCGCGCGCCCGCCCCAGGCCTCCCCTCCCGCGCCGCCACCGTTCCTGGTGGCAGAGAGGGGACCGCGTCTCCCGCGGCCCGGGCAGGGCCCTCCTCCATCACCTCGCTGCCGGCAGTGCTCCACCTGGCAGTGCTGCCCGATGTCCAACTCCGCCATCACACAGCGCCGCGAGGGGGCGGGCGGGACAGAGGGGCGGGGCGACTGCGCGCGCGGCGCCTGCTGGGAGCGCGGCGGACCCAGGGGCGGAGCCTGCAGGGGCGGGCCTGAGGGGCGGGGCGCCTGCGCGCGCGGCGCCTGCTGGGAGCGCGGCGGACCCAGGGGCGGAGCCTGCAGGTGTGGGCGGGGCGAGTGCCGGAAGCAGGGGGGCTGCTGTAAGTGCGCGGAGCCCTGAGTGAAGCCAAAGAAAGGGATGTTAGAAATGTTTAAATTAATACAACTCTAGGAAGCAGCACGGTGCCTGGTGCAAGTAGTAAGCGCAAGAATCAAGTGAAGGAGAGGACACCGGTTGTGCAATTTGATTCGTTGGGTACCAATGGTACTTAGTTTTATAAAGTGAAGGCCCCTTGTCAAGGAGTTGTTAGCGTTTTTTAAAGGCAAAGGTTTCTTTTTCTTTTTTGTCTTTTGAATTCTGGTTCCCCAGCCAGACTCACTGAGCACGGCTGCCAGCAGCAGGCTGTGGGCGAGTCCGTCGGCCGGAGGGGACCCGCGCCTATGAGCCGCTGCAGACGCGCTGCGGAGGGAGGCTCGGCCGGTGGGCGGGGCCAAGGGACGCCGTTCCGCCGACGCGACCCGGACGCCACTCGCGGTGGATAAGTGACAATGAACACCTCGTGACGGGACCCCCACAGTACCCAGTGCCTCCTAGATGCTCGTGGGCGGCCCAGGGCTTCGCGTGGGACTTTGGGGGGCCCCACGTCAATATGCACTGAGGAAGGGGGAAGGTGGGCGTGGGAAACAGGTTCCAGTCCTCACTCCTGAGTTAATCTGTTCAACAGTTATTGCAAGTCTGTCCACCTTAGACTTGCATGGATCTCTAGACCCTTTAGAGCTTAGAGCCGGAAGCGACCTAAGCTGTCATCTAGCCATCCCAGCCTCCGTAGCTTTTCCTTTTTAAGGTGAGGAAACAGGGTCCTAAAAAAGTTAAAGGATTCACCCGAATTAATGAAAGAGTCAGGACTCAAATCCATGTATCCAAGACTTCTCGTATTCTTGACTCTAAAAATGGGTGGCTTCCCTGGATTTTGTATGTTGGCTTTAGTCGATTGGGTCCATCAATGGCAGGTTTTCTAGGAGTTCACTAAGTTTTCTAGCATTTACTACGTAAATTCTGTTTTACTAGAATGTTCTAGCTAGGTGGCAAATATATATTTTGTCAATGTAATCAGAATGGAAATACTGTTATTTTTTTTCAGTTCACTTAGCCGGGGGGAAGCGTTAGACGATTAGAGTAGCCAAGACTATAATTGCCAGCTCTTCCGTCCGTATCTAGTCTCCTTTGCTGACACCTCTTCTAGGTGCCACTTACACGTCTGTTTGCCCACAATGTTGTCCTTGGTCCATTTATCAATTTACATCCTTACACAAGGGACATTCCCATAGTTCCAGTGACTCCCGTATTCTCAGCCCTGAGAACTGTCTCCCAAGCTGGAGGCCACTATTTCCATCTGTCTATTAGACATATGTACTTGGTGTCATTTGTCGTGTAAACCTCAAGTCCAAAATGGAGTGCTGTCTCACATGCCAACCCCTCCCTAACAAAGGCAACGTACCACGTTACAAATCTGGGAGTTAGTCTCCACCTCCTTTCTTACTTCTCTCAGGGAAGTACCAATTAAACTGTCAATCGTGCCTCAGAAATGTCTCTCCAACCTGTACTCTTCACTTCTCTGGTTATTTCCTCCCCCACAGCTCACTTCCTTGCCTAAGATCTTCCTCACAAAATTCCTTAGCTTGGTAAGGAGAAGCTTTGTAAGTAAACCTTCCCACAGTCTCCAGCCTCAGCAATGACCCCTTCCCCTCTGCCTCCCCACTCTCCCACCGTTTCCTGAATATACCTTCTGGCTCTTCATTTGTTCGTGCTTTTGCACATGCCTTTTCTTTTCCCTTCAATGTTCTCTATACCAGGGTTTTCCAAATTTCTTGAGAATAAGAATCAGGTGGAATGTTTGTTTATAAATACAGCTGCCTAGACCGCACTCTGGGTCTGATTTAGAGGGCCTGGGGTGGGTCCAGAGAAGCTATGTTTAAAAATTCAAACTGTAAATCCATCCTTATCATTGGATCAATTGAAGAAATGGATTTCTCTCTTACCCCACCTACAGAATGTGATTTTGTCGTTCTCTCTCCTGGGAAGGATTTCTGAGGGCACAGGCAAAATTCAGTCCTTCCAGGACACCAGCCATCAGCTCTAGCGGCACTTCTTACGTTCTTTTCTTACTAGCACTAACCAGGCAGTATTATAATTGACCTGCCCCCCAAATCTCCAGTGGCTTCTATTAGCTACAAAATAAAATCTGCACTCAAGTCACATCTGTTACATATCAGAGACTATTCTACATTTGATACAGAATTGAATATGATATGGTCCCCAACTTTAAGGCACTCACCTAGTCTATGGAGGGATGTCTCTGCTTGGCATTTAGAATCTTTCGAATCTTGGCCCAACTTACCTTTCTCTCACTCCTTCTCTCTCAAATGTCTCTTCACACTCTGTACTCCCTATGGCCACAGGCCCTTGACACATGCTGTCCCTTCTACTTGGAATGCTCTTCTCTCCCCCATTTGATCTGGTTCATTTCTGCTTTTCCTTTAGTTGTCAGCTCAAGTATTTTTTCCTTGGGAAATTCTTCTTTGTTCTCCCTTACTAGGACACATCCTGCTGTGATTACATTCATTTCATATCGCCTTCAAAGCATTTATCCCAGACTTACTTTTGCGCTTGTTTGTATGATTACTTGATTAAAATTTGTCTCCCATGCTAAGATGTAAGCTTTGTGAGGACAGGGAACATGTCTGTTTTTCCTGTTCATTGTATTATAATTGCCCTGAGCCTATATTTTAGATTAATTTTTAGTGGATTAATGAATGAAAAAAAATTTTTTTTCTTAATTCTTCTATGCACTAGCCAAGTTGAATTGTTACAGATAGCCTATACATGCCCTTGTGTCTTGTGCTACTCTCACTGTCATGGAACATTCTTTCTCCTATCTATACACATCAAATTACTGTCCATCCTTGAGGGCCAAATTCAAATGTAGACTCCTCTTCAAGGCTTTCCCTTATTCTTCCCACTGTAAAGGAGTCACTCCTTCTTTTGGACTCTTAATGGTGGTTTATCTGTACTTCTCTATTAAATCTAGTTATTTCTAAATTTATAATTATTGTTATGCATATTTTCTCCCTTACAGGCTATAACCGCTTTGATGGCTGGATTGATGTTTCATTCATCATTGTAATTCTTTCAATCTATGATGATGCCATTCAATCTGGCCCCAGAAGGGATACAGATGGAACAGACCTGCGCCCAACCCACAGCATGGAGCCAACCTCAGCTGACCGAGTCTGAAGAAGAGCTACGCATGCAAGCCTTTTCTAGCCCAGCCAAATTTCACTATGTCTGTGAGTTTGAGTAGAAAGGCTTATGGTCAAAAGTCCTGGAGTATTGGGGTGTTTTGTAACACAGCATCCTCATGGCAATAGCTCACTTCTATTCAGGGAATAAATAAAAGGTAAGATATTTACATAATTCACATGACAAAATAATTTCTCCTCTCCGAGTATCAGTTTATCTTGTGTACCATGTTCTAAATCAAATCCTGAACATTCTAAATTCCAACTTTAGGTGTAATAACAGCTAAAATTCTTTGATTACTTTATTATGTACCAGGCATTTACATGGATCATTTCATTTAATCTTCACGACACTTTAAGATAGTTACTATTATTGATTATGTCCACATTTCATAGAATGGCTTATAAAAGTGACTGAACTCCTGCCTCCCTGTTCCCAACACCTAAAACCACTGTCCCCCTTCACCTTCCCAATGACCTCTTCACTAATTGTGCGTATAGCTATCCTCCTGCCCACCCTTACGGGCTAGACCCTTAGCAAAAAAATACTTTCTGGTTTCCCTAAACTTGCTGTTATCATCAACACATCTTTCAGCTCTCAAAAGTGGTTTCTAGGACCTGCCATGTATTGGATCAGATCCTTTGTAACATATCCTGGATTCCTAGGGTTGCTGTCACAAATTCCTACACATTTAGTGGCTGAAAACAACACACCTGTATTATATTACAGGGCTGATGGTCAGAAGTCCTAAAACCAATGTGTTGGCGAGGCTGCGTTCCTTCTGAAGGCTCCAGGGGCGAACCCCGTCCCTCAGGCAGCCTGCATCCCTTGGCTCATGACCCTTTCCTCCATCTTCAAAGCCAGCAAAGTGGCATCCTCACATCTCTCCTTTATGCTTTCCTTCACCATCCCTCCCCTTCCAGCAATCTCCTTCTCTGACTCTGACCCCTTGGCTTCCTTTTTATAAGGACCCTTGCGATTACATTGAGTCCACCTCGATATTTCAAGATACTCTTCCCTTCTCCAGATCCTTAACTTACTCACACCTGCCAAGTCCCTTTAGCCAGAGAAAGTAATATAATCACAGGTTTCAAGATTAGGATGTGGACAACCAGAGGGGGGGATATTTTTTTTACCTATCCCAATTTACATTCTTATATTTCCCAGAATTGTTCCTTGGTGACATTTAGTACAATTTCTGCGATTGTATTTGTACGACTATTGATAATACGTCTCCTCTTTGTCACCTGAGGACAAAGGCTGTGTCTTATTCATTGTGTCACCAGATCCTTGTTCAGTGCTTGGTGCATAGTAAGTCCTCAAAAAAAAAATAAAAAAAATACTCTGTCCACTGAATCAATGAATGAACGAGTCAGTGTCGACAGGCTTCCAGGCAGAAGAGCAGCCATCCTACCATCCCCCCATGTCCACCCAAAGGCTCTGTGGTGAGAGTGTGCGTGGTGAATCTGAGCCAGAGTGGGCAGGCCAGGGTGGCTGGAGCAGAGTGGACATGGGGGGACGGTAGGATTGGACGGGGAGGTTCTGGTGAAGTGAGGGTGGGGGTCTATAGCACTTCATAGAGGGGCGTGAAGACGTCTGTGAAAGGGCTTGGCTTCTTATTGGAGTGAGGTGGGAAGTCAGTGGGGGTTTGACCCTGGCTCACTCTGCAGGGAGACAGCCGCAGGCTCAAGGCCATCCTGGCGAGGTCAGGTTAGAAGTCTGTGTGATGGCTATGCGGGATGAGAGTGGCTCTGAGCAGGAGTGAGCAGTGGTGGTGGCGGCGAGTGGTCAGGTTTGTGTAGTAGTTAGAGCCATGGGGCTTGTTGATGGATTGGGTGTGGGGTGTGAGAGAAAGAGGAGTCGCGGTTTCTGTTCTGAACAAAAGGAAAGCTATGGTTAGCACTAACTGAGAGATGGTCTGTGCATTCCTCGGTCAGGTCCAGAATCTCAGGTGGCTGTGTGCAGGTAGTGTAACAAAACTCAGGCGGGAAAGGAAAGCGCAAGAATCCACTTTGGTAGGTTATGCGGTAAGGGCGACAGTGAGGTCGAGGGTTAGATCCATGTTATGTCCATCAAGGGGTTGGTGTAGAACACATTTTACAGCCAAATGTGATAATCCTTAGATTCTGTGACTTTTTTTCTGGTCAAGGACAGACAGAGATATGAGACAACGTGGATAAAGAGCTATGCAGGCAGAACTCAGTCACAGGCACCATATACCTGCATTCCGAATTAGGTCAGCACAGTTTTTATTTGTGCAAAATTATTGGTTTCATAATGGCTACTTTTGTACCCATTGTTGTGACTGAGTATTATATACAACAAATATTTGGTTCTAAGACACAGAACTGCCGATGAAAACAATGTCTACGTGCTTGTTGAGCTGCTTAATAAATAGCTTTCTGATGATGATTCTGCAGCATGTTTAAAGGGCAATTCTTCTTCTGTTGCTTTAGAGAGTTTATCTGGTATTCCAAAAATGGATGTAATTCCACGGGGTGGCCAAAATGGATCAATTAGCCCGACGCCTAGGTCTTTGAACAGATCTATACATTTCCAATTTCCTTTGCCATCTTAACCATGGTAAATCATCCTGAACAAGCTCATTCTCGCTCACAACAGCCTCTGTATTAGCTGAGATCAATTGAGATTAGAAAGTGAAAAATACACTAGATGCTGAGAACTCTTTATGAAACCGCGTTTGTTGGATGAGTATTGAATGAAGATTAATGTGTTATTTTCCAGCTTCTACATCATTGATTTAAAAATTTATTCTCTATATCCCATTGCTGGATTAAGTACTAATAGATATTTGGATGGCTTGCTTGCCTGCAAGTGTTATCTTTTCTCTACTGAGGTTATGTATTAATGGGAGGGAATGATTTTTAATTCATGTTTCTTATCTCTGAAAGTGCTAAACATTAAATTGGGTGAAACTGATGATTTTTTCTATTGAAATAGGAATTAATGACTAAACGCTTTGTTTTAATTTCTGATTGATGCACATTTGCTCTTTGGATAAAATGCAAGATTTTTATTAGCATGTCGTGTGGACCCTATGTGAGTTGGGGACAATCTCACAGTACTCTCCTCTTCTGTCTCCAAGCCCTGCCTCTATTGAACCCTAATACGTCAGACTTAAGAGTTTTGCACATATTGTCTAAAATCTAAATTCTCTAACAGTCCCTGCTTTATTTTTCCCACAGTACATCTAGTACTTTGCTTTCTTAATGAGTTGTCTGCCTTTCCCTACCTAGAAAGTAGGCTCCCCACAATGCGTGCTTTTAGTTTTTCTTTTTTCACTGCTGAATCTTTAGCATCCAGTATTTTGTTGAGTATACAGTATGTGCTCAGAAAAAATGATGTTACTGCTATGGCTGGAGGGGAAACCTTCTTTGGGCAGATTATTCCTATATTCCCAACACCTTATGTATAGAATACACTCAGTAAAGGCTGGTTAAACTGACCCGCAATGGAAACTGTAGCAGAATGCACGCTACTTCTCAACTCTTAAGGGGCTTACAATCTAACTGAGAAAATATGTTCCAAAACAGACTCATGAAACATTTAGATAATGATAAAATACAATACTGATTACAGTTTCCAATACAGAGGACATTAGAGCAAAATATGTGTTACAGACCATCAGTGTTTTGGATGGCCAGGTGAGAAATGGTAAGATGTGGCTGGCTGTGGCTTGGGGGAAAGAAGTTCACATGGTTTAGTGTGTGAGACATAAACCTGTGAGCCTCCTGTGAAAATGTCTAATTTCTTTGGCAACATTTGATGCTGGCGATTCCAGTGCTGGATAAAATGGATCAACCTGCTGCTTCTGTGTCAGTACGATGGCCGACAAATTGGGTTACTGATCTTGGCTGTCAAGGTGTATGTCTTAGTGATGGACGTGGTTTCTTCCGCTTTAACAGTCAGTGGTTAGCTAATGACCAGAAAGTGGTTCTGGTGAGGTTGGGTAATGTTGCTCAAATAAGGCTCTATTACGTGGGGCCCATGCTGGCCCCTGACAGCTAGAACCCTATTCCATAGTCCATCCCTTGTCGCAGGCTCAGCACTGCCTGTGACATTACGTATCTTGTCCTGTCATCTTACCAAACTCTGCTTGCAGCTCTCCTAGACGGGACTGACGCATAGGGAGCACGAAGGAAAAAGAATGCTTCTTTTCTCTAGGACATTCTCTCCTTTTTCACTTCGCTGCCTCTGTAAAGGCCTGTGACGTAGATCCCAACACCAGGGCACCCCATGAAAGGTTTCTGATACACTAACAGTCACGCTGGTTCCTAATTACAGCATCGGATGCAACAACCACACACACTCAGCTTCCTGACATTAGGGAAAGAGATGACCGCCATCTCAGCCCCTTCAAGCCACGGAAGGCTGATCTAGAAGTGACCCATGCCAGCTGGCAGCCAAGCGTCAGGGGCCTGCCCAGATTCCTCACCTGCAGAGACAAGCCCAGTCTGGCCAGCCGCTCCTAGAGAAAGCCGCTGGCCTGCACACCTGCGTCACAGTGGCAGACCCCTGTCCTGTGAGCCCATGCCTCCACACCCACACCCACACACCCCCGCGGGCAAGTCTGAATGCTTTTATTCACCAGGACAGAGACGGAGTACAGGAACACTGCACACACACACACACACACACACTCCACAAACACAACGCACAAACACGTATGGAACAAAGCATTTTGTTTATCAGGGTCTCTCTCTCTCTTTCTCTCTCCCCACAAGACCCCTGGGACATGGCTTTGCTGTCCCCAGCGGGGACAACGCGGCACTTGGCTGCGGTCCTGAGTTTTGCGCTCCTTCCCAGCTGTCCCCGAACTCCCCAGGGCAGGTGGCGCCAAGTCCAACTCCAGCGCCCTCCCCTCCCGGCCAAGCCGAGGGCGGGGCGCTGGCGCCAGGAAATGCCCAGGAGTGTGTGTCACCTGCCCCGACGACTTGTTGATTCCCAGGAGCGCCGCCTTCTAGGTTGGGACCTGGAGACTGGAGGACGGTCTCGCTGCCTGTCCCCCAGGCGGCCCCCGGCTCCACAGCCATGAGCAAGTTGGGCAAATTCTTTAAAGGGGGAGGCTCTTCTAAGAGCCGAGCGGCTCCCAGCCCCCAGGAGGCCCTGGCCCGACTCCGAGAAACTGAAGAGATGCTGGGCAAGAAACAGGAGTACCTGGAAAACCGAATCCAGAGGGAACTCACCCTGGCCAAGAAGCACGGCACGCAGAATAAGCGAGGTAGGCTCCGGGACTGGCCCCGGGGGACTCCCACCTTCCTGCCCCAGCACTTTCCTTGGGGACAGGCCAGCCCAGCCCACCGCACCTGTCCCCTGGGCGGCCAGGTGTGCTTCCACAGCCTTTCTAGGAACTGGCACTGACCCCCACACTGGGACTGCATTGAGCTGAGCCCTGTATGCTCCTGGAGGGCAAAATGTAAGGGGGCCCCCAAAATCTCAGTGACCAAGAGGAACACTATTTGTATGCAATATTTTAACAACTCAAAATTAATGCCAAAAGAAAAAATCCACGATGAACAAAATATCAAAATTTAAAATAAAGACAGGATCGTTATTATTGATTTTTTTTTTTTTTTTTTTGGTCTTTTGCCTCTGGCTCTTATGTGTTTTGCATGGCACTTCTTTATTTAAAATTCTGTTTTTAAATGGGATATTTTGTTCATTGTGGACTTTTTCATTAATTTTGAGTTTTAAATATACGGCATGAACATAGTATGTATCTTGATGACTGAATTTTTTGGCGCCTCCTTAAATTTTGCTCCTGGCTTGCTGAGCTCAACACTCAAAATCAGGCTTTCTACCCCGGGTTTGGCTGTTGAATCACACCTTTTAACTTGCATGCAAATCTCCAGCGAAGTATATTCTAGTAGTGTTGGTTTCCCTGATGCCTCAGCTGTCGGAGACTTTAGTTGGCTGTCATGCAGTCGAGACATTATACAACAAAAAGACAGGGAATTAAATATTAAATTTCCTAGCACTGGCTTTGCCACACACAAGGGACTTTGAGTCAGTAATGCTTCTTCGGGCCCCACATTGCACCTTGAACTTTTCTTTCTTTGTCAGAGTTAATTGGTTTCTTCGGTGTACAGCTCTCTCTATAGACAATAGATGTAAACAGCACCTGTGGAACATATAAAACCCAGCCAGAGGTTGAAGGGATTTGCTCTTTTAACTCAAGGTCAATGGCAGACCCTGAAATAGAAGTGGCCACACAGTACTCTGCTCACCACCAAAGCTGGAACTTGCCTTCTTAAGTCATAACGAAGCCTGGGAGATTGAGCTTCTCCCAAATGAGGCTGCCATTGTTCAATGCAGGAAAGGAATTATATCTCTTGGAGCTGACCTTGACTTCCTACTGGTTCCCATAAAAATGGTCCTGATACATTCACGCCCTCTGATTACCAACAATAGAAAAAAGTCAAGTTTCATCTTTTTCTGTGCCATTGCTTATAACTTTTGGCCACATTATAGCCTGTTTTTGAGTTAAGTGCTGGTTTCTATTTTTACTTTATGTCTGAAAATATTTTGGGGCGTTATCAAATGGCAATTTCTACAGAGGCACTGCCATTATGGCTTGCCAAAAACTCACTGGTTGTTCTGTTCCTCTGCCTTCCTCTTCAGTTTGATAAAAACTGATGTTTTTTTTATCAAACTGATGTTTGCTTAGTGTCTGTAAAAGGTTTTCTTTTCTTTTTTGTTTTGTCATCCGTCTGGATCTGTATGTAGCTTTATCTACTGTGGTTGCTTAGTAAATATTGGTTTCAAAAAATCTGAAAAATTGAACATCTGCGTCTAGGAAGTGGTAAAAATATACATTTGTTTTCGGAAGACCAAATTGTAAAACACATATAGAAATGTTCTGCAATTGGCAATGCACTAAAGTGTAAACAAGTAGACTTTATAAAGTCAGTAAAAAAAAAAAATAAATAAAGCCAGTGCTAGTTAAGAACATCGATCTGACTGCCTTAAGTCAGAGACGCTATACATGCAAGTGTCAAGTGCAGATACTCAATTGGTGTCAGAAAATCCATTTACTCTTTGTAGTTTATCTTTGGGAGCTACACCGGTGTTAGTCCAGGCCTGGTTCTACGGGGGCCCTTGGAGTAGGAAGAGCTGGTTAGCATGGGGTCATCTGCGATCTGAATGATGGAAAGAATGCGATGAGAGACCATGCTTTGGAATATCCTGGCAATATCGGCATCACCAAATAAACCTGGTAACTCATATACACATACTGTCTTCCATTGGCCCCTAAGAAGTATTTTCACACGCAACGAATGGAAGGCCCAAAATACTTGACAGAAATGGACCTTGTGTTACACAATGTCAGAGCTAGAATGGCTGTTATTTACATGATAATCAGGGTGACATGCACATGCAGTTGGACTTTTACTTCCAGAGGGGTTGGCCAGCAAACACGCTGTCGAGAGTACTAGTTGAGTAGTATTATGTCAGAAAGAACCACAGTTCTGGCGTCTACACATTCTCCCGCGGTCTATTTCTCTGCAACAACAGAAGTTTTGACGGCATTCTGACTGTCGAAAATGGGTTTTATTGGTAAAGTGAGGAACTCTGAAATGAGCATAGTAAGCGTTAGAAACGGGAGCTTATTGGCGAAGTTGTGTATATTCTCAACAGGTGGATTGGCCACCGGGGTTTAGAAGCACTTCCTTGCCCCCCACACAAGAACCAGTGGGAAGAATGTGCTGGGGGTGTAAGTAACTTACCGTCAGGATGGTACCTGAGGCTCCAGCTCAGGTCAGTGCAGTGTCTGGCCCTTGGTTCAGGTGGGTCTCTGAGCGAGTCCACCTCCCACAGGGCACAGCACCTGCCAGGGGACATCACTGCGTCTGCAGGGAGCCTTTCACATAAGGTGGGTTGAACCTAAACAGACATAAAGTGGGGACTTCATTGAGTTCGTGGAACAGGGTGAAAAATGGCTTTGTCTCTTGCCCAGTGTATGTTTGTTCCTAAGTGATTTGCGGGAGTTAGCCTGACACTTGCTCTCATTGTAACTTGTTGCAAAGCTGTGCGGTGGTAGCTAATGCTGCTCACTCCAGACTTCTTTGGCAGTCACCGTGATCTACCAGAACGAACCTGAGTGTGCCCCACCAAACTGGCTTTGCTGCAGCCAAGGCCCTGGTGATCCGAAAGAGTAATGGTGGGAACGAGATTCAGGAATTGCTTAAACGCTTTAAGAGGTCAGACATTCTTTTTTTTTTTTTTTTTTTTTTATTAATCAGTTTCAGGTGCACAAGACAAAGCAAAACTTAGACATTTATCATTTATATCCCTCACACTGTGTGAACCCCCCTCCCCCCATCCACTATCCCTCTGTACGTTCCCAAAACCTCTCACCTTCCCCTTATCCCCACCCCCCTGCCCATCTAGCAACCCTCAGTTTTTCCTCCATGTTTCCAAAACTGTTTCTGATTAGTTCATTCACTTATTCTTTTCTTTAGATTCCACATATAAGTGAGATCATATGGTATTTGTCTTTCTCTGACTTATTTCACTTAACATAATGTTCTCTAGGTCCATCCATGTTGTTGCAAATGGTAAGATTTCTTTCTTCTTTATGGCTGCGTAATACTCCATTGTATAAATGTACCACAGTTTCTTAATCCAGTCATCTACTGATGGGCATTTCGGTTGTTTCCAGGTCTTGGCTATTGTATATAGTGCTGCAATAAACATAGGAGTGCATAAAGATTTTTGAATTGGAGTTTTGGATTTCTCCGGATAGATACCTAGGAGTGGGATTGCTGGATCATAAGGTAGTTCCATTTTCAGATTTTTGAGATATCTCCAAACTGTTTTCCATAGTGGCTGCACCAATCTGCATTCCCACCAACAGTGCACCAGCGTTCCCTTTTCTCCGCATCCACGCCAGCACTTGTTGTTTGTTGATTTATTGATGATAGCCATCCTGACTGGGGTGAGGTGGTATCTCATTGTGGTTTTTATTTGCATTTCTCTAATGGTTAGTGAGGTTGAACATTTCTTCATATGTCTGTTTGCCATCTGTGTGTCCTTTTTAGAAAAATGTCTCTTCATGGGTCAGACATTCTTGAATGCGCTTTGTTCCCATTCCCGATAGGTCTCCTGCTCTCTAGCTAGGAGTGTGCTTGGTGGAAAAGCACACTTTTCATACATCACTTTTCTACTTCGGCTGAGCACGGCCCCGCAGAGCAGTTTCCAATCCTGGCTGTAGATCAAAGTCACCTTGATGTCTGGGTCCCATCCCCATAGATTGGGATATAATTGAGTGGGTGGGGCTTAGGCAGTGGTTGTTGTACCAAGTGCCCCCGGTGATTCTTTTCTGTGTCCAGAGTTTAGGATTAGGGACCCAAATCCACAGTAATGTTAATGAGGCAGAAATCTGAGTCCCTCAGTCTTGCAGCCCTTCCTAGCCTTTGTCACATTATGGCACCCAGGGGCACTGGTGATATTTGGCTGGCGGCCTCAGGAGCTGAGAGTACCAGTATCTTAACGCACTGCAAACCCTTCCCGCTGCACTGGTTTGGTGCAATGTCTCAGGGGTCGCTGTCCTAATCTCCTTTATGAAGTTTTTTTTTAAAATAGTATCACTGAGAGATGGTCATAGGTATTTTGCTTCAATTTAATATCCTGATCCAAGTTTTATGCACTTGATAGAAAGTAACTTTGTGTAGTAGGTAAGCGCCTGGGTGCCAGAGCTGACAGCCCTGGGTTTGGGTCCCAGCGCTGCCTGGGCTGTGTAACTTTAGACCACCTCCCTGGCCTGTCAAATTCTCAGTTTCCTCATCTGCATAACGGCTATGATAAGGCTGATTCTCAGAGCCATGAGGCTTAAAGACATGACTGTGTAAAGGCCTTTATTCAGTGTTCTATAAATACCAGCCAATGTAACGATAGCTTTTTTCTTTTTTTAAAGCTGAAATTGGCTTCCTAGTATGTTCCACTTACTGGCTCACATTTTGTCTTCTGGAATGACTTGGAATCAATCTACTCCATCTGTCACATGAAGACTTTTCACATATTTGAAGACAGCGGTCACCCCTCTGAGAGTCCTGTCCACAGCCCCACCTTGGTCACTTCCTCGGTTACCCCTTACTGGGCGGAAGTGTCCTTACCAAGGCCGGGGAGGCCAGGTAGCACCCCCTAGGACACACTGTGCGACTCTGAGAGTTCCCTTGAATTCACACCCTAGTCCCGGCCCCGTTGCATACCTTGTGCCAGCTGACCAACAGCTCCAAACACGTCCCTATGTAAAAAGGGGTGGGTCCAGTCTAGGGTGTCCGTGGGCCCCAGGCTGTTGGGCTGATGGAAAAGAAAGGCTAGGATGGGGGGAAGCGAAAGTGGCCCGAATTCCCTACGCAGGATCGTCACACATGACCCCAGTGGGAACCGGGTCCGAGGCCCACTGGGCCCCTTCCTCGGGCGTGTGTGTGGTGGACAGCCTGCCTCCTGTGTACGAGGCTCTCTTTGCAGCCTGGGCTGTATTTTGGGGCCAGGGCACCTTTGCTTTCAGAGTCACGCACAGACCTAGTCATCCTTGGGGCCAGGTGTGTGCAGCCCTGCTGGCTTAGCTCAGTGCTGGAACCCCTTCCGGCTCGGGAATTTGCTTTTTCTTACAGTCGGCGCAGAGCAGAATTCTGTGCGAGTGCTTCTGTGTGCGGAGAGCCACATCCGTGTCAGGTAGTGGAGAGCCAAAGGGTGAGGGCACCGGCCTAGCTCAGGTAACAGAGACAGAGACGGCAGGACCCAAGGATGGGAGTTCCCTTGGGAGCTATCACTTGCCTGGTGACCGCCTTTCTTAAGAGAGTTTCTCAAAATGTGATCGTCAGGTCACCTGCATCAAAGCTCCTTGAGGATGTTTGTTAAACTGGACACTCACGAGTACCTCCCTAAGCATTCCTATTTAGTAGGTCGAGTGCAGGGTCCAGAGATCTGAACCTAGTTTTCTTTAGGGATGTTCGTATGGTGCCGTGACTCTTGGTCCTAGACCCTTAGAAGGCTCTCCGCGTTTTCCAGTCTTCCAGCGACTACCAAGCACTGTAACACAGCGCTCTGTTTGCCTCCAGTTATCTGATTGTTTCTACCACACTGTGCTCTGGGGCTGGGAGAAGAACAAGCTTTATTCCTGGGGCATTAACTACCTATGTCTGGGCCGGGCATTCTTCTCACTCAACTGGCCTTCTCTGTCTGGAAAACACAGGGCAATGGAAATAGGACCCACCTCCAATCCCTCCCCCACCTCAGGAGTCCCCCTGCGTCCCCACCGCTGGGTGGGAGAACCAACACATCTGAAGCAGCCCTGGGAGCCCTGTCACTTACACGTTCTCGCTTTCCCACTCCCTCCCTGTGCCCTCTGAGCCCTGGCAAGGACCCTGCACAGACTCACACCCCCACTCTCTCACTCGCACACTGACCAGCACGGAGGGCTCTCTCTTTTGTTCTCTTAGTATAGCCTCAGTTTGCATTTCAGAGGCCATCTCAGTTGCTTTCCCCACTGCATTTGGAAGGGGTTAAACATCCAGGCCAGGTTGGCCCTCTCCCCCTTAGTTAAGTTATGTTAAGCTTTCATGTGGCGTTTTTACATGTGTTGCTATTGACAATCATCTTTTCAGTTGTCTTAAAATCAAGATTTTATTAATTCTAATTTTGTCTTACATATGAGCTATTTATTTTAGTTGAATCAGTCACAAAGGTGGTCAGCAGCCTTTTCTATGGCTGTCAACGTCTTGGTTAAAATAGACTGAGTAAGACAACCCATGGCAGAGCCTCACGGCATGCCGCCAGGGACCTCCACCCAGGATACCCTCTGCATGACAGTAACCACAGATCATCGGAGATTCTGCTAAGGAATGATTACCAGTTGGACAGATCAACGCTCAACGAGTTCAGTTATTCATCCAGCTATGACTAATACACCTGACCTACATTTCTAGCCATTATCATCTTAAATTGCCACCGTTGTCTCTTTTCCCTAGCAATGCCTCAATATGCCTTAAGAACTATAGTCCTAACACCAAACTACAGTCACACACCCATGGGCCACAAATGCTGGTTTATGAACTGATACTGTGTTAGCGTCATCAGATCCCCTGGAAAGCTTTTTAAAATGCCACACCAGGAGGTTCTGTGTCAAGAGATGAGGGATAAGGTTGAGGATTGCGGTAGTCAGAGCTTTCGGGATGGCTGTGACGGGCCTAAGGTTAGGACAGTGGTGGTGTATGGTGTCTCCTGGAGTCAGCATCCAGGAACCCGAGTGAAGACGGTTAGGAACTTCGTTTGCTGTGTTTCATCTGTGAACTCAGATTGGCTGCTAGTTACCACTGTCTTCTTTTCTGCTGCCTCAGAAACTGGAGTGCAGAGTATTTCTTTTCTAGAATCATTCCTTCAAGTATCTGCGGCATAGATTTTGACAGTCTGCTGGTGTGTGATAGCTACTTCCAGAAGGGTAATTGGTACAGTGTCTTGTGTTACGCAACCTTGCATCTAGTTTGCTTTTCTCGTTCAGGAATTCGGAGCGTTATTATAAATATTGGAACATTCATTTCTCCTCCTTCTTCTCCTCCTTCACCTTCTTCTCCCTCCTCCTCCTCATGTACATTCTACGAAGCTGAAGAATAGCCTACCATATTTTAGGAAATATTTACATTAAGCAAAGAATATAATTTTCCTGGATTTGTGCTATTTTGCTGTTTATTGAATCAGCTACAATAAGGTAGAATAAGGTAGAAAGTTTATTACTAACTTTATTATGCCAAAGTCACTGATTTGTACAGATTCAAGGATCTATGGCAGGAAATTACTATACGCTTGCCCTTGGGTGTACTTAGTGCTAGCAGTGTGTTTCTCAGTATTTAGGACTACCGTGTTTCCCCAAAAAATAAGACCTAGCCGGGCCATCAGCTCTAATGCGTCTTTTGGAGCAAAAATTAATATAAGACCCAGTCTTATTTTAATATAATATAAGACTGGGTCATATAATATAATATAATATAATATAATATAATATAATATAATATAATATAATATAATATAATATAATATAATATAATATAATATAATATAATAAATATAATACCGGGTAATATATAATAAATATAATATAATATAATACAATACTAAGTCTTATATTATTTTTGCTCCAAAAGACGCACTAGAGCTGATGGTCTGGCTAGGTCTTATTTTTGGGGAAACACGATACTTATTTCTGATCGGATTTCAGTTTCAAGATAACAGACAAGAAAAACGCATGCTACCCTAACCAATGAGATATAAAGCAAGGAATCTAATACTGAGATTTTTTTCGTTTATGTTGCTTTGCTCTGTGGGTAAGTTTTGGAAAGGGCACGAATGACCTATTTTGGTTTCATTTTTCAGCATATGCTTAAGTACCTGTGACTCAGTTTGTACTTTTAAGGGACAGCATTATCACAGATACTTGAAATATGTACCTCCAACCTGCACAATAACATTGAGGATTTATTTTTTTAAGTCACGTTCTCACTCTTTGCCTTACTAACCTCTGATTAGAACTTTCAGTACATGTGAGTAATGTGAGCTCCCCCTGCTTTCTCTATAATTTGATAGAAGTTTTAACCAACACACAGTTGGCTTAAAAGTTTGCAGAAGGAGGAACCAAAAAGCAAGAATAAATGTGGATTAAATATAAAACAGATAGTATTATTAAATATTATTTCCTCAATAATTGACTCTCCTGTACCCGAGGGTTTGATTACTTACCTCAAACAAATGGTACTAATAGGGAATTGCTTCTGGAACTATTTGGGGCTAAGTCCAGAGTTTATATGGCCCTGCTTTCAACCAGTAAGAACTCAAACCTGCACAATGGCTGTTCCAGCCCACTGCCACGTCCTTCGCTTAGGGATTTCTAACTTGTGGGTATTTCCAGTGAGGGGGTGTGGGGCAGATAAAGCCCCACTTCCATCTGCTCTGTGTGTCACTTCCATCAGCTCTACCTCAGACCGTGTTTCCCCGAAAATAAGACCTAGCCAGACAATCAGCTCTAATGCGTCTTTTGGAGCAAAAATTAATATAAGATCTGGTTTTATTTTACTATAATATAAGACTGGGTCTATAACAACATAACATAACAACATAACATAACATAACATAACATAACATAACATAACATAACATAACATAACATAACATAACATAACATAACATAACATAACATAACATAACATAACATAACATAACATAACATAACACATAACACCGGGTCTTATACTATTTTTTTCTCCAAAAGACGCATTAGAGCTGATTGTCTGGCTAGGTCTTATTTTCGGGGAAACACGGTAGTGACATCAATACCAACATGGGCATGGCTACCTTCAAAACAAAACAAACCCCCAAAAAGCAAGCCGACGAAAACGGCGATTTTTAAAAATTACAGGACAGGAAAAGTTGATTATTCTCTGCTAAAAGTCAGGAACCCTTGCATTAGAAGTTCAATTCTTGATTTAAAAATTAAAGTTCAATGTCAAGCACCTAACTTAAATGAAGTTTACACTTTTATATTTGTCTAACATAGAAATTTAGAGGAGTGAAATGATGCAACCATAATATTTGACATGCACTTTGGACATTTTATTTTCTATTCAAACATGAATCTCTAGTGACTTGTTTGGTTCTTTCACACCGGTTGTATGCTGCCTGGGCAGAGTGGGTGTGTCCTGTTTGCTAGAGCAATAACATTGTGCAACAGGTTTTCCCAGTGGGCAGTTTACATGACCAATTCTTTGCATGTATTTTATACCTGTCAAGTGAAAGTCAATATAGCCTTGGAGTCTGAACAACGATATTATTCTAACTCAAAATTTCTACTGCAGCAAGAAAAAAATTATAATTATGTTAAATAAATGTATACCTACTTTACAGATCACATATGCAAGAGCCTATGTTTTATTATTTTGTGAGCAGTTTGAAAAGTTTCATTTGTGGAAACTACCTGGATTTATTGGGTATGGTTCTCCCACTTATGTTTGAAAAAGGAAAGAAGAGTATAGGTCATCATCAATTTCAAGGTAATCTTATTCTTAAATAACTTCAAATAGTAATAGTAATAGTCACCCTGAGGAAAGGAGCTGTGTATTTCCTGATATTTGGTGATCTTAGGATCTCAAAGCAATAATCATACAATTATAGACAGTGAAAGTGAAAGGGGCTAGAGGGGTATAGTTTGTGGGTTCTCAGAGGACCTTTAAGCCACGGGCACAATGGTAGAACATACTGCTGCATCGTGTGAATAGAAAATATTTGTTTATAAATAGAATATAGAACCATATTCTAGAACACACACACACACACATACACACAGAAATGCACACAAATACACATATACGCATATACACACATGTAATATAAAACTACATCCATAAGTACATGTGTCCACCCTATAGAATTAAGAATAGCCAACTATTTCTGAATTTCTCTGTTTACTATTGCTGGTTTCATATTCATACTGTTTTCTCTATATTCTAGGCAATAGCAGGCCCACAGGTTACCAGTTTGTGAGCTTACTAATAGTACTAGCAAGAAAAACACATTCATTAAATTAGCTATATATTCTGCCTGGTGTTAAACATTAACTGGGCTTTTACAAAGAATATCAAGTAAATTTTAATTAATACATTGGGATGTTGTTCCAACAACAGGTTAATTACGCAAAAACTCAGCCCCTCATTACTGGCTTGCTTGCAGCCGTAGTCCACTTGCAAATGCCCTTTCCTTAGAACATCCCTTCAGCTCCTTGCTTGTCCTGTCAGGCACCTGCTTTGCGCTGCGTAATCCCGTCGGGCACTGCTGTGCTCTCTTTCCTGTTAGCTCGCGGTTTCCCTTTTTATGGCGTTCAGTATTGGCGAGCCCTCTAAAATATGGAGGTTACCTGTACAACCCAGCGAGTGTGGCAAGCTGGTGTGATTTGCTCAGTTCTGAGGTTCCGAATCTCTGATTTCTTACATATCTCAGCCAGAAACCCGGGTTAGCAGGAGCTCTGCAGTAGGGGAGAGAGGATGGGGGTGCTGGAAGGGGCCGTCTGTGCCATGCCTGCATCACTCATGTTCCCCAGTGAACAGTGTGTCTGAGTCCCTTGTGGACAGTCATCTGTTTCAACACGGCCTCCTCTGGGACACCCTCCCCTGCCCTCCAGAGAGAGCTTACACTCCTCTGTGTGGCCCCTGGACCTGGTACACGTCTCGTGTCATTCTCCTCTGTCTCCTCTGCTGCTTGAGGCGAAGGATGTCACGTACGCATGCTCGTATCCCTGGGCACAGCTCCTGTAACATAGGAGGTGTTTCATAAATGCTCCTTGAATGAGGAATAAGTGAATGAAGGCCCATTTCCTGTTTTTCCTCCTCTGAGATTGGAGTCTCATACCTTTGTGCCCGCAGCACCTCCCGTGGTGCTGGGTGGCTGGCGGAGCTTCCTATGCGCTTGTGGACTGACAAGGGGAGGGATAAGGAATATTTTCGAGAAGTGAAGAAGGCCAGGGAGGTTTGCGATGAGGTGGCCCTGGCCAAATGAGTGCTAGACTTTTCTACTATTCATTCCCCCAGCTGTTTCTAATCGAACCCTTGACTTTGAACTGAAACAGTTTGGTTTTGTTCCGTTTGTGGAATGCTTAGGAAGCTGCTTATTCAGATTGTGTGTTTTGAGAGCTAAAACACGCGGCCACAGACTTCAGAAGGTGTTCTGTAGTGACTGAAGTGACTGGTAGGTGAGTAAGAACGGGGCTTACATTAAAGTTTAGTAAAGTGTCTCCAATTAAACAACGTGATTATGAGACTTCGTCGTTAAAGGCAAAAGAGGACGTAACCAATTACGGGTGCCATATGTATTTTAAGCCCTCTCTGGGATTACTTTTTCCAGACTTTTCTAGAGACCATCTCTTCGCAGGACAGAGACGAGCTGTCATAAAGCAGTTTCCTAGTCTGCAGTCATGGATATGTTGGTTCCTAAAAGCTTCTTCCTTGGCCAACTAAAGGATCCCCAATGCACCCACGTGCACACCCTGAGTGAAAGGACAACAGATGGACCTTGTTGCCCTCGTCATTACATGAGCAATGAACCTGCAGTTCTTTTCTGCTGTTTTAAGGTCTTTTCCTAGGTGACCGAAGCCTTCCTGCTCTGGCAGCATGGTGAAGTCGTACAGGGCTAGCTGGATTTGGGTTCAAGGGGATAATTCTCCAGTTTCAGTCCCAACCCTCAGCAGGCTGGAGTGCAGGCTCTTCATGCTCCCCCAGCAGCAGGGGACAGAGGACATGTCTGTGACTCCATTGCTGGAGGCGCATCACTGCTATGCAAGGAGACGATACCCGCCGGCCCGCTGTTTCTCCACCACAAAGGAATACAGTCAATTCCTTTGTTTTATGATGAATGTCATCCAGGTTTCACCAGCTGCTGCAAAATACACACAGGAGCTTGGGAGATTGAATTGCACCTTCCATGCAGGTTAAGTTACACAGACCTAAAAATGTTCCTCTTTGCCAAATCAGGAGCGAGCCTTCATTTGCAGGATTTGTTGCGTGTCTTGGAAACAGTACAGCTGTTACTCTCCCAGATGGTTTATTAGAAGACAAAGTCAGAGCCTGTCCGATTCATGGTGGGCTGCTGGCATCGTCATTGCATGTGAGAAGCAGATCACGGGGAGATGCCTCACGTCCGCTTCTTGGCTCTTTGGAACAGAAGCCTCTTGTCTTAGTGTTGGGAGAAGCTGACAGTGCCTGGCAGAATTTGCGAGAAGTGTCAGGTGTCCTGGGGCCAGATCCAGCCATGCGGGAATCACCGGTTTTGCTCACACCAGGTTTTCTTGAAAATTGTAAATCAGCTTTTAAATTGGGGGGGATTTTGCATGCGAATCCAGGCACCTTGCTTCTTTGAACCAGGGGAAGCCTGGGCCTGCATGGCAGCCGTGGACTGGAGCCCAGCGGCATTGCTTCCATGAGAGCAGCACTGTTTTCTCCAGTCGCCACGTCCCATCCTCCCTGTGGCTCCCTGATGCCGGGGCCAGTGCCCACTGCCATTCATTACCACGCTGGCACGGTTTGCTATTGTTACAGTAGAGCAACGTGCCTCTAGCTTTTTCTCTCTCACAGGTGAGAAAACAAAGAAGGCCTTTCCCCTCACCTCTGTCTGCTTCACTTACTTTCATCCCCTGCCTGGCTCCCCAGAGCTGGGGACTCTGGTGCAGGCCAGTCTGTAGGTTGTGGTGTGGGAATGATAGTGTCAGTTGAGATCGCAATGCTGGGTGAATTTTCAAGTTTCTCTCCCACATATTTTGAAAGGCAGCTACCATATGTTAACAGAGGCATTTAAAATTGTGTCCCAACCAGAACTTACTGTTCTTATAACAAGCATTTGCCAGGTTAGGCATTATACCACGTTGTTCACACCACATGGTTCTGACAACCGTGTGCAGGAGACTATGATGGGGCCTCTGAAGTCTCTGGTATTCAGTGATGATGCACTATGTGCCAGACACTGCACGAAACACTTTGCATATGTTATTTCACTTAATCCTCAACAATTAAATGCGCTGTAGCTGTTTTCCAGGAAGCCACTTACGTAAGGTCTCATAGCTATGGATAGATGGAGCCTGGATTTCAGAGGAGGCAGACTGACTCCAGAATACAGTGTTCTACTGTCATCTTCCAGGTGTCTTTGTTGTTGTTGCTGTGATTCAAATGAACAAACATCACTTACAAAGAGTTAAGGTCACACGCTGAGCTTCTTATGCAGTTATTAATTGAAAGAGGTGGGATTGAAACATCTGGTGGCTCCAAAGCCTCATCCTTTATAGTAACTTGCTTCCTGATTTGCAGACAGTAATCTAAAGTTAATTCTTACTAGGAAACATGGCGTACTTTTTAATGGAGAACTTTAAATTTTTTCTCAGAAAAAAAAAAAAAAGGAAAAGTCTTTTGGGTCAATAGGTTCCAAATAAGTGTAGACGCAGAACCAGCCTGACGAGACAGGGAGGGGACACACTTTGAACATTCCCCTGTGGGTATGGTGGGTGGGGAGCTCGGCTTCTCAGGGTGAGTAGTGATACTCTGTTGAAGAGTATTTCCTGCTGCACCTTTGGAAAAGTGGAGCTCTTTTGTAATGTCACATTCCTGTGTTGGTGATGTCTGGTGAAAAATGGGTAACTTGTTGCTCAGTGGTCTCAGAAATAAGATAGACCATCTTAATAATTAGTGAATGTTAAATAAATAGCAATTATTAGTAATAACATCAAGTTGGGAAGTCCCTACTATGCCCAGGGACCATGTAAAGTGTTTTCCATAAATTAATATTGATTTTTAAGTCTCCCAGCCTTCTGGGGATTCTGTCCCCACATCCAGAAGAGCAAACTGAAGCTCAAGAAAGGGAAGTGACTTCCCCAAGAGCACACACCTACCGAGGACGGAAGAAGGACTCACACTCTGGCCTTGGAGGCCATACGTTTTCCATTGCACCAGGTGCATCAAATGATCAGGTTTATTCATGTAATACTCGTGTGTTTCATCTTCTGTAAAGTAGGCCAATAATAGCATCTACTCTTGGAGTTTTTATGGAGTTAATGCCATATGTCACATAATGCACGTAAAGCATTTTGCCCAAGCGTGGCCTATAGCAGATAATCAATGTCAGTTTTTGATACGTATTTTATTGGCCATGTGCTAGGTAGGTACCGGGGAAACAGGAGAGCAGAATCTTTCTTCAAAGGGGAGGTGGGTGGAACTGATTGTACAAGTCATTATGGGACAGTGTGATCAATGTAGCAGCAGCTATGGGTCCACAGGCAGGGTGTCAGCACAGGGAGTTGACCGGCCATCCTCCCTGTGGGGGCAGGAAACCCTCATACAACTCTGATGTGAAGAGCCTCTCCACAGAGTGGTTTTGTGAAAAGACCTTGATGCCAGATGACTTATAAAAAATGTTTTGGCTCTTTTCTAAAGGAAAGGTTAAACAAATAGGAACTGTTCTATAAATAAGTGTAAGTACTGTTCAGCAAGCACTGAAATTGTGGTGTTGCATCTGGAGAGGGAAGCAGAACAGAGCCTGAGTTAACCCTGGACCCCCACTGTCCACAGGGCAGGGAAGGGCGGGGAAGAAAAGTCACGTCCCACACCCAAATTAAAGCCTTTCTTTGGCAGCTGTGGGAACCCCCAGGCTGTCTGCCTGCTCCCTACCCACTGAAGGCAGCTGCTTGCAGGCATGCCCCACCCACTTCTTCCACAGAGCTTTGCACAGCCTTCCCTTGAGAGAGAGAGAGAGAGAGAGAGAGAGAGAGAGAGAGAGAGAGAGAGAGAGAGAGAGAGAGAGAGAGAGAGAGAGGCCTCAGAGACAAACACACTAACAGAACCACAAGAGGCACATCAACTCGTGCTGACTATTCTAGCCTCTTAGTTACACCTGTGAACCCATAAGATCAGAAGAGTCTCGGGACAGGTGATTGCATGAAAGAGAAGGATCAAGATAAGGCAGGCAAACAGCTGAACCCAAGGGAAGAGAAATAATGGAAGAAATAAAAAAATGTTAGAAACAGAACTTGGATTAGCATCTTCAGGGAGATTCCAGAGGCGATTGCATTATAAGACGAGAATGGGCTGCCACATAAATGAACAGCTAGAAGGAAACGTTCTTAGAAATTGAAAGCATAATTTAAAATAAATCAGTGAAAGGGTAAAAAAAAAAAAGAATAACTAAACTGAAGACTACTTAGCGATCTGGAATATACAGTTAAGGAATTCTCCAAGAACGTAGATCAAAAAGAGAGATATATTGATAGACTGAAGGATAGACCCAAGGAATCCAATATCCGTTGCAAGAGGATTTCAAAAGAGAGAACAGAGAAAGAATGCTTTGAAAGGGTCACAGTGTGGGTGATAATATAAACATGAATAGGGATTTCAGAAGAAAGGAGGCTGAAATAATGGAGGGGAAAGAAGTAATTAAAAAAATTAAAGAATACCATTTCCACAAAATGAAGGAAGCCTTGACTCTTCAGAGTAAAAACACTCAATAAATGCTTACTTGAGAAAAGAAAAAAAAAAAAAGGAGGCATGTACCTAGACTTACTGGTGAAATTTCCTAACTGCAAGGTAAAAAATAAAGTCTTAAAGATTTCCAGAGAGGAAACAAGCAAACAGATTATCTACAAAGGGTATTGAGATATCATTTCTCTGAAGGCAATACTTCTGTCACCAGTATGCCATCTGATTCTTGAGTGTGACTCTAGCAGTTGATTTCATGGGCGCTCATGGTTAGACAAAACCTTAACGGCCCATCTCCTAATCATTTCAGACCAAGACATGCCGTTTGGCCTCCTAGAGTTTGGACTGCCACTCACTGTCTACCTTCAAGCAAGTCATATAACTTGTCTGGGTCTCAATTAACTTGTCTTTGAAATAAGGAAACCGGGCTAGAGTAAACAGTCATTAAAGTTCTTCCTTCCTCTAAAGTTTTATTTTTCTCTTGCATGACTTTTTACTCCTATTTTTGTATCTATCCTTTTTTTTTTTTTTTTTAAATCCAGTACTGACAGAAACAGTTCCGTGGTGTGTTTTATGGACTATGAAAATTGACTTTTCATCCTATGACACATGCCAGGTCCTTGGATGCAAAGAATGACAGTGTTTGCAGGAGTGATAGGTGGTGCAAGTGACGGGAAGACAGGGCTTCCCCTTGAGTGTCTCAGCTTTCCCTGGTCTCCTCTGTGTCTGTAGGGCGACAACAATGCTGAGTCCATGGTTGGCGCTGAGCAAATGACCCCCGAGGAAGGGACTGGGCTCTCGCCTTACAAACGTGGCTTCTCCCATATTTAGCTGCATTACAGGCACTAAAGAGAAAGAAGAGGTTTGAGAAGCAGCTCACACAGATTGACGGCACACTGTCCACCATCGAGTTCCAGAGAGAGGCCCTGGAGAACTCTCACACCAACACCGAGGTGCTGAAGAACATGGGTTTTGCGGCCAAAGCCATGAAATCCGTCCACGACAACATGTGAGTGGCTTTGGGCTCCGTCTGAGCCAGAAATCCCCTGGGTGTTGGGAGAGCTGGAGGGTGACTGGGGCAAGAGTGGACTTACCCTTTTGAGCCTTTTTGGACATGTCGGGAAGGAATGCTCCCTCAGAGAATGAGAGGAAGTGATGGTGGCAGAAAAACAAAACAAAAAAAGAAAACATGGCGGACGTTCATGTTGCCTTTAAGGTTTCCCAGTCGCCTGACAGGCCACCTGTAACTTCTCATCTCATAATTTAAAAAAAAAGCTTCAATGTCAACACCTGTGGGTGTGTTAGAATGATGGCAGAGTGGTTGTCAAACGTGGGTGGGAATCAAAATCACCCGGAAAGCTGCTTATGAGAATACAGCTGCCCAGGCTCCTGGAAGGAGGGTAGGGCCTGGACCTCTGTGTTTGTAACCTAGGTCCTCAGCTGGTTCTGATCCTAACCATGTATGAGAACCACTGCCACAGAATAATAGTTACGAACATGGATTTGGGGCTCCGATTTTCTGGGTGATAATCCCAGGTCCACTGCCGACTATTCTTGGGCACATTACTTCGCCCCTCTATTCAGTTTCCATTTCTGTACATTGGAGACAACAATAGTATTTGCCTCATGTGGTTATTGCAAATACCATTCGCAATACCATGAGACATCATTTGCTTAGTTCCTGGTATGAAGTAAGCGATCCATAATCAGTATTCATAGTGGTCGAGGGGTGAGTGACCATGGGCGTTGTATTCATACTGGGAAGTCACTGCCTGGGGCCTGACCCGTTCCGGAGATTAAATACGACAGTGAAGTCTGAGTGAAGACGCACAGAGCAGTGAGAGCCCGAGGGAGGCGGAGAACTTCCCATGGATGGGAAGAGGTGAAGAGGGCCAGGCCGGGGTCGGCGAAGACACTTTTGCTAACATTTTCTTGCCTTGATGACTCACTGATGGTCAGCCATACTTTTGACGGCTGCAGAAAGATCATTATAGTCCCCATCAGAGCCCAGAGCCTCTCACCTTGCTGGAAGCCGGGGGCTAAAGTGTTTTAGAGAATCAGGTCGTTTAGCCACTTCCTCCCATCGTGTTCCTTTTGAGAAAAGTTCACCCCCAGCCCCAAATTTCAATGCTCCTTTTTATACATACATACTTTATATGTTTGTCACAAATAGAATGATAAGAATTAGAAATAAGGGGGGGCAGGAGAGTGGGCAACGTGTTCTTTCTGATTACTGCATGAAATTATATCGAAATACTCAGCTTTTTCTGGCAAACGTGCAAAAGACTTATTCCTCTGGGAATCAGAATTTCAGGGGTTGGGTTGCTTAATGACAAGGAAACGCATCGCGTCTCTGGCACCGTCAGTTGGGCCTCATCCTGGAGAAGCCGTCCAGGTCCTGTACGTCAGCCCCTGACCACTTAGGCCCATGGTTAGGGGCCCGGGGCGGGGGGGGGGGGTTCCTTGAAGCAGCTGTACACCCTGGGCCTGGGCTGCCCGATGCCTTTGCTGCAGTTGCTGGTCCTTCTCAGGTGATTTATGCCTAATCCTGCCCTTACCAGTGAGCGCCCAGGGGGGCAGCAGCCCTGGGGAAGCCCAGAGGGATTCAGGGCCACCAAGCTACTGGGCGAATGTGACAGTCCTCTGGTTCCAGAATTGAGCTCCTACAAAAGGCTGCTGCCACTCAGGGGCTGCTGAGAGCTGTTCCAGCTTATCTTACTCATGGTGGTTCTTGGGGGTCCGTGACATTATTTCCTGCAGCCTTGATACCTAGTAGCATATATTTAAATTTTACATATGCCTTACCAGATAAAATTTCAAAATGGGTCTACAAGGATTCTTATAAAATAATTGCTATAAAATAATTTGCTCTCTCAAACGTGACTCCCAAATGTCGTGGCTATTTATTTAATATCTGAAAGGTATTACAGGATTATACATGCATGTACAGGATTATTCATTTTTTGAAAGGCAAATCACTTTTAAAGTTATCAAGGTCACCGCCAGGAATTTTTGGGGTCCTACTGAAATAACTAAGCATTTATATTACATGGACTCATTGTTTATATGGGATTATATCTGAATTCTTAATTTTAAAGTAAAATCCTAAACTATTTCAACCAACGATGCTTTCTCAGGGATCTGAACAAGATAGATGATTTGATGCAAGAGATCACGGAGCAACAGGATGTCGCCCAAGAAATCTCAGAAGCGTTTTCTCAACGGGTTGGATTTGGCGACGACTTTGATGAGGTAAGTGGGTGACACGACCTAAAGGATGGAGCACGACGGCTGCTGCAAAGCCTAGCTTCCCACCATGCAGAGCAGGCAGCACTCCTTAAATGTTTCCTTACATATCATCAAAGAATCCATGACATTTGCTAGCAATGTCCTTACAAGGGAAGTGAAGTGTTAGTAGCTCTGATCCGAAGGAAAGATGACTACAGTTTGGCAAACAGCCCCTCGTTAAGTCTTCAGCTATTAAGGAAAAGCAGTGTGTCATTATGTAAAGCGCGTGACTTTAATGGTGGAAGCCGAAATGGCCCATAATGAGGAGGAATTGAGTGCTTGCACATCTGGGCAAAACAAAACAGGCTGTGTGACTCTGCCAGGAACAGACGCATCGTGCGCTGTGGATGCTAAAGGAGAGGTTAGGCTGCCTCTGTTCATTACTCAGGCTATGAAACAAAGTAAACGTGGCGGGCGTATTAACACACACAGTCCACTTGGCTGAATCAGTCCAATGAGACAGACTGTAATTATAATGGTGGAGTCGGCCCTGTGAATTTCAGTGGTCCTACTCGAAGCACAACAAGTAGGATGGGGACAGATTCGGAAACGTTTCCAGTTCTCAGAGTAGCATGGTGAAAAACGTGACTTCCTACATCTACGTGCCACTAAAAATGACACCTCTGCTAAGGGGAGATGTGGCTCCACAGAATCCCAGAAAATGAGGATTGGGGGTCAACAACTTTTAAAAATGGTGTGTCCCAGGAGTCGGAAAATTTTGGCTTTCAGGCCAAATCCTAGCCCATGAGCTAAGGATGGTCTTTACGTGTTTAAAGGATTGCAGAAAACACCACCACCAATAACCATGAGCAATAACCAGTATGTGACAGAGACCATGTTGGCCTGCAAAGCCTGCAAAGTGCTGTGTGGTCCTTTACGGAAAGCTGGCCCAGCCCTGGTGAGGCTCACAAGCTTCGAAGGGCTCCCGGCTCCTGAGGACCTCTGGGTGGGCCGTTTCACTAAACTGTGTATAACGCCCTTCACTTCTCTGCCCCTTAGTTTTCTCATCTATAAAAAGAAAGTTACTGGATCACTAATCACTACAGTTTCTTAAATTATAAAATTCTTTTACCAATGAATGAATAAGTGACTGGTACCTGATGGAGGAGATGATGATTCTGTCAGCATTTGGGAAAGAAAATATCACCATCTTTTCAGTGCTGTTAATAACTATCAAGCATTCCTCGTAATCCTGGGCACACATTCAGTGTGGGGTAGCGTGCTCTGCGATTAGTGTCTTTACTGTATTTGTTCCTGATGGTTTCCTGAGTAGAAATCGGACCTCGGAATATTTGTTCTGAAGGGGCTTGATCTATACAGCCCGTGGGGACTCATGCAGCATACAACTGCACGGGGCACACTAGCTCACACACACGCTCAGGGTTTCTTTCCTTTTCGTGGGTAGGTGTAACCATGCATGTGGTCAGAGAGTTGTTCAGCTTGCGGCATCTCTGACACACATGGGTGACCAGATGTGGTTGGCTTACGGATTTCCTCTTATGGCCGATGGTATTACCACTCTCATTTTAATAGAGGGGAATTATTTGCTTATGTGCTTTTCTCCCACATTCAATCATGACCAGTCCCTCCTTCCAGGTGGGACTGTTGGTTCAACGTTGCATCCCCAGGTCTGCGTTCAGTGTCAGGCCAGGAGTGAGCCCTCAGTAACGTTGTTCAATGATGAATCAGTGAAGAAACGAAGACTCTCCTTGGTCGACTATAAAGTGTCTTAGGTCACTTGTAGTGGGGACAACCTCATAATTCTAACGATGACAAATTTCGTTTAAACTCCCAGCCTCTCTCAGGGGAGCTGGACTCTACCTGAGGGCCCACGGAGCTCATTAGATCTGAACTACAAGTGATATCCTATCTGCTATAAGGCGACTTAAACCCTTAACGCCTCAAACTAGTCTTGTGACTCCAATGGACTTGGGATGGAGAGCAGTTCAGAATTAAACCAGACCCTGGACCTGTTGCTGAAAGAAAGAAATACAGTACACCTGCCTTGAGTTGCAGTTTCCCAACCCAAACACACAGCGTCTTTATATGGGCTTTGGCAGTTTGAGAAAGGAACTGTAGTATCTTGGAGCGTTTTACTGTCTGTCCGTTTTATGCTTTTGCCACACCTGTTGTTTTACTCTCAGTAACACTAGCCCAGTGAGAGTATTGATTTCCTCCAGTTCGAGTTTCACAGATTCTCAATTTTTGACAGTAGAAAAGAGACACTGGAAAACTGACAGACAAGGAGTAGATTTCCTGGAAACGGGAGGTTTTATATTCAGCTAGTACAAAGTACTTGAATCACTGTTTACTGAAGTATTAGATTAACTACAACAAATTTGCACAACCCAAAATATTCATTTTCAGTCATTGCTCAGTGTTGCAAACAAGACTTCGTCTTAAAATAAATATTCCATTTCACTGGGTTCTTACATATCAGTTGGGTAGCAGATGTTCTTGTTACTGGGTTTGAGGAAACCCACTGCTTGAAACGTTAATTCCATCATTCTTTCTTTCTCCCGTGTTCAGGATGAATTGATGGCAGAACTTGAAGAATTGGAGCAGGAAGAATTAAATAAGAAAATGACAAGTATCCGACTTCCAAATGTTCCGTCTTCATCCCTCCCGGCTCAGCCTGACAGAACACCAGGCAGAACGCAGGGTCTGTCCTCCACTGTACAGCGTTCCCGAGCAGGTTTGTCCCCATGTCCCCTACCTGTGGTCACGTGATTGCCTAAAATGATAGCCGGTTTTCTCCCTTTTATCACTTATTTTTCATCCTATAACTACATAACCTTTTAATACATAGTTTTCTGTGCTGAAAGTGTGCATGCCACCAATGACTAATTTTCCCCATTTTATGTTCTAGCATCTTCCAGGAGGGCAGAGGAAGAGGATGATGATATCACACACTTGGCAGCTTGGGCTACTTAAATTAAAACGGAATTTTTGGACACCTATGTTAATGAGATGTACAGAGGACATAAAAAAAATGTGTTTGCCAAGTTCAGAAGTTAACAAAGACCCTGTTTTGTATTTACACTGGATGAGTAATTGTCTTTTAAGTCTCATAAATGAAAGTTCAAAAAAGGAGTCGTGTCAGACAGAACCAGGGGTGGGAAGGGACTTTAGTGGTGGCATCTTAGGGGGTCTCTCCACACGACGGGAGGGACCTTCCACCTTGTTAACGGCTCTTTTCCAGTCCTGGCCCATTGTTGGTGCTCGCGGAATCCTGTTAACGTATAAAACATGTAACAGATTGTAAGCCACTTCGGAGGGATGCGTGTAGGGGAGCTGGGGAAAAGAACTTTGTGTTCTCTGCAAATCCAAGTGCGTGGTGTGCGTCCAGGTTAGAAGACTCGGAGCCTGTGTAAACACACCATGTCTTTTGGAGGAGAGGCTTCTTGTAGAGAAGGCTTGCGCGAGTCTCTACACACACAGTTTCACTTGAGTTTTGCCATTTAAAACCTTAAAGGAGCTTTCATTGACATTTATTGTGCCAATTAAGCTTGGAATGGGGCACTGGATGCATTTCCCCAAATGTCGGAAAGCACTAATGGCTTACACTGCTGAGCGGGAATCCCCTGGGTGTCATTTAGTCACTTGGGGAGCCGTGCTGACACTCCCAGGCCACTGCGTGAGTTCTCGGTCTCCTGTTTTGTGCTCTCTTGTACATTAATTTACACTTTATGGCACATTCCTCGTAAACACATTAAAAAATAGAGGCAATTAAAAGTATGTCTTGACGAACATTTTGGCCATAATTATTTTTAAATGAAAGTCAATTACAAAATTATGTATCATCTATGATATGTCATGGGCCATAAAATGACAAATGTCATTGTATAAAATGTTCTCGTAGTCCCTACATTTGCTTAGCAATGCAGAGAAGTGGAAAGAACATTAGACCTGGAGGTCAGCAAGGGTCCTGCATTCTAGTCCCTGCTCTGCTGCAAACACAGAATAATGAGGCAGCTCATAAAGTCCGAGCCTGTGTGTCTTTATTGGGAAATCTAAGCGCTGGACTTGACGATCTCTCATGGCTCCATCCTGCCACAGGCCCTTTGCATATGCTGTTCTTCTTAGCAGTCTCTCCCCCTCCACAGCACCGTTTCCTAATCTTACTGATTTCTTATCTCTTAGTTAAAATGTCCATCATCGTGGGCAACTTTTCCTGACTGCACAGACTAAATCAGGTCTCCCTGTTATATGCGTTCATAATGCTCTGCTTTCTCTCCTATCACCTATCATGGTTCGTGTCGCGTATTTACTTGAATTATTACTCGATGATTGTTGTCCTTCCCTGCTGTTCTGTGGTGATCATGAGGGCATGAGCTGTGTCTCTTTCAGTTCAGTAGGGTTTCCCCAGCTCTCTGCACAGTTCCTCGTACGCAGTAGGCAGTCAGTAAATGGTTATTCAATGAATGGCTATTCTGTTTTTATATCTTTTTGGGCCACCACAGGAAGTTGATTTACCAGCTACCCTCACACAACTAGAAAACTGGACAAAATACATGAAATAATAGTTTCCAGACATTGGACAACAGGCAGCATGAGACTGATTCCTGAGAGAGACACAAATGAAGGGAACCCTTCCAGTGTCCAGCTCACTGACTTCCTGGGAAAGGCAACCCAAGAAGACCCTGGTGGTGGAGAGAGAGAGAGAGAGAGAGAGAGAGAGAGAGAGAGAGAGAGAGAGAGAGAGAGAGAGAGAATGCTCTGGAGGTCGGCAGCGGGGTCCCTTCAAGTCTTTGGCTGAGACCTCTTCTGCGTACATGTATTAGGAATCTACTGAGCCAAGAAGAACTGCTGGAAAGAAGTAGGCACATCCATCCCCAGGGCTGGGAAAAGTTTGTGTTCCCTATAGCCATAGTGGGAGACCTCCTAAGACGGGAGGCATCAGACTGAGTCCCCAGAAGGGCGTTGTCTCAGTAGTGAGGTCAAATTATGCCTAGACTAAAGGCTTTTCTGGGCCCACCCTGAAACACTTAAACGCAAGTTACGAAAGAAGGAAGTGATTCCAAGTAGCCTAACTGCATCCCAGGACGAAAGCCCCTCATACTTAAAAGAATATAAAAGCTAAAAAGTTACAACAAAACAACTAAAAGAAAACCCTGGCACCCAAATCTTTGGATTTCGAAGGCTTTGTATAAAAAGAATGTAGAATATCTCATTACTACATTTATATTGATTTGATGTTGAAATGTTATTTTAGGTGTGCTGTGGTTCAATGAAATATATTATTACAGTTTATTTCACCTGTTTCTTTTACCTTTTTGAATGTGGCTGCTTGGAAATTTAAAATTACGTGTGTGGCCCACCCTTTATTTCTTGTGCTTAGGGTTGCATCGCAAGGTCGATTCCTCATTATCACAGAGTGCACTGACAATTTGAAGTACTGAAATGACTTATTAATATTGTTAAACATAAAATTTTCAAGAGGCGACGTCTTATTCTGAAAAGAGAAAATTGCTTTGAAATAAAATCACAATATTTTGCCTCTGTCGACAGTAAGCACAGAGCAAAAGAGAAGAGGGAAAAGGTGTAAATCATCCTCAGATTGATGAGGCACTAAAAAGAATGAAGGCATTAATCAGACATCTGAAGGTGTTTTCAGGAAGGCATCCTTCCCATGGGAAAGCTTTCGTTTGGAAGTTATACATTCTGGGTCGTTTGGTAAAAATTGTCCTCAGTATATTATATGGTACTTCAGGGGTGGACCCCCACTTGGGCAGTGCTGGAGAGCTGGTCTGTTATGTTTTGTATTTTATATAAGTAGTTACATTTACTGGTGTTCTTTATTACTTCGTGTTGACTCAAATTACTGTCTAATGTCCGTTCATTTAAGCTTGAAAGACTCCTTTCAGTGTGTCTTATAGGACAGGTTTACTAGCAATAAATTCCCTTAGTTTTTATTTGGTATGTCTTAATTTCTACTTCACTTTTTAAAGAATGGTTGTGCCAGATATACAGTTCTTGATTGATAGTTTTTTTTTCTTTTCCACTTTCAATACTTTGTATATGTTATTCTACTGCTTTCTCGCCTCCATGGTTTTTGATGAGAAATCAGCTGTTAATCTTATTGAGGCTTTTTGTACACGGTGAGTCTCTTTTCTCTGACTGCTGTAAGATTCTTTGGCTTTGGCTTTTGTCTGTTTAATTATAATGTGACCAATTGTGGATCTCTTTGAGTTTTTCCAACTTGGGGTTCATTGAGCTTCTTGGATGGGTTGATTTATGTCTTTCACCAAATTTGGGAAGTATTTGGCCATTATTCCTTCAAATATTCTTTATGCCCCTTTCTCTCTCCTCTCCTTTTGGGGCCCATTACATGTATGTTAGTATGCGCGATGGTGTCACATAGGTCTTTTAGGATTTGCTAGCTTTTCCATCATGTTTTCTTCATGCTCCTCAGACAAAATAATCTTAATTGATTTATCTGTAAGTCCACTGATTCTTTCCCTGCCCGCTCAAATTTGCTGAATTTGAATTCCTCTAGTGAATTTTTCATTTCAATTACTGTATTTTTCCACTTCAGAATTTTTATTCCTTTCTCCTTATTGAGAAATTGTTCTCATGTGACCTTGGGAAAGTTTCTTAATCTCTGTGAGGCTGAAATTATTTAACGATATAATAGGAATGCTACCATTGATCTCACTGGACTGTCCTGAGAATTAAATGGAACTATGTGCATAAAGCTAATGCAGTACCTGGTACGAAGTTAATGCTTAATAAATTATTTCTTCCTGCTCTTGTCAATTCTCAAAGCAACAGAGGCACTTTAAGTAACAATTATCACCACTTGCCATATGCTCCCTATATGTTGACTGAGTGCAAAGGCTCTTGTTCAATATTTGATTTCGTTTATAAAACATGGCTATGAAGTAGGTAATAAATATTTAATTTGTAGAAAAATTGAAAGTGGCTCAGAAACGTCCTAAAACCACACAACTCCTAAATTGAGATTAAGAATTTGAATTCAGGTCTCCTTTAGTGCAATACCTATATCCTTAATCTCTTTCCAGCATCTCTGTTGATACCAATGCTTCCCTCACAAGATGACATAGGCATGAAATCCTTCAAGAAATAGTTCCAGACCAGCCTGTCCTTACTCCTTGGCTGTAGAGGGCAGCGGAGAGCCAGATTGTAAAAAGGGGGAACACTTCCTAGTATGAAATTAGACACTGCTTTCTCTACTGTCTTTTCTCCTAGGAGGTTATTTTGATTGGGACAATGCAAAATTTCATAGGCCTAAAACTATGGAGTGAGTGCACGGGAAACTGGACCAGGTTGAAAGGGTTTTAAAATTATGTATGTATGTATTTATCTGACAGTTTTTGTTGTTTTTTTTTTTAAGACTATTCCTCATTTTGGCAGAGAAAGAAAGCACACCTCAGCCCAAAAGATTAAACCAGTCACAGTTCTCATATTGGTGAAGAAGTCTCCCCTCAGTCCCTATTTGAAAAGTTAGCCCTTTTGAAGGTTAGTTCTTGGTTAAGATTGAAGAGCTCAAGACCGTATTGTAAAACTAAGGTTGAAAGGACTGTGAGCTGTTCTTGCTCTCTCTACGTCATTTTTCCTGTAGATGTTTGTTGGCAGGACCTAGAACACTCTGCCACAGCCCAAGGCCTCACATGGCTGCAGGGCTTGGTCCCCCAGTGCAGACTGTAAAGTACAGCGATGCTAAATTTGTGACACAAACCCTCCCTGGATCATTATGTGCCGGTGAGTTCCTTCTAAGATTGTTTTGCTTTTTCATGTCTTTAAAGGTATGTAGTAAAATCACATAAAACTTGGGTCAGGCTTGTGTTTAGGAGTAAAAAGATTGTTGCTAAAATGTTGAGATTTTAAAAGTCCTGATACGTAAAACAAAGTCCAAAATTAGAGAATGTTGGTGTACTGGTTGAAGTCATTAAGCTGACCACTTATTGATTTGATCCTAAAATCAGGAACGTTAGAATATAATTTGCCAGCCCCTTTCTGGCAACAGGCTCAATAGACTGTGAGGTTCTTGAGGGTGTAAACTGTAAACAAATGACCGTAATCAACGAAACCAAAAAAATAGGCACAAAAAGGTGACTTGACAAATACTTATTGAGTGCCTGTGCTTAGTACCGGGGATGCAAAGAGAAGGAAGTCTTGTTTATCGCAGGAGGTGTGCTGTCTAGGGGGTCAGGACCTGCTGACTTAGACGCTGGTCCAAGCGTTGGCTCGTCATCTGCTAGCTGTGTGCCTCTTACCTGCCGGTCTCCCTGGGGAGCTGACTCTGAGATGCAGAGGAGTGTGCAGGAAGCGTACTAAGGAGTGCTGTTGGCATCATCATCCAGGAGAGAAAGGGAAGTGAGAAGGATTGGCTAGAGGGAGAGGGTGGCTGCAATGCAATCTCACAGGAGGCTCAGCTGGCCGCGGGAGACCCTCCGAAATCACGTCTGAGGGGATGTGTCCTTGAAGGTGGCTGCCCCGAAAAGAGGGCGTCATCTTGGGAGAGGCATGCCACGACCCGGCTTCAAGCAGATGACAGACGAAGCCCTTTCCTGAAGGGGGCTTGGGAGTATGTGCACGTCCCACCACAGACACCTTAGATAATTGAATGTTGTTGACCCCCCTTTTCTCCATTTGTAAAATAAGTATTTACAGATATCTTTATAGGGTCAATAGGAGGATTGAAATAGGACGATATTCGGAGTCAGCAAGTTGTATCTGGAGAGAGGAGGGTGGTAGGGGACAGGCTGACACCTACTTAGTGGGAATTGCAGCTGAGGACGTGGAGTGGGAGACATAGCAGCAAATCCAGGAGGTTTTCTAGCTTCTAGGACATGTTTGAATAATATGGAAAAAAAGGGCCCATTTCCATCCAGTCAAATAGCAGCTTTCCTAAATTAGTTGACAAAGCCACTTCTCTCAGAATTTAAAACGCCCCCCTTTAAAGGAAGATCTGGAGTAAAGTGGAAGAATTTTATTTTTTCAAAATAAGGTGACGCAAAGTTATCGAACCTACTACTTTTAGAAAACCACCGGAAGCTAGTTTAACTCGGCGTTAAAGAATAGACAAGTTTTTGTAAAGGAACAAAGGATGTGAGAATAGGAAAAGGTAATATAGGGAATAGTGCTGGTACCGAATTATTTAAGCCTTTTAGAAACAGGCACCTTTCAGTGCTGTGTAGCTGGCAGTCTGGTGAAAAACAGGTGAAAGAATGGAAATGAATAAATTCAAAGATTTATTGAAATTCAAAAATAGTCGATAGTGACTTTTAGCATTTCAGATATAAAAATGGGGCAATTTCATGCTCCTGCCTTACGGCGGTAAAGGGGATAATTCACCAAAATACAGTAAATGAAACAAGGGCCTGCTTAAGCCATTTGAGATCTACCCTGATTCAGCGCGTACGCTTTCTTCGATGAGACAGTCAGTGGCAATCTCCTTGGGATACATCTCCTTTACGTCCGACCAGCCTGTAAAACAGCAGCGCGTGTCCCTAGATCTGTGGATTTGTCTTCATTTGCGGCATTCCCGACACCTGCCCCGCCAGCTTTTCCCTCCCGGAATGAGATGTCAGCAAGCGCCACCCCGTCGCTGCCACCAGGCGGCGCGCTAAGCACACCGTGAGCGCAGGCCTCCCGCCGCCCGCAAAGCGCCGCAGGCAGCTCCGTTGGTGGGAAATGGGTAAGTCTAGATTTTATTAGTTGAAACTTTAGAACTGAAAACAGTCCTTGATAAACTAGGCAACGAGGCAGGCCATGTGGTTTCACGGAGCCTGAAAGGAAGTCGCCTGGAATCCACGCTTTTGCTTTATCTCGCTCTCAGGTGCATGTTGGGGACCAGTAAGGTGAGGCTGCCAGTGGCAATGCCAGGCTTGCAGTGGCACCTGGGGTGGCCCTGCCGTCCCTGAGTACAGGTGGCCTGCGACTGTGGTCACTGGGAGATGCCTTGCTCTCCTGGGAACCCAACCGCTGCTTCTCAAGGAATTCATAGGCCCCACCAGCACCTTGCAGCCACTCAGACAACAAACGGGTGCCCTGCCGTTGGTCTGCCCGCGCCGCTGCGTCTCGGCGGTGGGTGGACTTACAGCAAGTGAGGGCAACCCCAAGTGGTAAGCGGTCCACGAGGCGAATGCACAGTGTGCTATGGATGTAACTTCCTGGCTGTCTGTGGGGACAGAGCCCTAGAATGTAGTTTCCAGGCTCTCGGCCTCACACAGACAGGTGCTGGCTCAGGTAGTAAATGGCCATCAACTGTGATTGCATGGCCATCAGCTGTGGCTAGTTGGCCGTCAGCTGTAACCAGTGAGCCATTGGCCACTAATATAACTGCTGTGGCTATGCTAGCAGCAAATGGGGGCTAGCGAGAAGATGGTGGCTGAGCTAGCAAGAGCGGATTGCAGAGAGGCGGATGCCGCCAGAGAGAATATAGTGGTATGACTCCCCTACTTATGGCTCCGTGGGTGTTACTTTTTGGCCTCACCATGTCCTGCGTTCTCTTGTGGGGAGCGGGAGCAGAGACCCCGCCGGCCGCCCCGCACGACACCTGTGTTCTTGTGCAGGGAGCGGGAGCTGAGACCCCGCATGACTCCCCGCACGACAAATGGCGCAGTGAGCAGGGTCTCCTGCGCGACACCGTCCCAGTGGGAATGTCGCACGCAGAGCTGGGCTACAGCCTGTCTGGAGTTTAGGGCCCACGAGAAGCCGCTGGCTCATGAAGGGCTGTGTGCATTCAGACACGTGTCAAGGACACGCCCTGATACTCAGTGGGTGGCCAGTGTTTGGGGACTGAGGGCCTGACTGTGTGCAGAGGACACAGTGTTGGGTGACTGAGAGCAATGCCTGAGGTGGCTGGGCTCTTTCTTAGACAGAGTCCAAGGCCAGCGTGCAGAGTATGTCTTCGTTGCCAATGTTTTTCCAGATTTCACGGACCTGATCTGATACCTCAACATGTGCAGGTGTGTTGGTTGATCGGGAAGACATTCTTATTTCCAGATCTCAAAATGCAACGTTCTTAGAGCAGAGCTTCTCCTACTGTAGCAGAAGCTTGTAAAAAATAAGGGAATCAAGTTACCTAATAATGTTCACTTTCAAACATTGCTAAGTTTAAAACTCACTTTGTAATTGAGAGGAACCAACCAAGGCACAGGGCACACTGTATTGTTTAGTCCCAGAGACCATTCTGTACCTTGAAGATACATTTAGGAAGTGACTTCCCTGTCACTTTTACGTCTTGACAGCACCCTAAATCAATATTATTCCTTTGACATACTTGAAAGGCAAGACTGAGTTAAATGAAGAATGCTTCCAAGATTAAGTTTCAGGGACTTTGATTTCTGACCACAACGAGATGAGCTTCCACAATTTCCTTATTTCTTTCTGTCCCTAAATAACATGCCTTTTGTTTCATGCATTTACACTGGAAGATTCACTGTGACTTTCAGTGTTTATACAACAATTTACAAGCGTTACTAATGAAACAAGACTTATTGGAAAGACTGCCGAAGTAGGAAGTTGAGATTTCCCTAATTATGTGTGGTTTTCGTCTTCTGTTGGAAGAAAATGTAGAGAAAATGTTGTTTGAAGGCTTTGAAGTGGGAAAGTATTTAGAACATTCAATGAACTGAAAAAGGCTAGTGCAGTTAGCGACGACGTGCGATGGAAGAGCTGGAAGAGGTGCGCTCCAGTTTGTTGTCAGCTTGGGTGCGTTAAAAATGTATTTCCATGAAAAGGTCTGTTCAAACAGAGATTCCGCGATCATTGAGTGAGCCTACAAAAGGAAGGAATACGGGCCGTTCAGCATTGCAGGCAGCTTTTTCCTTTTTTTAAATCTCCCGATTGTGATTGGACTGTTAATCTTTTTAGAACACGTGTGGTGGGCACTGGGTGAGGCAGAAATGCCTGACTGGTACCCGTATTTACCTGTGCACACAAAATCGCACGCGGCCTCACTTAGCACACGCACAACACCCCGCTGACCTGGGCGAGGGTGCTATTTCCGGGCCGCAGGAGACATCCAGCCCTCTGTCCAGCACTTCACATGCCCTTTCACACGCACTCCTTCTGTGAAACCGGTGAGCACTGTTCCTGTCTCCATTTTAAATGTGCCCTGAGGCCCAGAGTGGCAAGGTAACTTAGCCCACCTGGTCAGTGTAGGGCCAAAACTCAAATTTAGGACTGTTCCAATTAAAGTATATTCTTCAATAGAATTGAATTAAGAGGCAAGTGAGCTTGGAAGGTGCTGAGGCTCCACGCATTGGAGAAAATTGGACCTAGACAGAGGCTGTGGCGGGGAGAGGAGGCAGAAGACCTTAGTAGACTCAAGGAACAGAGAGGTGGCCGTGTGGGCTGCCACCAGGGAGGACCGCTGGAAAGACTTGGTAAAAGTATAGGCAAGATAGCAGTACAGGATTGGAAAAATCAAAACCAAACAGGAAACATTGTGCTTTCTGTCCGATTCCTTCCTACGTGTCTCATATCTTCACTTGATAGAAACCAAACCTAGGAACCAGGAAACACCTGAGGGTAGGAAGACAGATACACAGAGATGCCCATCAGTGGAGTTGAAGCAAAGGCCTTCAACTTCTGTTACAACACGGGAGAACAGATACACACTTACATACTGTAAGTTACTGTAAAGTGATTGAGGTGTATAGTATGGTGTGTGCGCCCCGCTTTGACCTGTCACATCAGGAGTGGGCTTCCCATGTGTTCTGCAGCGACAGTTGATGCACTGAAGGAGGGAAACGAGTCAGGGACAGACACGTGTCCCTCACACAAGCCAGAGCTGACTGGCCCAATGCACTCGCTTTCCGCCTCTTGCCAAGCTCGGCCCTCACTACTGGCCCTCTCGTGTTCCTAATTCAGCACGAACACCTCTGTCACCCCGTTAACCATCATGCTGCCATGTACACCAGCCTGCAGAAAACCTTGTCACTCTGAATGCCTTGAAGGGATCGTGGGCTTGTCAGTAATTTTTATAGCGAGGACGACACACAGAAGAGGCTCAGTGTTTGTTGACTAGGCCACCCACTTGAATCTTGCCAACCGACAACTATCTTTGTAAACATTTAATGATGTTCCATCCATCCCAGAATTACAGATTGAACATTTGTGCTCCCTCAAAAGTCATGCAACCCCCAGTGGACTTGGAAATGTATCTGGCTGTGTTTGAAAATGGGGCCCCTGAGGGAGTACATAAGAGGAAGTGATGTCGCAAGGGTGGGGCCCTCATCCTAGAGGACGGGGGTCCCTATGAGCTTGCTCTCCCTGCGCATACACAGGAAAGGTCACGTGAGCACACAGCTGGAAGGTGGTCGTCTGCACCCAAAGGGAAAGCCCTCCCCAGACACCAACCCTGGGGCAGGGGCCCCTTGATCTTGGACTTCCAGCCTCCAGAAAATGAATGTTTGCTGTTTAAGCCCTGGTCTGGGGTATTTTGTTGTAACAGCCAGAGAAGACTAATACATATACGTAGAATAGAGTATTTGTTTTCTCTTTGGTTTGCCAAAAGGGGCCTCGGAAGTAAGCGGCCTCTGCTAGGCCTAACAGATGCTTCTGTCCCCTTTAGCTTTCAAATAAAACAAGTTTTTCCCTTACATTTTTTTCTTTGCTCACAAAATATACACTATCATCCCAGGAAGAAAGCCTTTTTTCCCCCAAAGTCTTGCCTCACCAGCCCCTACCTCCTCAAGCTTGCAATCTACTACCCAAATTTAAGATAATTTTCATCTTGGTGCAACGAATAAAAAACTACCACGTATAAGGTTTAACAAGAGGCTGGATCTCCATGATTCTGTCCCGTTCATCACATCTCACGTTTGCCACATGGCTTTCACAGTACCCCCTGGACGTCACCAGAGATCAAACAAGAGGGGAGGCCGCACGGCAGGGTGTCTAACAGTTGGTTCCCAGAAGCTTCTAGGCTAGCTGCAAGGAGTGGAGGAAACAAATACAGTCGACCCTTGACCAACGCGGGTTTGAACTGCAAGGACCCATATATAGCCGGGCTATTATCAGTAGTGGGCTCTTCCTATCCTGGGTTTCCCATGAGCAGATTCAACCAACCACTGATGGAAAACATCTGAAGGTTGTAAATCTGCGGTTGGGAATGTGAAAATACTTTTGATAATCCGTTGTGTGAATCTGCTGATGCAAAGGGCTGGTGGTAGAGTCACAAGTTGTAATTGGCTTTTCCATGGAGTGGGGGTCAGCGCCTCTAATCCCCACGTTGTTCAAGTGTCGACCGTATTTAGTTCATCCAATTCCTATGTTTGGGGGCAAAGAAGAGGGTTGCAAAATATCTGCTGGGTTAGTCAGTGAATGAGGTTGGCTGTGCAGGAAACTGGAAGGCTGGACTGGGGGGTGAGCTATTTCTAGAGGGTCCTCCAGTTATGGGCTTCGTCACCCCAAGCTGGGCTTCACACCACCTCACTCACCCTACTTCCTCTGATTGCAATGAGCTAGGCTGCAAACGTCACATGAGGGACTTCAAGGCCACACCTATTCTCATCTGCATCTATTATAACAAAACACTACCTTTCATCTACTGAGTCGACATTGGCTGGATTTTCTATCGTTGTTCGTTTTGGGTGGAGGTCATGACGCTGCTCTACTTTTCTGTCAATGATACACGGGAAGTGGCAAGTGGGGTCTGCTCTAATTTGAGGCTATGGTGAAAAATCAGAATCTGAGTTTATTACTACTGTGCTCCAGCCAAGGGCCTACCCACGGCTCTCCACAAACTAGCATTTCTAAGTTTTCATTCCACAGGCACTGATCGTAAAGACACCTTCGCAAGGGAAGACTCAGTTAGCTTTGTTAGTCGCTGGCACTTCTGCTGCAGCGTTAGCACAGGCTAAGACAAGTTCCCACCTCATGTAGTCGAGAATACGCAAATCTGGAACTTTAGTTAATACAAGAACCTAAATAGGGAAGAAGATTGGACGTAAGAGAAAATAAGATAGAAAAATGAAGTCATGTTTACTACACAAAACAGTTAACTCATAAGGTTCCATATAGCAAGCGCTATAGGTCAACCACAATTTGGCTTAGAATTGCCCAAAAAACAAAACAAAGAGAAAGACAGTAACAGAGTCTTTTTAAGATTAAAAAAAAAAAAAAAAAAATCAGTAACGGTTTAGGAAAACCACAGGTTTTTCCGGAACTGAGACCTAAGAGAATTTTCTTCCGTCAGTCCTCAGAAAGGGTACATACACCGTGTGACGTAGCGGCCACCAGCCTTAAGAGCACATGTATTGAAAATACAAGGTTTGGTGACTGTTTTTGCTAATCGAAGCCAACAGCATAGAAGGAAAGTGCGACGCAGGAAAGGTAATTCTAGGAAGAGACAAAATGTGGCTCGAATGTGTAGCTCTTTGAAAACCTCCCAGAGGATAAAGTTTAGATTCTTCTATTTCCTAATTGGGAACACAAACTTGTTGTAACATAACCCCAAGACCCTTCTATCCCTGTAAATTACAAAATCCATTTCAAAACCAGACAAATTATTCTTAGACCTAAGGCCACTGTTCCCTTGGACTATCGGACAGCTGAAGCAGACAGCGTAGATGATTTATCTCGGGAACACAGTTTCCTACCTAAGTGTGCTTTAAATGGCTAATGTCAGTATAGTAAACACATAAAACACATTTTAAAAGGCTAAGTTTTATGGCTGGACTACCCACACATAAACTTCATTTTTAAAAGGTTAAAAGATTACCCACAAAAGAGTTTCCTGTTTCAGTTACGTTCATTTTTTTTTTTTTTATTAATATTGGTTACATACGAAGTGCATCGCACCTACTGCCCAAGACTTAGAATGATCAGTAATATAAAGTGTAAACGTAACAACTCATTCCACATCTGTGAAATGCAGCGGTTATAAGTGCTGTGACTACCTTTACAACAACCGTAAGGGACAGGGAGAACGTAGAAACTGGAGGGGGAAAACGGTACTCAACATCTGAACAACACAGCGACTGTTGTACTGAAAAAATAATTTATTACATGAATACAATACTGGGAATAAAATGCATTATAAAAGTAAAAAAGTAAATTCTAATATAAATAATAGTGGTTTGCCTAATTTACAAGAGTTTTTCTTCACCCATCCAAAACTTTAAATACAATCTTCTGCAAGGGCAGATTTTGAAAGTGTACGGTTCACTTTAAAACAGACACATAGCACTGTAATACCTGGAATTTAGCACAGATTCTCTTGTTTCATTCCCCTAAAAATGATATTAATTTAAATGATTGTTCTTTTTAAACCTTTGTAAAGCCTAGAATAATATTTTGAAATAAACAGCAGTTTGTTATACTCTTTCTGGTTCCCAGCAGAGTGAACACATTTCTAATACACTCTGTGTCAAATACTCTAAGAGCATGCTTATGCATTTTGATGAAGACTTTTAAAATTTCTGGTCCTTTGGTAAAAAGCAGTCTCCCTTTTAGGTCACAGGCTAACAATAAGCACTGGGTCTGTTCATCTATATCAGCAGAATTTTAAATCACCACGTCTTAATATGCTTATCAAGATACTGACATACTCGTTAATCTATTTCCCCAGCAAGGTTCCCTCAGTTTTTGGAAAGTACACGGAGTTCAATATACCAACCGTGATTTCAAACGATTAACACGATTACAATGTTTATTAACAGCAATATGCAAAACTTCCTACTATAAAAATGAAACAAGGCACTTTCGACAACTCTGCGCAATGCTGAAGGAAACCCTTCTACGTAAAGGTGACTTACAGACCCCAGGAGACTTTCATAAAAAGTGAAATAGTGATGGCATTACACAATTCTTTTCCCCAACTTTACTTATTGAAGAAATTCACCAATTAAACTTGGCACAAAAAAGTTTAATTACCATAAAGTGCGTCACTTGGCTAAATATATTAAAAAGAAAATCAGCCAGAATACAGAATAGTAACATATTTACATATACAGACATAAAAATGCAATGCCAGGAGTCAACATCGTTAGGAACTTTGCAGTATATATGGCTTCTTATATTTATTTTTTTGTATAACTCCCTGTTTGCTTAGAATCTATAATCTATTTTCAAAAGAGTATGCCTTGATTAGCAAAAAGAGGTAGTGTTCTGAAAGAGGCAAACTCACTGATTCTACAGGTAGAGATTTAAGATGAAGATTATGTGGAAAACAAATGAAAATAAACTGGGACATTTCTAGTATTTTGATATTAATGAATTAGCATTTAAAATCAAGGCTATTTTATCGTTGAACTATGTTATTACAGTTCTTTCAAATCATTTTCCTTTGGTACTAGAAAGTTTTCTTCTTTCGAATAGCAGGAACATTCCAAATAAGCAATTTTTATTTAGAGATGGTAGACATGTTAATATTTAAAACTCAATTCATCTTTACCACTGATTCAAACCATTACTAAAAATATATCATGTCAAGAGATACGAAGAAGTACATATCAGCCAGATAGTAACATGCAATTAATTTCCACTTGACTAATATAACTGGTACTTTAAACACACATTAGTGTGGAGCAATATATTGGCAAAACACCATAATAATTTATGCACAGTAGTAAATACAAAGCTTGAATAAAAGACAATTTAAAGCAGCAGTGAATATATTTCCTATTCCAATAACTTAAAAAAACTTTTCTTTATGTAAACTTTATACATGTGCATTCTTGCTGTTTTCTGTAAATGCTTCAGTGTTTTTTTTTTTTTCTTTTTAAATATTTGTACTCTAAATGAGCTGAAACGTAGAAATGGAGGGAACTGCTTACGATGCATTAGTCTTCGTCAGCTCTGTACGCGACTTCTGCTACTTCTATCTCTGCTACTGAATTTTCAGGTTGATCAAAAGTTAAACATGACTTGTTATGAGCTCTGCAAAAATAGAGAAACACGTCAGTGTCAAGAATGGATGAGTGCTATCACCTCTGAAAAATCTTTTACCTCGTGTAAAGACTATTTAAATATTTAATGGGGAAACTATTTAAATATTCAATTAGAAATTTAGTATTTTTAACTTGTCATGCCAGATGGCACTTTTGGAGATATGTTTGCAACTCTTTCAGCTCTTCCAACTACCATTTATCAACAAAAATCTAGTTGGTAATTACCTTTACCAGCATAAAATTTGTGCTCATAATTATAGCTTAACTATTACCACTGAAGTATTCATAATTGAAACTTGGATTTATATGCAATAAAAAATTCTACGTGCTTTCAAAAATGCCATTTTTCGTCATTCCTATTTGTAGGCAGGGTGGTTGCTATTATAGTATCCCACATTTTGAATGGAAAGAGTGACACTGGGAGATCAAAGTAATTTGTCAAGATTTACAAAATTAATTGAGTCACAGCCCAGTTAATTCAGACATAGTTCCAAAATAAGGAATAAGAAAATGTACAGCCTGGATGCCAGAGATTCGTTTTCAGGACAGACAGCCTAGAATATGATACAGCAGATTCATGATAAAATAAAAAGTGAGTTCATAAAAATACTCTATAGAATATTACCGTTTCCCCGAAAATAAGACCTAGCTGGACAATCAGCTCTGATGTGTCTTTTGCAGCAAAAATTAATATAAGACCCTGTCTTATATTATATTAGACCTGGTCTTATATTATAGTAAAATAAGACCGGGTCTTACATTAATTTTTGCTCCAAAAGGTGCATTAGAGCTGATTGTCTGGCTGGGTCTTATTTTCGGGGAAACACAGTATAACAATTTCCCTCCAATTATTCAGATGAACAGGTTGTAATAAACTAAACATTAAATACCTATATTCTTCATCCAAGACTTCTTGGTCAAGTTCAAGTGCAGAGGACTCCACCTTTAGGATCTGTTCATCTTGTGTCCCTGACAAGTGCAGTGATTCTTCAGGTTCTAAACACAATGCTCTAAAAGTGAATCCCAGCAACAAGTTATTTTCTTGTTAAATATCTTCTTGACTAATATGTGTATATATTTATTACTGTGCCTGCATGTAACCTCATTGGGCTTCCACTATTACGTCTTAACGTAGTCAGTCATATGGCTGATAAATTGTGACTCTGGGAGCCCACAGATACATTAGCACTTACGATTAATTTAAAATGATTTTAGCATCAATTCAGTATATGCTGATGAGAAGTCAAACTAGAACTTTCATATGTGACAATTTGGCATAAATGCCTAGAAACAAAGATACCACTTAGACAGATTAAAAGGAATAATGTTCATCTTGTTGAACAGCTAGAGGCTCATTTTCCCCGTGTTTCCTATACTTCAAATGCTCAGTCTCCTAAATAAATAATCAAAAGACAATTTTCTCAATCTATAAGGAAGTGCGCCGACAGTCTGTGACTTTTAGAATTAGAAATTCCCTAAATCATATTCAAATACAAAGGGCATGTGGCCCAGAGTATTAGAGCTGGATTAGCCTAAAGGGCAAGCACCACACACCTGACCCTGCGCTCCAGTGCGTCTATGTGAAGTTGCTTCTCGCTGAGCAGCTTCTTCAGTGACTCCACCTCTTTTTGTTTTTCAAGTAATTCTTTCTGAAAACGGTAGTTTGTCTCCTCTAAAGTCTCACAGAATGCCTTAAAAACAAACAAAGCCACGTGTGGAGAAAGAATACATTTAATGACGCATGCAGTAATTAATAAAAATGTCTTTCTCAAGGGCATTACTGAAGGAAGACTCGAGGAACAGGGACAATCAAGAAAATATGGCTGCAACCCGAACAGTTCATTCTCCACCTTTTTAGGTCCCTGATATCTTGGCTCTCTCAATCTCCCCCCACCACCAGTGTGTCTGAAGGGAGAATGGAAAAAAAAATGACTAACAACCACTGTTTTATTGCTATTCTCCTTAGTCTATTGGTGCCCACTCCTAAATGATTATACTTTTTTAAAAAACCATGGCTACTGATTCTATTTGAATTGGCTCAATAATAGTAAATAGAAATGGTAAATCCAAAAGCGTCTACAAATTAATGAGAGATTTCATCTAGGATGTAACATGTAAAGTAAATATACAAAAATAAGTGATACAACAGTAATAAGTTAGAATATAATAAAATACCAATTATGATATAAAAACATACAGATAGATCCTACTGCTTTCCTTAGAAGTTTAAGGAAGAAAATTTAAACCTCTATTGAAGGACTTTAAAAATAGACCTAAGTAAGCAAAGATCTATTGATAAGAAGATTCAATACTGTAAAGACAGTGCTATTCAAAATTAATCAATAGATGTATTATAATTCCAAACAAAATTCCAATAGAATTTTTCATAAAACTCACAAGCTTATTCTAAAATTCCTGTGGAAGAGTAAATATACAGTTTGAAGACCAAGGAAGGAAACCCTTACCCTGCCAGAGACAAAGATTATAAAGCCATAGTAATTAACACAGTACAGACTCAACAAATAGAAAATCTCAATAAAGAAACAGAATGACAAAAAATCAAAACAAAAACAAAAACAAAAAAACAGAAATTCAGGCTTTATAAAGTACAATAATTTAAATGAAAAATTAACAAGAGGGGCTCAACAGCAGACTTGAGGTGACAGAAAAATGATCAGTGAGCTTGAAGACAGAAGAACACCGAAAATGTTCAATCTGAAGAGAGAAAAATGATTGAAGAAAAATGAAAAGCACCTTTAGAGACAGGTAGTGCAATATAAAGTGTACAAACATACAGGTCTGGGAACCCCAGAAGGAGGAGAGTGAGAAACAAAGACCAAAAAAGTACTTGAACAAATAATGGCCAACAACTTCCCAGGTCTGACATAGAGCATATGTTCCAAATCCCAGAAGTTCAATGAGCGAAATTATGATAAATACAAAGAGATACACACCTCAATATATCATAATTAAACTGCTGAAAGTCAAAGAAAACAGCAATCTTGAAAGTAGCAAGGACGAAATGACTCATCACGTACATCGGAACAACACTATAAGCGAATGTGACTGTCACCAGAAACAATGGAGTCCAGAAGAGAGTAGAATGACACAAAATGCTCAAAGAAAAAGTCTGTCAACAAAACTGCTTCACAGATGAATGTTCTCAGAAAAACAAAGACTGAGAATTTGTTGCCAGCAGACCTGCCTTACAAGAAAGGATGTGATACCAGACGATAATTCCAATCCGAAGGAAGGAATAAGAGAGGGCTGGAAATAGTCATTATATGGATAAATATAAAAGAATGTACAAAATGTTCTTCTCATTTCTTCCCCTAAGTTCTTTGAAAGACAAAAGACTGTATACAGAAAGTTACTATACTTTGTTGTTATGTTTACAACATATATGGATGTAAAATATATAACAATAAGAACACAAAGGAGGGGAGAGGAAAAGGAGATAATATTGAAGCCCAACATATAATTTACTGGAATTAAGTATTATTTGAGGTAGACTGTATTAATAATATGCACAGTTTAATACCGAGAGCAACCACTGAAAAAATAGAACTAAGTAAAAATTTCTACAGAATAATCAAAATGGCATACTAAAAATATTTATTTTACATGACAGCAATTAAGAAGGAAGAAGACCAAAACAGATGTGACGGGTAGAAAACAAATTGCAAAATGGCAGCTGTACAGGGCAGATATCTTAGACAATACAGAGCGAGACCCAACTATATGCTGTGTACCAGAGACAAGAGCTGAGACTGCAAGACACAAACGGACTGAAAGCAAAGGATGGGAAAGACACATCACTTAAACACACGAGAGCTGTAGTAAACAGCACTGTGGGTATTGACATAGGATAGGGAACGAGGTCAATGGAAGAAAATGGAAGAAAAAGTCCAGAAAGAAACCTTTCCTTTTATGTTCATTTGACTTTTGATAAAGGAGCAACAAAATCCAATAAAGGGTACTGAGACAATCAGATATCTATAGGAACTTAAGAGTTTTACCTCACATCTTACAACAAAAATTAGCTCAGGATGGATCACAGACCTGAATGTAGGAGCTAAAACTATAAGACTTGTAGCAAAGAATGTAGGTGAAAACCTTTGTGACCTTGTAATAGGCAAAGAGGTCTTTTGATACAACCCAGAAGCAAAAGCCATAAAAAAGTGATAAAATGAACTTCATTAAAATTAAAAACATTAGCACTTCAAAAGACCAGTAAGACCAAAAGGCACTCATAGACTGGGAGAAAATATTTATGAATCACATATAAAAAATAAAGAGCTCTTACAACTCAGTAAGATGAACAGCAAAAATGGGCAAAATGCTTAAGTGGACAATTCATCAAAGAAAACGAATGGCTAAAACGCCCATGAAAAAGTGGTCAACACAAAAAAACCACTAGGGAAGTGCCAGTTAAAACTATACTGAAGTATTACCCGTGCACAGCCACGAGAGCAGCTGTCATCCCAAGGACAGAGAGACACTAGGTGTGACATGCCTGCATCAGTGCGGTGGTTGCTGCTATAGGGCCTCCATAGCACCATCCACCCTCACTCCTCCCTCGGCAGCCTCCGCTTCCCCTCCTCTCTGCACAGAACTGGTGGAGGCCAAGCCTAGGCCGATGGGGGGGTGGGGATTGGAGAGCGTTTGCTGTTGAAAAGGGGAGACTGAGCTCATCTTGAGCCAACTGCAGCCTCGGGGAAGGGACACTCAGGGATGCCAGCTCTACCAATCTTTGAAGAGGAGCTGGGAGGTAAATTTTAAACGTAAAATCTCCCTAATTTTTAAAGCCTAGAAAAAATGGAAGAAAAAAAAATGTTTGTGAGGACAGGGAAGAAAATGGAACTTTCATACACTATTGGCAAGAATGTAAAATGGTATAGCCATGTTAGAAAATATCTGTGAGTTCCTTAAAAAAGTTAAAGATAATTTGCTGTAGAACCAAATATTCCACTCCTGGCGATCAACCCAAGAGATGAAAACGTATGTCTACACAAAGCCTTCTACGAGATTGCTCATGGCAGCGTTGTTTCTAAGAGCACAGAACCGGGAACACCGTGAATGTCTCTGAACCAGGGAGTGCGCACACAAAGTGTGGCAGGCACACACAGTGGAAACCGTTCAGCAGTAAGAAGTACAGACGATCGACAGAGCTGTGAAATGGGAGACCCTCAGAAACATGATGCTCAGTGAAAGAAACTACGTGCAAAGATCGCGATTTTCATATATGCAAAGTCTGTACATGTTACACATACTGTATACTGATTGAATACTGATTTCATACACACACAGATACATGTATATACACTGCATGATTCCGTTCATCTGAAAATTCAGAAAACGCGAATTTGTAGAGCCTGAAAACAGGCCAGTAGTTGTCTGGGGCTGGGAGTGTAGAATGACTGCAAAACGGCTTGCAGGAATTATTTTTTGAGGTGACGGGAATTTCTAAAACTGGGTTATGGTGATGGTGGCACATTTACTAAAAATTATTAAATTGTACATTTACAATGGAACAGCAAACAGCAAATTTTATAGATGAAAATTTTACATCAATAAAGCTGTTTTTAAAAAGCTATGGCATTCACTCTAATACAAAGAAGTGACTCAGTTTAATTGAAAACATTACAAACCTACCAATTAAATCTGTTCCATTTAAACACCATTAAGCATTTGGGGAAAAAAGTTACAAAAAAATCCTAGCTGATCTATTATTACCAAATCTGTTTTGTGAATCTAGCCAATTGCTTCAAGAAATAGGCCACTTTAACACGTCAATTACTGTAATTTGAGTAGCATCAAGCTTGAGCTGAATTGGTAACAAGATAATAACTTCTACCTCTGAAAGTTAAGTTTTAAATTTGATTTTAATTGTAGGTTCTTGACTTTGATTCTTAGGTGGAAGAAAACGCAACATACAAATAGTACTTTTAAATGTAGTAAAATAAATTTCCAAATAATTCTCTCTCTCTCTCTTTTTTGGAAACAGTGAAAATAAAGAGAACAAAATGCAGGATTTAATGCTGGACATTCACTGACTATATGGCATGTATGAATTTTTATTTTTTCACTGAACTAGGTCCTGTATTTCATTGAAAGAAACTTTTGACTCAAATATTAAAAGTTTTCTGTGCAAAACTTGCAATGGTCTGACACGATAATATTTTGCTGTTTGCTATTCCATTCAAGGAACAATGTAGTTATTGTACTGAATTATTTGTTCCTCTTTTCATGTGATATACAATACAGCACTCACCCTGCTTTCTTCTAGGCTATCAAATGGACCTGGTGGGTCGTCCAGACAAAGAAATTCTCTCACTGCCAGGCTTTTCAGAGGAAAAAAAAAAATTAGCTAGTGTACAAATAAGCTTACAAAAGTTAGCAAAAAGCAAAAGTTACTTTGAAACTACACAGTGTTTTAAGCAAGTTGGTTGCTGATATACCAAAATAAACAAGTTGGTTTATATGGCTTTATACAAGTAACCAAATATAAACATAAAATATATAGAAGATAAAAAGATTTAAACTGTTTTCTAAGATCTTATGAACAGAAACAGAGATGGTGAATTCATGTTACATAAAAAGTACAGGACATAAAACATAATTCAGGATAATGGTAGACCTAAATGGTGAATAGATATTTTATCACTTTCAAAGAAACATTCGTTTGAAATAGCCTAAAAAAGCCATTATTTTGTTATGAAGAAATACCATTTTTAACTTATACTGATTTCTTTTTTAAGAGGTGCATCTAAAGTCACTGAAGAGTATTTACTCAGAAACCAGTTAAGGATTTTTCTTGCAATCATGTTTCTTAAGTATTTTCTTTAGAGAATTCGGGAGAAAACATTCGGAGTATCCCATTTCTGAATTACTGTTAATTTCAAAATAATGAAATAATATGGTGTTGTTATGTTTATACGTTGCAATGATCAGAAATGGGTTAAGAAGGTAGAAAACTGACCTCCCTTGTTACAAAAATACTCCATTCTCTAAAAACAGCTTTGGACAGAGAGACAACTCCATGTGAATGTTAAAACATACACATGGAGACTTAAATTTTTTTAGGTGTAAAAGAATAGAAATGTGATTTCTTAATGCACCACAGAAAGGACGTCGACCCACGCTGCAAAGGAGATGGGGTTTGAGGTTCAGAACGGGCCAGATAGGCTGACGATGACAAGGGATGGCCATGAAGAGCAAAATGGGATTTTTAGTGAAATCTTTCCAAAAGAAAAACAATATGAATTAATAAAGAGAAGCAGTGTTAAGAAAGAAATCCAGAAGACCCCAAAGGGGAGCAAATTTCTGGACTATATAATCTTGACAATACAGGTAATAAGGGATACATTGATGGAAACCCCAAGCTCGAGTATTCATAATCACGGAATGACAGAGATGGAAGGGTCTGAAAGGAGGTCAGGGAACCACGCACAGCAGGTATGCTTTGATCCCTTTTACGTGTGCAGCCCACAGGACACCTAACCATCTCCAAACCAGGGGATATTCCACCTCTTCAAATAAACCATCCTATGTTTGAACAACTGAAAATTAGGAAGTTATTTCCTTCACTCAGCTGGGACTTTTCTCCCTGCAGCTTTTGTTCATGAGTCTTTGTTCTGCTTTCTGGGATTATTCTGGGTAAATCAAAGTGCTCTTTCACACGATAATCCTAAATCTATGTCAGGAATGTTGTATTTTCTCTAACCTTATGCCTCCAAGAAGCAATACTAATACGTCAACATTTTCTTTCCTTCTTTTTCTTTTCATGTCAAAGCCTACATGGTCTCTGCATCCATGGGGCCCACCTTTCCCCCCAGCTTTATTGGGGTATAATGGACAATTAAAACGTGTGTACGCTTAAAATGTACAATTAGATTTGATGCATGCATACACTGTGAACCAGGAACTACAATCAAGCGAATTAACACATCCACCACCTCACATTGCTACCATTTCTAACATTTTCAAAGTACCCAGGACTTTCACATATGCTATTTTAATTTTCACCACAATCATGGGAGGTGAGGATAGGCATTATTTCACCATTTCACAAATGATACCAACGCTGAGAGGTGAGACGAGTGGCCCAAGGTGACACAGTGGAAGTGGCAGAGCTAGCTCTTAGATCTCTTCTGGGTGCAATTATGTGTCTTTTTCTACCTTTCGATTCTCTTATATTTTGGTTCATTTGGATTCTCTCCCTTCTGGTGGATACTGGCCACTTCTCTCTGACCACATTCACCTGTGTGTTTCTGTCTTTAATCAAAGTCTCCAGAATACTGCAGCTGGTCTAATAACACGAGAAGTACAGGAACACCGCACATTCTTTTCACTTAGATATACTTTCCAACCACCCATTATTTGTATCGGAGAACCAACTATTTGGCAAAAATGACTCACAGGAAATAAGTTAGTCTTAAGATTGAGAAGTTAAAAGTTTGGATGAAACACTGAGATAATGGCTCTTCGGGCAGAAAAGGAAAGTCCTAAGAAGCGTAGGGAAGGGTATCTTTTAGGACTTTATGTCCGACAACCCAACGTGAGGCATTATTTTCTTATAGGTATATGCCCAGATCCCCTCATTCTTTAGTAATGTCTTTATGTTCAGAAATTACTCTGGTGGAATGCTGCCGCTGGGAAAGAGAAAGTGAGTGAGGGAATTTATGTGTCACTTTTTATACCTTTGGTTACAGCAGCAACTTAGCCCAAGATCAACAGTGATGTTGAAACATATCCAGCTGGGGATCTTTTTTTGGAGTGGCTTTTCCATTTCATTCTCCTTCCCTAAAAACCCTTATGATCTATGGTTCACTAGAGTTCTACTCAAATGAAATCCAATGGATTCCCGAAGTTTTTTTCAATATAGTTCTGAGATTTTTTTCCAATAGTTTTTGTCAATATAGTTGAGGCCCTACTTTCTTTAATCTGTAGCGTAAGAATGCAATTTAAAACTGGCTTTACAACTTTGATTTACAAAACATTTTTTCAGTGGTTCACTTTGTTTCTGTTTCAACAGGACTGAGTTGGAAGAGGAAGGCAGTCAATACTCTCAAGCTCTATTGCCGTCCCACGAGTGGGGAACGCAAGAATCTCTGGGATAGCGTGTTTGAGAAAACAATTTCTTTCTCAGAAATTCTGATACTTTTTTCCTCCAAAAAAGGAAGCCCTTACCCCTGCTTGAGAATCACCGACTAGAGAACTTTAGATTTGATAAACACTTGACTGCCTATGTGTGTCATGGTTCTGGCTCAGTGATTTCCTATATATTATCAATGTATGATTTATAAATGCATCAACTGAATTCAAATCAAATATAAATTCCAAAGAGTCTACATTATTATTAAATGGTCTATGGATTAAATGGAAGTCATTTTTTTTAGAAGTCTTACTTTTTCTTTTTTTTTTAAATTGTTCATTGATAGGTTCAGTATAGCCCGCTCAGTTCTCTTCTGCATTCAGTCTTTAATACTTTGCTTCCATTTGACCAGGATAATGAAGGCAAGAAAAACATCAGGATAGGAGAGAAAAGTATCTGACTAGGAGAACATCCAACAATCTGGAATTAAAGGTAAGGAAAGGCTCTATCTCTTTTTATTCCCTTTACGTATCATCTAGAGTACCATTTCAGTGTGTTTGGGGAAACTCGTAAGATTAGGGTCGGGTTTGACCTAACTGGCCTGAAGATAAGGAGCCCACACACGGCATCCTTTAGCACTGTTTTTATTATCACAGTAAATTTGCCCTGTAACCTAAACATGTCCTTCGATTCTCTTCAAAATATTTTCTTTAAAAGTTTTACTGTATTTTCAAACTTGTTACAAAACTACTTCATCCCCTGAAGCTTCACCTTCTGCCTACTGTTTTTCTTTTAGAGGTATGTTTACATTTCACAATTATTTTTAAAAGATCGGTCATATACTAGGGCAGGGGCGGCAGGACTGGAGAGAAGGGGACAGATGTGCGTGGAATTTAAAACGCAAAGCGAGGGATAAAGGTGGGAAGGGAGCGTCAAGGACGAGTCTCAGGTGCTGGGCAGATGCTATTGCTGAATGCTGGGGGGGGGGGGGGGGTTGCGAGTCCAGAGAGCAAGGTTTCGGGTCTGTTTCAGGTTTGAGGGCACTGGAGACATCCCAAGGAGCTGTCAGAGAGGCAACAGCAGGGATGAAAGTGGGCTTGAGAGAATGGGTCTGACGGGTCTGCAGCTCCTCTCACTGGGAGAATGCGGGCGGTGGGCAGAGGTCCCGGCGCCATCAGGCTTGGGGAGCACACAGAGGCAGTGAGCTGTCCCTGCACAGTATGTGCGTTGCGTTATGCGTAACACAGACGACAGAACGGGTAGAAACACTGAGACAGGGTGGTCTCCATCCTCATGTGAAAAAAGCTGCTAAAGACAGCATAGACATAGGTACCTGTACAATATGTTCCTGCTGCCTTGCTTTCTACTTTTCCAAAATAGTTCTAATGTATCTGATAATGTAAATTCTAAAATTAGATACCCAGTTGGTATTAATAAACAATTTTCCTGTAAATATTAGGTTGGTGCAAAATTAATTACGGTTTAACAGGTTAAAAATAATTGCAAAAGCCGCAATTACCTTTGCACCAATCTAATACATTCAGAAGCAACAAATCTGTAGAGATCTCTTCTCTCCTTTTACCCTCTGGATAAAGGAGGTATGTTCACTTTATCCTCTACATAAATTAACCCAACTTCACAATTTTCGTATTCTTGCATTACTTTGAACAAACTATAAAGAATATTACTCTCAAAATTATACAATGTCATATTACCCAAAAATCTAATACAAGGGCTACTTTGTTTACATGACTGCTACAATTTTAAATACTAAAATCAAGCTTACAGTGGTTTGGGTGGTTTGAGTATGATACATTGAGTTTTTAACTTTGGTGACTTTTCAAAAAAATGTTAGTGCAAACCAAATGCCAAATAAAGTGCTTACTGAAAAAAACCAAGAAAATTCCATGCTGTGCTTTGTTAGAGAGGACCAGTAATTATACTCCTATCCTGTTTTTGTTCACCTTGAGTAACTATGGTCCGAGATTTATTCTTTGGTTTAAACGAGTTGTTGAAATACATTTATAACCTCTTATTTCAATTCATTACGTACCAGTGAGCAATGTCCTTGTGAGCTACTAAATTTTGAAGAAACGCTTGTAATCCTAATTGTCTATCTTCTAAAAAGTCAGCATTGTAATTATCTTTAAACCAGCGTTTTGGTGGAAGTGCTAATCGAAAGCCTGGAAACATCTCTCTTAACTGAAAAAGAAGAAAAAAGAATACGTAATGCTCAACTCAATTATACCAATTCGACAAAATCTATCCGACTGATGACGTGAAATTATTCAAGAAATAAGCTTCTGATTCAAGACATAAACTTAAAATAAAAGAAGTAAATTTAGCTAAACTTTTTACGCCATGCTTGTCTTACGTCTCGATTTCTCCCAGCTGTGTATACATAGGAGTTTCAGTTGCTCCATAGCCTTGTCAACACTTGGCATTGTCCGTCTTTTTAATGTTAGCCATTCTAGTGGGTGTGTAGTAGTGTTTCATCGTGGCTTTAAATTGCATTTCTCCACTGACAAATGAAATTAAATATCTTCTCATGTGCTTATTTGGATCTGCGTATCTTCTTTGGTGAATTATCTATTCAAATCTTCTGACCCCTCCACTTTAAAAAACAATCATGTTGTCTTTTTATTATTAAGTTGCAAGAATTCTTTATATATTCTGGATATCAGACCTTTGTCAGATATATGTATGACAAATATTTTCTCCCAGACTGTGGCCTGACTTTTCATTTTAAGTTTTAACAGAGCATATGTTTCAAATTTTAATGTTATCTACTTCATCCATTTTTGTCTTTTATGGGTTCTGCTTTTTTAGATCCTATCTAAGAAATCTTTGCTCACGCCAAGGTTGCAAAGATACTCTTTTATGTTTTTTTCCTGGACGTTTGCAGTCTTGGCTTTAACATTTTGGTTTATGATCCATTTTGCATGTTTGGCTTCAATTTTACTTCCTTAGGGAAGGTTTTTCCAATCTGCCAAGCTGGGTTAGATTTCCCTTTATACATTCTGTTCAAGTGACTAGAAGTGTGTAACAAGTTACCGCAAAGGTCAGTGATACAAAAAAACCATTTATTGGGCAATGGATTCTGTGGGTTAGTAATTCACACAAGGCACCGTGAGGTGAGGATGGCTTGTCCTGCTCCACAGGGAGTCGGGACCTCGGCTGGAAGACCTGAAGGTGGGAGCTGGAATCGTCTGCAGTTCCCTCCTGCTTCCTCATACACACAGTGGATGAAGGTGCTGGCTGTTGTCGGAGACCTGAGCGGGGGTCTCAGCCACAAGCCTAACATGGAGAGCCGTGGACTTGCTCACCGCACAGGGGCTGGGCTTCAAAGGCGAGCATGTCAGGAAAGTCAGGAGGAAGCTGTGTACTTTGTATGACGTAGCCCAGGCAGGAAGCAGCCTTTCCTTTGTCCTGTATTGGTTGTCACAAGCTCACCCAAGTTAAAGGGGGAGGGAAAATCGATTCTACCTCTTGATGGTCAATTTTAGAAGAGCACAGGGGACTGAAAATAGTGCTGTGGACATCTTTAGAAAAGACAGTTTGCCACAGGTTTTCAAATCATGAATTCATTTTTAAATGACGTTCATCACAATGTAAATAAATTTAGCTACGCTTTTTACACCTTGATTGTTTTATTGCTTGATTTCTCCCAGCGGTGTGTGTATACACAGGAGTTACAGTTGCTAAATAGCCTTGTCAACACTTGGCATGGTCCGTCTTTTTCATGTTAGCCGTTCTAGTGGGTGTGTAACAGGGCTTATGTTAGCTTGGGACCCTCCTACTGGACCAGTGACTCTAAACCTTGGCTGCACATTGGAACCACCCCAGGAACTTCAGAAGATATTAAGGACTGGAGCAGGGTCTCCCCGCACTGAGAAGGGCCTCTGGCTGACAACCAGCAAGGAAACTGGAACCTCAGTCTTACAACAACAGGCCAGTGAACTGTGCCATCAGCTTGAAGGAGCCGGAAAGCTGATTCCTGCCCCGAGTCTCCAGATAAGCACAGTGTAGGCAAAGGCTTCCTTTGACGGTGTTTGATCCGAAGCAGCCAAACCAGCTGAGCCCATCGAAATCACTAAATCATACACAGCTGTGTTTTAATCGTATTTGCATTAATAATTTTAAGGATTTCACATTTTGATACTTCAAATAATTTTTTGTTTCCAAAATAAGAAAGTTATATGGAGAGATGGGACTTCAGGCTAGTAAAGTGAAATAAAAATGAATTTTCTTAGGCCGTAGCAACAACTTCACTCCAATAATTAACAAGGAAGAAAAAACACAAGTATAACAGCAGAACTGTCAGGAACAGATAATAATTCAAAATTGAAAAGTCAGTTGTAGATTTATTAAAGTACTTACTTTATTATTAAGCCTAGAGAAGTCAGTGTATCTTCTGAAAACTACCCAGCTTTCTTCAGGGGTTTTCTTTACTAGTATTTTATAAACCTATGTTGGGAGTGGGGGACAGAAAGAGGGTTAAAAGAAAAAAAAACTATATATATGCAAATATATTTAAAAATTCAAGTCAAATATTTTAAAAACGTTTAGTTGATAATCTAGAGCATAACAATTATTACGTAAAAAATACCAGAAATCATCTAGACCATCAAATGTACAAATCACCAATGCAGGCACCAAAAGCAAGATTTCTTTCTTAAGACACAAGATTATGACAAATTTGAGACAAAATGCTTTTTATGGTGCACACTAATAATAAATGAACTCATCAGCTACCAAAATATATTCTATGCCAACATATTTTAAAACTGATAAAAGAATCATCCTTGAAAAAGCTATGAAAAATAACCACTTTTGTCCTACACAATCAATTTAATTTTTAAACTCAATAACTACAAGGCAAAGTTTTCCGATAAATTTAATGTTTTAATCTTCAAGGCTAAAATACAAGCTAAAAATTACCCACGTTAGATAGAAGTTTACATTTCTATCATTATACGCAATCATCTAGGCTAGTGAATAGAAAAACTTGGTTGCAGCAAATCAATATTTTAAAATGCATAGGATAAGAAAAAACCAGATTCTACTTTTCTTAAGTACAATTTTAGAATTTACTATGAGAAGTACTATTTATAACAGAATCTCAGAGAAAATCTGGTACTTTCTGGTATAGGTTTTTGGGCTAAGCTAAATACACGGCACATATGAAGAACTGAATAATAACCATCTGTTGAATGAGTGAAACTCCCTTAGAAAGAGTAGCTGTTTTCCTTGCCGTCTGCTGTGCCGTCACTTTCCGTTGCAGCCACAGAGCGGCACTCCAGCCACATGTGGCGACTGAACACATGCCCTGTGACTAGTCCAAGTTGACGTATGTTGTGACTGTAACATATGCACCAGATTTCAAAGACTTAGTATGAAAGAAGCTGCAAAAATATTTCATTAAAATGATTTTTCTATTCTTGTCATGCTGAAATGGTCATATTTTAAATATGTGATGTTAAATAAAATGCTATTAATTATAATTTCATCTGTTTCTTCTTACTGTCTTTTAACCTGGCTACTAGGAAATTTCAAATTACGACTGTCTCACATTGGTGGCTCACACTATGGTCCTACTGGATGCTCTAGAGACAAGTCATTACCTAGGCACCGCACACCGTCCTTACCGCTGGATTTTTCTGACAGACATCTCTTTCAGCTTTTAAGGGGGAGAATCAACAAGAGTTAACAATGAATCCTATAGCTTTGAAGCACGACACTGAAACACAAGTAATTTATCTTTGTAACATATAAAAGTGAGAAAGAAGATTATTTGGATACCCTTCAGTCTCCAGGAAGTCCTGATACCCTGTTTCCCTGAAAATAAGACCTAGCTGGACAATCAGCTCTAATGCGTCTTTTAGATTAACAATAAGACCTGGTCTTATTTTACTATAAGACCAGGTTTTATATAATATAATATAATATAATATAATATAATATAATATAATATAATATAATAAATACTGGGTCTTATATTAATGTTTGCTTTAAAAGACACATTAGTCCAGCTAGGTCTTATTTTCGGGGAAACACGGTAGTCACAAAGGTAATGGTGCCTGGCATCTAATAGGTACTGAAAATATGTTAAATTAGTGGATAAATGAATACGATTAATCTCAGATCTGTTGCTTACTTCTTCTTCTATAATATTGCGAAAGACTTCATATTTATATACCACTGCCTTAAATTTGCCTATGAACTTGCATTTTCACACGTCACCTCGATGAATGCTCATTCCTTTATAAGTAGGTCACTGTAAGGAAATGAGCCACCAGTTTATTATAATTTCCAAAATCACTCTAAAAAAAGTCAGGTTCATGGAGATCTCCCAATACATCATTAGTCGTGATAATGTAACTCTAAAGATGGTCTCTTAATAAATTATCTCAATAATTTTTCTTGGCGGTCCTTCTATACTATTGTAAATTTACAGTATGAAATGTTGATGTAAACATAAAACTTTAAGAGAACCCAAGAGAAAGAACAAACTATTTCAACTGATAAATGAATTTAGCAAAGTCCCTGGATACAAAAATATAAAAGCCCAATACACATAAACTAGCAAAGAACAAATAGAAAAAGATAAGAACATCAGAGAACATCCATACCTAGAAATAAATCTAATCAAAAGATGTAAGACGTCTGCCCTGAAAACTACAAAACATTATTAAAAGAAGTAAAAGACTTAAGTAAATGGACCAGGTTCACAGAGTCAAAGACTCAGTATTGTAAAGATGTCAGTTCTCCCTAGATTAGTCCATAGGTTTGATAAAACCCTATTGCAAAAGACCAAGAACAGCCCAGACCATCCTGCAGAACAACAAAGCTAGAGTACTTAGGCCACGAGATAATCAAGGCCTACTGTGAAGCTTGAATAATTAAGATGGTGTGGAATTGGTGGTAAAGGAGGGAAAAATGGGACTCAGAAACAGACTCATACATTTATGGTCCTCTGATTTACGACATAGGCAATCGTGCAAATGCAGAGGAGAAAGAGGTCTTTCCAATTAAAAACCCGATTGTTTGATCCCATATGGTGAAAAAAAAAATGTGTCTTGACCCTTACCTCACACCATGGACAAAAATTAATTCTATATAGTTTACAGATCTAAACATGAAAGGTCCAACAATTGCTTTTAGAACATAGGACAACATGTTTTTAGTGGGAATAGGCAGATTTAAAAAAGTTCTGATCAAATCAGAAGTTAGTCAGTTGGACTATATTAAGAACTTTTGTTTATCAAATGTATCATTAAGGGAGTAAAAAGGCAAACCAGAGAGTGAGATGATACTGATAATACATGTTCTGAAAGAAGACTTACACCCAACGTATACAAAACTACAAATCAAACTGGAAAAGGCTTCCCCGAAGAAAAATGAACAAAGGTCTTGAACAGATCCTTTACAAAAGAGAATATCCAAATGGCAAATAAAGGTCTTCAATTTAATTAGTCATTAAGACATGCAAATTAAAATCACAATGCAATATCACTCTATCCACTAGAATAGCCAAAGTGAAAAAGATGGATAAATACCATATGTTGGGAAGGTGTGGAGCAACCGGAACTCTCACACACTGCTTAAAGGGGTATAAATTAGTACAACCACTCTGACATTGTTTGTCAGTGTCTTTTAAAGCTGGGCATATGATTCAGCAATTTTACCCCCAGGGCTGATAACACACAGAAATGCATACATGGGTTTACTGAGTGACAAGTACTAAAAGGTTCATAACAGTAGTATTTGTGAGAGCCCCAAACTGGAAATAATCCAAATGCTCTTCAAGAATAGAATGGATAAATAAATGGTGGTATATTTACATAAAGGCATACTATCAGCAATAAAAATGAGCTACCTACAATTACATGCAAGGTCAAGGATGAATCTTATAAACATAATGCTGAAGAAAAGAGACCCCTCCCAACAGAGTACATACTCTGCAATTCCCTTTATGTGAAGTATGAAAATAGGCAAAACGAATGTAGGTTATCAGGCGAGTGGGTGTGACCGAAGAAGGGCACGCGAGGTGGTTAAGTAATGTCTGTGCTAGTTTCATAGGTGTGTCTGGTTTATGAAAATTCATTTAAGAAAAACAAAAAGTTTACTACAATGACAGAATTTAGAGGTGTAAAAATCATGTGAATTCTATCTTCAAGAAATTACAAGTACATGCCATCATTAACTTAACACAGGTTTAGAACACAGGTGAGTCAATCTTTCAATGTCTCCTGGTGTACAGCAGAAGTCAATACTCACAGTAAATTTAGCGCGTTCTTCCATCACCTCATAACCCAGAATGGTAGGTGTAGAAGGTCTATCTTCCAAATTCACTGCTTCAGGATTTTGTTCTTCACTTTCCCTTGGTGTAGTAGAATACTCAATGGAAGAATCTGTACCTGTAAATTTAGTCCTAATGACGGGACTGCTACAGTCACATGACGTGCTATCCATTTGATCAGGTACACTGGTCTGTTTCAAGTTACCCATATTTGAGTCTTCCAACTGGCCTTTGGAAGAGTTTGAGCTTGTTGAGACACTCCCAAAGGAAGAACTTCTTTGGTTTCTGTTGGTTGGAAAACTGGAAGCAGAGTTCCCTATGGGCATAGGAACTGGGACATAAGGAGTTGCCATCTTTTTTTGGCCTTTGCAACAAAGCTGCACACTGCTGAATCCAAACACTTAGAGAGTAACTAATGCGCAATCCATTATTGTCTTCTCAGGAATTCACTATCTAAAAATGAGGAGAACATAGTGAAAGATTAGTCTTTAATCTGGAACATTATTCAAAAGAAAATAAAATGTTCATGTCCATCTCTTTTAATTTCGCGACACTGTTATTTTATTTAGAATGAAAAACACCCTGAATCTCTTTGCTTAATTGCAAAATATCGTCTCTAAGGACTCCCATTTGCAAGGTAAAGAGAGCAGAACTACTCCACACCCTTTATCTTGACACTTATATGTTATCCATCCCCCCACCACTTTATTTCTTTGTAAGAGATTTCTGTAATGTTCATTTTAACCTGATTTCATCTACATAAGAGTTGGAAAGAGGAAGAGTGGTAAAGACCTTCCTGAAGCTTTATTTTCTGCTTATGGTCCTGACAGTACTACATACAGTACAGGGAGGAAAGGAAGGAAGGGACGAGGAAAATTATTCACAATATCTTTCGATTTAATTACTGAAACTAAAGAATTATCCAGAGTAGTGACAGTGAACCATGAGCTTAGATGCTATTATATAAGCTAAATACCAACTGTTCTTAAAGTAACAATTCATTAAACCCAGGATCAAAATTGAAAAAAAATTTGGCCATATTAAATTAATCAAATATAACCCAATGCACACTACACTTATATCCAACAAGATTAAATGATTAAAAGTTTAAATGTTCTTCATAGTTTCCAGAAACTCACTAATTCTGCTACGCTGTAAGCTGAGGGTACTTAGCAAATCTTTGTAACTCATACTCAACAACCTCTATTGTCAAAAAGACTAGTTGGTTTCAGAATTTAATAATAATACAAAGAAGAAAGGCTCACTGCTAAGTTGTTAAAAAAACGAGTAACTACAGCCCAGTGAAATCACACACGACAAGGCTTCCTAAGCAAACACATGTCCACAACTCTAGAAAGGCAGACGCGCTGCTCGCACTTGCAAAGATGCTGAAATGAGATTTTTAAGTCAGCATGTGACTCTGGGCAACCTTCCCCATCCTCAGAGATTCAAGAAACTTGAGCTGCTGATTCACCGCTCCTCGGTTCCGCCTGAAGGCCTCCCCAAAAAGGAGTAAATAAAAGTTTGGAATCGCAGCCTTGTCAAGGCCTGGCCACGGCCCTGCCCTTTGCCACGCGCCTACCTGAGGCCGCAGGGCCGGGGGGGGGGGGGGGGGGGGGGGGACACGCACATCCATAGAACGGCCGCTGACTGCACGGGGGGGCGCCTCCCCAACGTTCAGAAAACGGGGGGCTCCTGAAGCGCCTGTGCGCTTTCGCTCCCGCAGGGAGATGCTCGAGGACCGACACCGCGCGCCCACGCCGGACGCCCTCGGGCAGGTGCGGTGGCCCGAGCCCGAGCCACAGCCTGCGGGCGGGAGGAGAGGTGGCGGGAGCAGAGCGCAGACCCCCGGCGCAGCGCCACCGGCAGAGCACGATCGGTGCCGAGCAGGCCACCGTCTTGGGCTCGGCGCGTGGGCGGCCCCGCTGCCGGGATCCCCGAGCCCCGCGACCGTCCCACCCGCCCAGCGCCAGGCGGAGCGGCGGTGGCCGGCGCTGGCCCGCCGGGCTGTGCGGCGCCCCGGTGCCCTCCGCTGGAGCCCGCCCGCCGCCGCCCGACTCCGGGCGCAGGTGTCCCCGCGCGGCGCCCGGCTCAGCGCCCGCTGCCCCGTCCCTACCTCAGCCCGCTCCGCAATCCCGATCGGCCGCGCTTCCCCGGACGGTTAAACCCGACCCTCCGGCACCGCCGCTTTGCGTCTCCACCCACGGCTCCGAGCGGCCTCACGTGACCCGCCGCCCCCGAAGCAGCTGCTCCCGCCTCCGCCGGGCTCTGCCTGGGCTGCGGCGCGCTGATCCCCGCGCCGTGGAGCAAGGGGCGGGGCGTGCGCTCCCGGAAGTGACGTCAGGCCCGGGCCCCGCCCCCGGAGGCGCTGACAGCAGTGGGGCCAGGGCCTCCTGGCAGCTGGTTGAACCTAGTTTTGGGGTAAGAATTCTACTTTCTCCCCTCCAGCTTTATTTCTTATAAGTCACGCTTTGGGCAATGGAGGCTACGCTACCTCGTTTGCCCGACAGGTAAAGCAGAAAACAGTTCCCAGGAGAAACTATGGCCAAGATAGGTCAGGGCTCCTGTTTTGCACCATGGGACTTGTAGTCACCATCTGCTTGGGCTGGTTCTAGTGGGTCATAGGTGGTTTTCCAGAATTAGCAGCGCTTAAGGGATGGCAGTCTATCCTAAGGCTGGGAAGCTAGAACACCGCAGTACAGCCTGTTCATACTACGTTAGTTCAGAAGTCCTCACTTGGCAGAGAACTGACATTCTTTAGTGTTCTTGTTGTTTGTTTTTCGTTTTACAGGTAGAGCAATTTGATCCCAAATGATACAGTATTAGGCTTGTTAGACTCACGCATCTGAATTGTAAGGGTTTCGGGAAAGTCGTACTTTGGTAGGCCAATACCAAAATTCAGACCACTCTACAGACCTGTAAATGTGTGCAATGTGATAGAAAGATCATTGCACGATTTCCAAAGAGTTGGAATTGTTCCCAAGGCTGGGAAACATTGATAGCTGTTATTTCACAATGAACACACGAAGATAATCTGGTTTGTGGCAAAATAATGGCGTGGGGCTGATAAGATGGCTCTTCCAGTGTGAAGGAGACCGAGGAAGGGAATTCTATAGAAACAGTAGACTAACACACGAGGTAGTTTTCACAATAGACTTGGCAGTTTTGGCCCGGAGGTGGCAGTTATATCCATGAGTTCTGTAAGTGGATAAGGGGAGAGAGAGACAAGAAACGAGAGTCTTGGAATATTTCCCTCCCTGGTGGACAGGGCTGTAGGTGGAAAACGATGCCTGTGATGAGGAAAACCTCATAGCCCAGTATCAAGGGAGCCAAGGAAAACTAAACTTCCAAGAAGTAAAGGTATACACATCCAACAGGAGGAAGATAAAGGTCTAGAAAAGGTCATTGAAATTGTCCAAGAAGAGCTTCCTACACAGATTGTATTAAAAGGAGCATACGGGATATACATACTGTCTGTGTCCTTTGTCTTCCAGAATATCTGCTGTTGATAAATGTTTAGATTTTACTTTCAGAAAATGAACTGATCATATTTTTTTAATTAAAAATCTTTTAAAAATGAGGTATAATTGGCGTATAACCTTCTATTAGTTTCTGGTATACAATATAATGATTCAGTGCTTGTATATATTGTGAAATGATCACCACAATAAGTGCAGTTAACATCCATCACTATGGATAGTTACAAAAGATTTTTTTATTCATGTGATGAGGACTTTTAAGATTTACTCTCTTAGTAACTTTCAAATACGCAGTCCAGTATTATTAACTATAATCACCATATTATATCCCCATGTATATTACATCCCCATGATTTATTTTATAACTGGCACTTTTACCTTTTGACTCCCTTTACTCATTTCCCTCAGCACCCCACTCTGGCAACCACCAATCTATTCTTTGTATCTATAAGCTTGGTGTTTTGTTTTTTAAATTCTACATGTAAGTGAGATTATACGGTATTTGCCTTTCTCTGTTTGACCTGTTTCATCTAGTATAACGCCCTTACGGTCCATCCGTGTTGTTGCAAATGGCAAGATTTCACATATAGCTATATGTGTATATACACACACCACATGTTCTTCTTCTTTATCCATTCATCCATCAGTGGGCAGTTAGGTTGTTTCCATATCTGGCTACTGTAAATAATGCTGCAGTGAACACAGGGGTGCAGTTAGCTTTTTAAATTACCGACTTTGTTTTCTTTGGCTAAATACCCAGAAGTGGAGTTGCTGCGTCATATACATGGTAGTTCTGTTTTCAGTTTTTTTAAGGAACCTCCATACCGTTTTCCATAGTCGCTGTACCAATTTACGTTCCCACCAACAATGCACAAGGATTCCCTTTTTTCCCACATCCTTGCCAACACTTGTTATTTCTAGTCTTTTTAATAATAGCCGTGCTGACAGGTGTGAGGTGGTATCTTGTTGTATTTTTGATTCCCATTTCCTTGATGATAAGTGATGTTTTCACATACCTGTTGGCCATTGCGTGTCTTCTTTGGAAAAATATCTATTCAGATCCTCCGTCTAATTTTTAATCAGATTTTTTTTTTTTTTTTTTTTTTTTTTTGTCATTGAGTTGTATGAGTTCTTTATATATTTTTGGTATTAATCCCTTTCCAGATATATGATTTGCAAATATGTTCTCCCATTCAGGAGGTTGCTTTTTCATTTTCTTGATGATTTCCTTTGCTGTGCAGAGACTTTTTAGTTTGTTGTAATTCCACTTGTTGATTTTTTGCTTTTGTTGTCTTTGCTTTTGAGGTCAGATCAAAAAGAAAAAAAAAAATTGCCAGAACTGATATCAGGGAGCTTCCCACCTGTGTTTTCTTCTAGGAATTTTATGGTTTCAGGCCTTACATGCAAGTCTTAAATGAATTTTGATGTGTAAGACTGTAGTCTAGTTTCATTCTGTTACATGTGGTGGTCCAGTTTTCCCGGCACCATTTACTGAAGGGAATATCTTTTCCCTATTGTATAGTCTTGGCTCTTTTGTCGTAAATTCATTGACCAAATATGTGTGGGTTTATTTCTGGGCTCCTGAATATCTCTAATGATTAAGAAAGAACATCCATGGTTGTCAAGAGTAAAAGCTGCATTATCACAGACCATATTTGATGGCTGCTCTCCATGTATTGAATATTTTAGTTAAGCTTGGATGCCTTTATACAGTGCACACAATCAAATTGAATTGTATACATTTTAATGTGTAGAGGAATGGAAGACCATTTAAGTCCACTTAATGTACAGTTTTATTTTATATATGTAACTGAAGGGAGGAGGGATTTAGGGGAAGGGAGAAAAGTAATAACAAAACACAGCAGAAAAAAGTACGTACAGTAGGGAGACATCATTTGAGGTTGCTTCCTAGGCGTAACATTACCTTCTTATGTAGAACTGGTTTGTCTTCTACAAGGCTAGGTCCCTCATGGCCATGTTTGTAATATGTTACTCTTGTAACAAATGTTTTTTTGTCATAGTTGATTGTGCCTGAGGAAGACATTTGACACAAATTGTGTCCAAAGGATGCTCTCTCCTAGGAATTAAAATGGGTGTGGAGGGGGAGAGATACAGACTGGGAGTCATAGGAGCTAAAGTCAGACTGGGGGAAACTCTGTGGTGAGAAGGTCCATAAAGCCCCACTGCTGAGGTCCCAGGGGTTGATCTGATCTTCCGCATTCTCCACTTTTCCTTGGAGTTCATGAGAGACTCGTGTTTTTTCAATAGATTTGCTTTTTGCTTGAATCTAGCCAGAGATGGTTCTTTTGCTTATAATCAAAAGTACAGCTAATACAGAAAGCTGGCATGAAGCAAACTAAATGAGTAGTAAAAGCAAAAGTAAAAGTAAAAGTGCAAACAATTATTTCTCAGTGATTTATGATAACGAAAATCACATTAAAAAAACCAAGTATTTTTCAGTTATTATTTTGGTATAATTCCACTGATTCTCTAGTTCATGTGTATTGTTTTCCATTGGCAGTGTTTTTGTGTCTTAATATTTAGGGTCTGTACCCCACCCGCCCTCTATTTTCTCACTGCCATGACACTGTAAGGGTCTAGAATAGGACCCACAAGTACTCAATTCTTAGAGTAACAGGAGCTGATTAAAATGGGAACAGGGCAATAGGACAGCCAACTTTATTGCAATGAACCTGTCACCTTTGTAGTTTCCTAAACCCGGGATAGGAATTACATGGCATTTAGAGATGGTACAGAGAAGCCTGCCTTCCACACGGTTACTATTGATTAGTGATTTTCCACTCATCATATTACATAAGGAACATGGTGAAAGCATGTGTGCAAATCCTACTGGAAATACAACAGACCAATCTCTTCACAAAACCACAGGTATAATCTTAGAACTCAAAGGGACCATAATGATGGGAGGCTAAGACTCCAGCTAGAGCTAAGACTACTGAAGAACACAGAGGCGAAGGGTCTGCCCGTAATCACCGAGCCAGTGAGTCTTTGACTCCCAAACTAGTAAGCTTCTCACCACACACAGTGAGACCCCCTTTCCCAGGCACTTGCACACTCTATCGGTCCCAAATGCCCTCCAGCCTTCCAGCAGTGTCCTGCCTCTGGTCCTGCATCTCCACATTTCACACCTGGAAGGTCCTCAGGGATTTTATGCAGGAGGAAGGTTGCATTAGGTCTTTACGGGTTGGTGGGAATTGGATAAGGAAGGAGGGAGGCAGGGCACGCCGGGCAAAGTCAGAGGCTTGAGGGAGGACATTACAGATTGTGGGGGGTTGTGGGACAGTGAGGTGACCAACCTGATCGGACAGAAGAGTGTTCAGGTATAGCTGGAGATTGAGAGATGAGCTACTCTCCCCTCAAGTCCGTCTCGAGTATAATGTCATCAGTATTACCTTCCTGATTCCCTCCAATGGCATCAGTAAGCCCCTCCTCTATAATCACATTGTGTTTGGTTTGTGAGTGGAGGCAAGTACCACATTACATTGTGAGTCCTATGTGTGTGTGTGCAGCCTGGAGGCCAGGGGCATGTTAGACACCCCGTGCTGACAGCACCTGAGTGAGGCAGGCACTTCATGTAGAATCCCCATAGTTACCATTTGCTTTACACCTGGCCCACTTTACTTACATTTCCTCTAAGACCCATGTAGACATTTGCATTTTCAACTCCTAGTTTAGAAAATAAAATCCAAATGGTTTGAGTAGGCCTATGTCCCCCTTCATGCAGTGACTCTTAGCCACTTCTATAGCCTATTTCCTCCAGATTAATTAATTAGCTAATCAACTAACCAGCTATTTATTGAGTACCTGTCCCATGCAATGAATCTCAAAGTCCAGCCATGTCAATTATTTCCCATTCTGAGCTCTTCAGTTTTTCTCTTGATGGCATTTGTTGTTGCTTTTGCCCTGAGTTCCCTACCTCCTCCATCCCATTTCTGAGTCTCAGTGCGAGGTGACCTCCTCTCCGAAAGCTTGTCTAAACCCCTCTCCTCCATGTCCTCACAGGCCCCTGAAAGTTTCTGCTTTGGTCTTACTCTCACTGGATGTGGTTATTTCTACACATCTGCTGTCCTGACTAGACCACATGGTTCCTGAGGCAGAGAGCAAGTCTTTTTCTTCTTCTCCACTGGCTGGAGAACCACTGGCACATGGTGGGACTGAACTGAATTGAATACATGAATGATAATGAGTGATTAAAGTTTTCTCATTGGATCAGCATGGTGGTTTAATATAAATAAACAAACACACACACACATACATTCTCCATGGACTTTGGTTTCAGAGAAACATTAAATGGAAGCTAGTTCTATGAAACAAAGTGAAACATCTGATTAAAGAGAAAGGATTCTTTCATTTATTCTGAATAATTTGTAAACCACTGGACCAGATAGATGATTTCTAAGGTCCACTTCAGATCTCATGTTTTGTGAATTTATGCATATCATTTAAAACCTGGAGTAGATAATCAGAAAATATCACAGCCTGGTGAGCAATGGTAAGATCTATCAAAGGCATCAAGCAGAGCAAAAATAAAATGAAAACAAACACGCAAAAAAGCTAAACTTCTGAAATTAAATAGACCAGCAAATCAGGTATTATTGTACATTTAAATCTTGTCTTAATTAAGTTTCCAATATGCTCCAGCACCTGGTATAAACATGGAGAAGGAATTCTGTTTTCTGAGGTCGCAGTGCCAGTTTGCAAACATCCCAGTGTGTAAGAGATCGTTCCAAAAAAAGAAAAAAAAAAGTTCTCGGGGGCAGAAATATAACCCAGGAAGAAGTAATAAGTCTCCATTCCCTCAACACCAGAATTCCTGCTCATCTTCTGGGCGAGCTTCATATCTCTCAGGGAGGTTTAAATCACCTGGGTTCCCTCTGGCCTTTTGTTTGGATTACTTCTGACATCTTTTCATCTTCATTTGTAATTACAACAATAATTGTCTTTTCTCACAGGGTTGTTGTAAAAAATAAAAATAGTCATCCTTGTTAAGTGTTTAGTACAGGACCTGGCAAAATGAACAATAGCTATTATCACGTGAGTCAACTAAGTAGTTCATTAAAAAGATAGACGACATGAATAATCATGTAGATGGATATTTGTTGCATGAATGAATAGTAGTTAACTATGAGCAGAGACCTGCACTACTGATTTCAGATGCGTTAATGTATTTAGTCCTCACAGTAATACCCTTAGATAGGTACTGCTATTATAATTTACTTTACAGATTGAGTCTCTGAGAGGCTGATTCGTTTGTCCTTTTTCTATGGAAAGTTATTCTCTGAGTGGTTAACTTGGTTGGCTAGGTTGGGACTCCAGCCCAGTCTGTCTGTCCCCCGGGAAGCCCACGCTCAGATTCCTACTCCAGCACACATTCTCTGGCATTGGAGGTGGAGGGCGGGGTAGAGCCTGGACCCTTCAAAGAGCCACACTTGGCAGGACATCAGTTGAAAAGGATGTCTTTGCACTTACTTCTAGGAGCTCTTGGTTCCTCACCCCATTTAACACTATGGTAGCTAGCCCAAATGGTTTCATTTCTGTTTTTCTTTCTCTTAGGCCATTATCTAGCTCTGGTATCATTTATGCATCCTAGTTTGGCCCCTAAAATAATTTGTCGTGATAAACTGATGTTATCTGGTTCTGCCCTGTCCTCAGCTTCTCTATTGTTTTTCTGATTTGCTCTCTGGTATTGGTTATGATGGCTTACTTCTTTCTTGTTGAAAAACTGGATGAACCAGAAGGATTAGGAATGAGTTAACAGGGTGAACTCCTGGCATTCACGTTCTGGTGACTGTTTATGCAGGGACAGACAATAAACAATGGGAAATAAGTTTGAAGAATTGAGCTAGATCGATGTTCTTTGAAGACAATAAAATAGAGTAATATGATCAGAGTGCTTGTGGCATTGGGACATCAGGTCAGACCTCTCTGAGAATGTGTCTTCATTGCTGAGATTTGAATATAGAGAAGAAAACAACTTGGCAAAAGTCAGTTGGCAGAGCATTCCAGGGCAGCGACCTCACATGTTCTGTAGGAGGAAAATGGAAACCAGTTAGCAAAGTTCTCCCTTTCCCTTCTCCTAAGAGGCTCCCCTTCCAGGAAATCAGATGGCAGATGCTTCTCTGATCACATATGGGATCCATATGGGACTTAGGATTTTAACATTGATACCCAGATCTTGCTAGTTTCAAACTTCATTTGAAGAATTCTAGTCTCGGGGCCGGCCCGGTGGCTCAGGCGGTTGGAGCTCTGTGCTCCTAATGCCAAAGGCTGCTGGTTCAATTCCCACATGGGTCAGTGGGCTCTCAACCACAAGGTTGCCAGTTCAATTCCTTGAGTCCCGCAAGGGATGATGGGCTCTGCCTCCTGCAACTAAAATTGAACACGGCACCTTGAGCTAAGCTGCTGCTGAGCTCGCGGATGGCTCAGTTGGTTGGAGTGTATCCTCTCAACCACAAGGTTGCCGGTTTGACTCCAACAAGGGATGGTGGGCTGTGCCCCCTGCAACTAGCAACGGCAACTGGACCTGGAGCTGAGCTGTGCCCTCCACAACTAAGACTGAAAGGACAACAACTTGACTTGGAAAAAATCCGGGAAGTACACACTGTTCCCCAATAAAGTCCTGTTCCCCTTCCCCAATAAAATCTTTTAAAAAAAGGAAAAGAATTCGAGTCTCTTGTCGATTTCCCCTTTCCTACCTATCCTTAGAGTCCCCAGGGGACATCTCCTGTGCTCTCCGGGACTCTGGTCTGGTTATTGCTCCACTGCTGCTGGATGAGCCGCCATCACTGCTTTGCCTCTGGCTGAGTCATGCTTGCCTGCACAGCGTCACACCAGCCTTCCACTAACAGAGAGTAGACATTCAGTGTCTTCTGAGTCACTCTTCCATCCCAGATGTAAGCTGGGGATCTTCCAGCAATGCTGCCAGCACCCACCGAACCAGAGACCCACTGTGCCACAGTCTGCTGCCAAGGGAAATGGAGAACCTTCTTTCACTTTTGACTGAATCCTGAAGTGCTACCGAGTTTGCTGAGCAAGCACTTTCAGTTTTGCACACCCAGTCCTCTTGCCCCCAGGGAGCCCCATGCCGTGTGGGTGCTGAGTTGGCAGAAGCTCCTGGCACAGCTCTGCAGTGGACCTCCTGGATCTGTGTGTCGGGCGTTCCTGTCCCATGAGTCTCGGTGAGAGGTCAGAGCCCACTGCTCACTGTACAATTCCAATGGCCATGTATTTGCTTCCTCAGCCTCTCGGCAGCCGGGGTCTGGATCACGCCTAAGGTGTTACTGACCCTATGTATCCTTTCCCACGCCTGCTGCGTGGGTGCACCGAGGGAATGGCTCCAATGCTCAGTGATCGTAGCAGCAGCCTCAGGAGACTCGTTTCATGGTTTGGTTTCAGGCTTTGTTCCCGGCTGCGTGGTCCCCCAGCTTCCCACAGGTTCTGGGAGCCAGTTAACATCTCTTAAAATGTTCGTTATTCTTAAATTGGACAGTCACTTTGGACTGCTTGCCAAGAAAAGGGAAGGACTTCATTCCTTTGCTTGCGGGGAAGCAACTGGGTGTGAACAAGGGAGCACAGAGTCCTGACTGTCTGTGGCAGTCACCCTGGAACTGCCAGGGCATCGCTTTGGGATGAAGCCGTGTGACGATGGCGGGATGAAGCGGGGAAAGCATCCGGACGATGTCCCTGAGCCTTGATTTTGCTGTGCCTCGAGTCTGCTCTGCTCCAGATTTGAAATTGTCTGAGGTGACACACGTCCTCATTGATAAGCAAGCTTCAGTTGGGATTTTCGGTCGTTACTACCTTCCCTACCATAAATACACATAATAAAGCCTAGCCTTCATTGAGAAGTTAGAATGGTGCAGGCACTTTTCATTCATTCAACAGCTATTCATTGAGCACCTGTAAATATTAACTCATTTAGTTGCTAGACAACCCTAATGTCACAACAACGTAGTGTTATGTATGCAGCTGGATGTATCGACTTACACACGGACACGGACATATATAGATATAAATCTACGTGTACACAGACACAAGCACGTATATGGATATAGGTATGGGGATGGTGTAGATTTACACAGAGATAAAGACAGGCAAGTAGATGATCAATGAGACTTATGACCTAGGGCAGCTGAGTCCCAGGCCTAAAGATACCAGTTGCTAAGTACCCCACGTTCTAAAGGTACGATGCACGTGTAGTTGGAGCCAGCAGGCTTCTCCAATGTTCTTATTGAGGGGCCAGCTCAGCGTCGGTCCTGTCAGCCACATCACCCGGGTGACATTCATGGAGGCCTGAAGAGGGAGGTGGTGTGCCTGTTGGGAGAATGCAGCATTTGTGAAGAAAGGCTGTTTCTTTCCCAGCACAACAACTAACAGGTTAACCATCAAATTTGCAGCCTCCTTATCAGGATGCCTCCTTATCTTCAGCCTGGGATGTGCCCTGCACCAACCAGCCTTCTTTCCTTCAGCTTGTTTCACATTTCACTACCAGGTTCCGAGTTAGTCGGTGTGACTTGGGGGGTATCAGTAAGAGGAAGTATGGCTCCCACTTGCTAAAACATCAATAAGAAAATATGTTGGCACAATGACCTAAAAATCCAGAAATAGGACAGATGTGAGGTTTGAGTGATCTGCGGAATTCCTGGTTCTGTTCTATTTTCTGCGGCGTGAGTGTCATTCTTCTCACAGTGAGGACGGCCGCCAGGACTAGTCACGAATATATGTGTCCTTGTTTATGCCTGTGGAGGAAAGAACTCCATCTGAATATTCCAAGCAAGCCTTGAGATTCATCTTGATTCGACTGTTTAAGTCGCATGCCCAACAATACACAATTGACACTGGCCAAGAGACTAGCACTAGTTTGCTGGCGTAAGTCAACCAAGGTCAGCCCTGAGGTGGGAGACTTTGAATCAGCTTGACCCAAAGTGCATGGGTTGCAGAGGGGATAGGATGGATAGCTGAATGAAAATCTGGGTGCTGTTAGGAAGGCAGAGTGGAACATGGGTGCTGCAAAACAATCAATAATGTTCTCTATAAGGAGAGTTAATGGCAGGATGAGAGGTGATCGGTGATGGGGGCATCTGCAAATCCTAGAGAAGAGGCAGAAGAACTTGGATGGTGTCCCAGTTAATAGGTACAGATGTGTCGCTTTTGGAGAAAGGCTGGGACGGGTCTGAAGAGCTCTTACTCACTCCCGATCAGCTGATACTTCCGCTGGGATCTGTCTTCGTTTGAGGCAAGTCAGGGTAGGTGGTGTCTAGCGCAGATGGAGGAAGTGTATCTCCTTCTCTAGCGATCCCTGGGGAGAAGGATGGGCTGTGTTGTGATCGCTTGTGATGGGAGCATCTGCGTGTTGACGACCGTCCAGCTGGAGAAATGGTGAAGTTGGCCCTCACCCTGTGGGACGGAAAAGGGGGCAGAGACCACTGAGGCGTGTTTCCAGTCGCTGGTTGAACGTCAGGTCAGCACTTTAGAGGCATCACTTCCCCGCCCTGCCTTGATGTTTCTTCCCCTCTCTACGTTGGTTGGTGGTGATATTCCTACCTACCAGGTCACCCAAAGCGAGAACTTGAGAATTGTTTCAGAATTCCACTTCGGAAGCAGTCTCCGTCAACTGGCTTCTAAATAGCTTTCTAAACTGTTTTCTCTTCCATCATCACTACAAACACCTTTCTTCAAGCCTTCGCATGTATTGCCTTGGACCAATACAATCATCCTGGAATTGGTCTCCTTGACACTGCACATTCATTCTTCACTTGTGCTATTAGAGTGAGGATTCTGGAACACAACTCTACACACATGATAATCACCTGCTCCAAATCCTTTATTATCGACCCTTTACTCATGAGATAAAGCACAAAACCCTTTAGCCTGGCAGCCGGCCCCCAAGCACCTTTATTCCCTGGCTCCTACCTACCATTTCAGCACAGCACTCCTAATTTTCTTTTTCTCTCTCTCTCGTCCGTATCCTGGATGAATCACTTGTCGTAAATGCGAAATGTCTTGTTTTCCTTGGTCTGTGCTGTTTCTTCTCCCTCCTTGGAAAGATTCCATTCATAAAACTCTCATTTTAAATCCTGCGTGTGGTTTTCCCAAGCTTAGTGGGCATTTGTTTCTCTATGCTTGTATTTGTGCTTTGTGTCGATTTTGGCCTTTGTCACACTGTATTGAAATCGTTTCCATGTCTGTCTCCCCATTCATTCAGCCTGTCCATGTTTCTCGAGAACCTTGTGTGATTTCAAATGCTTTCCATTTAAAAGTAAATACTTGATATTACTGACTTCAGTAAGTCGTTAAGTAGAGATCAGCATTTAAATCAATGAACAGGGATGTGTTCTAGATGCCAGGAAGGGTGTCTCAGCAGGGGACCTACCTGGTCAGTATAAAGAAGAGCAAGACAGTTGTACTTGGAGTTGGGGACTAGTGTCAGGTTCTCTGTGAGTCATTTTGCTCACGTTATACCATTTATTCCTTTTACCAACAACAGGTATTTATTGAGCACTTACGGTTGCCACACAATGAACCGAGATACAATGGTAAACAAAACAATTAGTTATTGCTCTCACTGCATGTAGGACAGATCTGGAAGGAGACAGAGGACAATTACAATACAGCACAGTGAGCACTATAATGGCGTGACAGCAGGCGTTGTGCCAACACTCGCTGTGGGGTGGAGGTGGGGAGTGGAGGGGCACATTCAGTGACGAGTTCCTGGAGGAAGTAACACCCAGTTCAGGCCTGAAGGATGATGGGAAGTGAGGCAGGTGAAGGGGATGGGATGGGAAGTAGGTGGAGGGCCGTTCTGGGCAGGACAGTATTTTCTAAGGCCTGGGGGTGAGGCCAGCATGGTACCGTCAAGTGTATTAGGGGCAAACCATGAATGTACGAATGTGTGCAACTTTCCATTCACCATTGACGTTAAGGTGGAGGGGTCAGTCTTACTTATCAGGCCTTTGCATAACCTAGTAATGGGCTGATTATTATTGTTATTATTATTATTGTAATAAGGAAAGTAACCGAGAGGGAGCTGAGACTGCTTTTCTCAGAAGTTCCGTTTATACTTCCCTTCTGAGGAAATGAGAGGAATCTAGAAGCCTGACCTGCTGAGTTCTCTGCGTGTCCTAGACCCTTCTAGGCTGGATTCCCTTGACTATTGAGCTGGAGTGGAAGCCTGGAGCCCAGGTGTGGTGCATGAAGGGGTTGGGAAGCCTGGAGGGTAGGCTACCTGGCTGTAAGACAGCTGGATGCAGAAAGAAGATTTTTGCCAGCTGCTCAGAATGGAAAACCTTCAAGGGAGCGAGATTTGTATAAAGGGGATTCTCAGGTAGCTTTCTGAGAAGTTCTTTGTGAAACTGCCGTGCCACCTCTTTAAGAACCCACAGGTAAGACCTGCTGTGCCTTCCAGGCTTCCGACACAAGGCTCACCCTTCTGTGGCTGGAACACCACGTCGAGACGACTCTGTGAGGCCCTGGAGCTCTTCGGGTTTCTGAAGGAAATGTAAGAAAAGTTCACAGAGTGAATAGCACACCGTGTTGAGTCGGGACAAGCCCAGGACAGAGCAGAGGAGCTGCAGGCAGACCAGCTCACCAAGGGCCTTGGCAGCAGGTGAGGCGCTTTGGGATTTCGTGTGGGGCACGGGCAGTGGGCGGGCAGGACGAGCTCGGATCAGATGTGCATTTCAGACAGATGACTTGTCTCTGGTGTCCAGAATAAAGAGGAGCGAGGCAAGCCGCAGGGCAGGGAGAGGATGTGCCAGGGCACTGAGCCATCCTCAGAGGGCAAGTGTCATGACCAGCGTCCCCGGATGCAGGAGCAGAGCGCTGGCAGTAAACAGGTTTGGGGTTTTGGACGATCGGGACCCAAAGTCCATGATTTTGCTGAGTGGGTCTCACTGTCCCTGTGCACGAGGCTGGACTCCTGTCTGAAGGAAGGAACTGGGTCTTGTTGTGTGTGGTTCCAGTATTGTTCTGGTTGTCTATTGATGAGTGACTGGCCATGACAAAACTCAGTGACTTCAAACAGTTAACAACATTTATCCTGCTCCTGGGCCTGCAGTGTGAACAGGGCTTGGCGGACGCAGCTCAGCTCTGCTCCACTCAGCACCACCAGGGGCAATGGGAGCACCTGTGGCTCCCTCACCACCGCGTCCCTCTGATGCCACTGTCGCCTGGAGCCTTAGTTAGGGCTGTTGGCCTTTCCTTGTCTCCTCACAACATGGTGAGTGGATTCTGAGGGGGAGCATTCACGATAAAGTGGTCCCACTCTTTTCAAACTGGCCTTGGAAGTCACCCCATTCCGTTTGTTGAGAATGTGTCACTAAGGCCAGCTGATACCGACAGAAATGCAATGAGACCCCACCTTTTCATGGGGGCAGTGTCACGGTATTTGCGGATGTGATTATACCCTCTGCGGTGCCTCTTAATAATAGCTGACCCTTAGCAAGCTTGACACTTAACCATGGCAAGCACTCTTCTAGAACCGTCACTTATGCTGAGTTATCTGATCCTTATGACAGCCTGTATACTTACACCCGTTTCGCACACGAGGCAGCAAGGGGTGGAAGCTGCACTGGCGCTGAGGCAGCTTGGCTCCAAGGCCCACGTTCTTAGTCACGCCACTGTGTCGGCTTTTGCATCGTCTGGAATGTAGTCTGGGCCCACGTATGTTTGTTGGACGAATGGATGCTTTGTATTTTGAGACTCCCTCAAAGGCTAGTGAAGACATTCCTAAGTGAACGATTTCATATTCCACCCTGCATCCACATCGAGTGGGAGGTACACTCCTTACGAGTGAAAAAGGAGCAATCATGGATTTCATGGAGTAAATGAGGAAACGACCTGGTCAGGCTCCTTCCACCGGGGGCTGTGTTCTGCTACAGTCACTCGGAGCCTGAGCTCCTTCTAAATAGATACTTTATGGTCTCTCTCTCTCTCTCTCTCTCTCTCTCTCTCTCTGTCTCTCTCTGTTTCACAAACTCACACACAGACACCATTGAAAGAGCACTTAGTTGTATATATTGTGCTTCGATTTTTTTTCTCCTTTTCCCAAAATGGCTTTATCTCAATAGTATTTACTTTAAAAGAACATGTAAGAGATAATATATTCTCTATGGATATTGTTTTTTTTCAGAGCTGCTTGCGTGCTATACTTCATTCAGAATCCAAGAAGTGCCACCTTGTGGCAAAATTTAGCATTTCACAGGCATATATTTTAAAAGAAACATTTAAAGCAGCTCTGCAAGAAATCCATTGGAGAGCAAAATAAAATATATTGATATTATTTATATACAAGTCACTTACTATGGTCTCTGAGATACGTAGTTTGATATTAACATTAGCAAATATTATCCGAAGATATTTGTTAAGAATTCAATTGATCATAAGGAAAGATAATGCAAATTACTGGAGAAGAATAGCAACATAAATTAAAAATGTGTTAATACGTAACTTCATTTTTTAAGTTGTGACTACTTTAACTGAAACACATTTTTATGGAAGCAAAATATTAAGGACTTTTTGAGAGAAGAAGGAACTCCTCAAAAAACAAAAAGGGCTTTCATGTGTTCCTCTAACCTTTAGACTAGCCACCTTCATGGGTAAAGACCATGTGGAATATATCCTTGAATCCCTGGTACCTGCACATCACCTGGCCTGTGCAGCACCTGGGCTCAAGAAAGGTCTGTCCAACAGACTGATGGATGAGCGAGGAGAAAAATGAGATGGCTATGTAGATAAACTCCTACTAGTATATATTTTTCAATTATGACATTTTTAAAATTAAAGTTTGTTGGGGTGACAATGGTTAGTAAAGTTACATAGGTTTCAGGTGTACAATTCTGTATTATATCCTCTATATATCACATTGTGTGGTCACCACTCAGAGTCAGTTCTCCTTCCATCACCATATATTTGGTCCCTTTTACCCTCATCTACTACCCCCGACCCCCTTACCCTCTGGTAACCACTAAACTATTGTCTATGTCTATGAGGTTTTGTTTCTTTATTTGTTCCTTTGTTGCTTTCAGTTTTATATCCCACATATCAGTGAAATCATATGGTTCTCGGATTATTCTGTCTGACTTATTTTGCTCAGCATAATAATCTCAAGATCCATCCATGTTGTCGCAAATGGCACTATTTCATCTTTTCTTACCGCTGAATAGTATTCCATTGTGTATATGCACCACAACTTCTTTATCCATTCATCTATTGAAGGACATTTTGGTTGTTTCCATGTCTTGGCCACCGTAAACAAAGCTGCAATGAACTTTGGAGCACACGTGTCTTTATGTATAAATGTTTTCAGATTTTTTAGGTCGATACCCAGGAGAGGGATTGCTGAGTCATATGGTAATTCTAGTCGTAATTTTTTGAGGCACCTCCACGCTGCCTTCCATAGCGGCTGCACCAGTCTGCATTCCCACCAACAGTGTATGAGGTTGACTTTGATGTGAATGATGTAAAGAAACGGCAGCATCGTAGGTTGAAGAATCTTCATGTTAATAAAGGAAGGATTTTTGAATTGACATTTGGTTTGAAATTCTTACTCTGACACTAACCAGTTGTGTGATCTTGGTTAAATGAGTTGTTCATTTTCAGCTTGTTTCTTCATCCATAAAATGCAGGCAATGCTAACAATCTTTCTGGATTGGTGAAAAGAGTAGATGAGATAACTACATACAAGTATGTAAATTGTTTGCTGAAATTCTAGGAGCTAAGAATTATTGCTGAATTATTTTTCTTTCCTTTCCTTCATCAAATTTTTATTTCAATATATTACCTCTAAATATCTCTCATTTTGGCCTTTGTACATCTTATCACAAAGTCCAGCTTGATTACCCAATATTCAGAAGAATAGCATTTCTGTTGAAATTACATCTTACATTTCAAAAATATATATATTTGGAAAAAAATGCAGTTTGAGTTTGCCAACTTTAAAAGTCCACATACTTGGCATTGTAATTTTATAAGAAGACTTCCTTTTAATTACTCTCTTTGACCATATAATAACAATCATTGTTTCTTGATACATTCACATCTTACAAAATGTATTTTAACCATGCTATGCTGTATTATACTAATCCTGGAGAAAAGCTATAGTTTTCTTATATATTTGTTTCATAGCAGATATAGTACCTTAAGGAAATATTTTTAAAGAGCCAGAGTTTCCGCCCCTTAATGTAAAATGTTCCTAAGAAAAAGATAAAAGACAACATTAAAACTTCACAATTGTACTGTAACCATTGATTGCATTTCCAGAGGCTGCTTGGGCTGGATAAAATTATTTGGTTTGTAATGAGTTTTAGGAGAAATGAAGAGAATGGAGGCATTGGAAAATGAAGTATGTCTCTTAATTGAAAAGAGACTATGACTGTTTCTTTCCAATCTAAATCAAATTATTATGACAATGGTTTTATGCAACTGGAAAGAAGAATTATTCTCTGGAAATAATGACTTTATCATATAACCTAAGAAACATAAGTTAAAAAAACCCTTTAGTTGTCTTTCTGCTGAAATAAATGTTTTAAAAGCAAAACTATTTTTATTTCTTTCTCAAAATAAGTATATGTATACTTTTCTCAAAATATGTATACACACACACACACACACACGCACACATATATATGGTGCCAAAAATATATATACACATTTTAAGAAAGGAAAATATTAAAATTGTAACACTCAATGTATACAGATAACAAAAGATGAATACAAGTCATGTTTGACTTCTGCAATTACAAGAGGTGCTCAAAGTGGTTACCATCAGCATCCAGACGTGTCTGATGATGGCGAACTACTGCTTGAGCAACATTGACCAAAGTGTCCACTTGTATACATTTTTTTGGCACCTCCGGTATATACAGAGGTTGCCAAAATATATATACACATTTTAAGAAAGGAAAATAACTGTATTAAAATTACGCTGATGGTAACCATTTTGAGCACCTCTTATAATTGCAGAAGTCAAATGTTACTTGTATTCGTTTGTTGTTATCAATATATATTGAGCATTACAATTTTAATACCATTCTTTCCTTTCTTAAAATATGCATTTTTTTTTTTTTTGGAACCCTCTGTGTGTGTGTGTGTGTGTGTAAATAAAATGTTTAGGATTTTAATTGATTTACTTGTTTAGAAAGTTTCCAGTAATTACTTTTTAAATATACTGTTTGAGATGAATATGATTTAAATTTTCAGGAATATACTTTGCATTTTTATATTATACACACAAACACATACACAGTCCCAATACGTGAAAAAACACCACAATGGATGAAGGATGCCCTAAATGTTGATGCTTATAAAGGAAACACAAATATATTTTCTTTACATGCTGAGAGAAGGAATAATTTCAAGTATTTATTTTTTCACCTTTTCAGGAAAATAATCTCCCCAAATTCCAATACTCACTAGATCTTTGATAATGTGAAATGCTACCCACTTTTAAGCTCCAGAACAAATACTAATTGTCCAAATCCAGATGTTAGAAATAATTACGAAAGCCTTCAATCATTTTCCTTTTCCCATTTACTGGTACATAGACCATGAAAATCATTATTTAGGCAGAGCCCTTAGACTCTTAGTTTTGTCTTGATTGGGTTTCTGCATTTTGGAAGCTGAGAAATTTGGTTAAACACTCTAATCTTACTTATCTGCCTGTCTGTAGACCTAGCTATTTATCTGGTTAATGTCTTTCTATCTAGTCTGCCAATCTATCCGTTCATTTCTTACCAATTTACCTACAGTGTATACACTCCGTCAGTTACGATTCTTTTCTTGCCCATTTTTGTACAATACAACATTCAGTAGATCAGACTTTCAGAATAGAGGTGTTTGGGATCAAATGCTCATAGAATCACATCGTATGTTCAGTCTTGGATAGTTGTAACTGTTTGAGAATTCTTTCTTGTTTTGAACTGAAGCTTCTGCCCATGGGGCTGACCGTCACTAGGGAGCAGCAGGCCCAATCTTTCCTGAAATACTGACCTCATTTCATAGCCCTATGTTCCTTCCTCCTTTCATCTGTCACTCAGCCCTCATACAGGCTTTCACACTCCCCTTTGGGGCTTTGTTTTAGATTCCTGTCTCCAAACGAGAAGTGCTTGTGTGCACAAAAATATATGGATGTATCCCCTCCCTGGTTCCTTTCTTTTTCTGTATTCTGATTATTAACCCGATTATCCACAAATCTCGGTTGCACACAATTCTTAAAGACGTCACCTATATCCCCACCAATGTACAGAGTCAGGGAAACAAATAAAATCCATCTGAGCTTATAAACCAGTGTGATTAAATCAACCCCGTAAGTCTAACTCTCATTCCCTCTGCATGCTCTTCTCAAATGGGAATCTTCTGAAAATATGCCTCGCTCAAGTGCATAGCTCAAAACCCTTCAGCAACTCTTAGTGCTTATTGGGGCACCGCGGATGCGTTAATCCATCTTGTCACCTTCATCTGCAACTCTGCTCTCATCAGAACCATTAACAAAATAAATCAGCTCATTCTTCTCTGAGAGGAAGTGTATTGTAGGGTGGCCAGGCTGTTGCCATCTCCCTACTGTGTAGCTTAAGTGCTCTGTGTGTCACTGAGAAAGGATCTACTAGTTATAGAATCTACTTCCTAGGGTTATGAGGGGAATAAGGGTTCATGTATGTAAAACATTGTGCACGGCACATGGAAAGAATTAATGTACATCAGCAAAAGATGGCAGGTAGGCCTCGCTGAGTTTATTTCCTCACACCATTCCTTTTCTTCTGTAAAATCACTACTTTTTGTCTCTCTTTATGTCAGTTCTCCCTTCCTTCAAGACACCTTTCCGATCTAATCTCCTCATCCTTCAGTGATGCCTCCCCTTCTGAAGTGGTGTTTCTTTTCTGTGTCATCGATGCAGTGTTCAGTCAGGGTGACTGCGTTATTTATAATTCAAGCTGGGACTCTTGCGATAGTGACAATGAGCATCCTTGCTAATTACATTGGGACAAGTGGCTTAAATTGGAATTAACCTGGACCAAGGGACAGATGGTTATCCTATGAATAGTGGAGCCCTAAGTTATCAAATCTGTTATTATCACATCACAGCAAACTTTATATGCATATTGTCATGGCAAATCTCCCGCCAACGTAATTGCCACGAAATGAGGTTCATTCAAATGAACCCTCAGCTGTTTCTGGCGCTTCCCAGAGTACGTTTTCTCCCGTGTTCAGGCACAAAGCCCTCATTTCCTTCTGTTTCAATGTCTTCATTTGATCCTGCCTGCCTGCCCACGGGTCTTTAGGAGACAGCCCTGAACCTGGTGCTCCTGTGTCTCCCAACCCTCCTCCGCCTCACACTCCCCACCCTCTCTAGGCTTCCGAGAGGAGGGCCTGCTCTCACTTGTATTATCCCTGCCTGAAATGTTTGCACCAGGCCTTTCTCAGTGACCCACAATGCACCTGAGGTCATGCTAACTCTTGCTTAGGCTTTGCCGATGCATCATGGATAAAGGAAGAGGGTTTGAAGTCAGAGAAGCCTGAACAACCACTGCCTAAAGTTGTGTTCACACCTGTGGTCACTTTTAGGCTCCTTTGCTTTCATCCTGTTTCCTCTGACCAGGGGCAGCTCAAACTTCACCATGCGAACCACTCCTGAATTCTCAGTTCTCTTTATGCATCAAATGCCCTTGCCTAGGAAGAGATGTGTGAAAACAAAGAAGCAACAGGCCCCAAATGGAGTTACTTGTGCAAAGCCCCACATGAGCAAACCAAGACTTAGTACCTAACCGAACTGCAGTTTCAGCTTCTCCCAGGAATGTAACATTTAACCAGTCAATGTGGAATAATCTGGTCAACACTAGTGAGGTCATCTGCCTTATAGACCCCTGCCTTCCCCCAAAGGAAGGTGACCTGGCCTGAAACAATCCATTCTTTGCTGGAATAACATCCTTGCCCGACCTCCTTCTGTCTGTACAGTCTTCCTGGAAGCTCCTTTCTGTTTGCTGGATGGGATGCTGCCGAATTCGCGAACCATGAATAAAACCCATTAGATCTTCAGATTTGCTCAGTTGAATTTTGCTTTTATTAACACAAATATCTTCTATACCCAAGTTTCTCGCCACCCCAGCCCTTTGGTTTACCTCTTTTAGAGTGATTGACCATAGGAAAACTCCTGTCTGGGGAAACTCTACCCTAATCCTCAAGGATGTAGTTTAGTTCTGTTCTCTCGTTCAGATAGTCATAACAGCTCGCCATTGATATATTTCCCTAAAACAGAAATATTTAGCTTTATTCATCATCACTTGTTACATAGTATCTGCTACTTTTTAACTTGTATTTTCATAAATACGTTCCTCATCCTTAAGGAGATTGTGTGTTCCTTGGGGCAGGTATTTCCTTTGCCTAGCAAAATTCCTGACATAGAGACAGTGTTTAGCGAAAGTCTGTGTTTGGTAAGTATGTGAGGTGATAAGGTAATACAGAACACTCCTAATGTATGGAATGCCATCCTTTCTCAAGTATTGTCTCCTGCTTTTGTAGAACAACTTTCCATGAACCTCTGGGGTCTCTTGGCAGAGCCATGTTGCCTACTGGTCTACCCATTGCATTCTCTTTCCGGCCCATGCTGCGTGCATCATAGCATAGCTTCCCTCCTGGGACGAGTTTGTTTTGTATTCTTGGCAGTGAGCACAGGCCAGCTCAAACCTTGGTGAAAGTACGTTTTTGTTTTTTGTTTGTTTTGTTTCTTTGAGAAGTGAAATTCAAAGGAGACTCGTATCACAGAATCACCAGGACAAATGCTGGAGTCACGGTGATCCGTGTTAGGACATGTCCCCACCAGCATTATCTTTTTCTGAACACATCTGTCAGCAGAACTTGAGTGGCTTGCTCTGGCAACTCTTCACTTGTTTAAGACAGAAATGGTTCCCTCAAGTATGAATTTTCCTCTTTTCAACTCTAATAGTTTTCACATAATAATATATCTTTGTCAACCAACACTTTTTTATGTGAGCTCCATTAGCTATCAAATGTGACACAAAACAAGGAAGGTCTTACTCTTATCAGTGCAATGTTTCTTTCTATCACTCATGCTGACCCGGTGTCAGCAGCTATTTCCACAGACACCATCATCAGTACTTACAGTTAACCTCAGAGATGAATTCCCAGATTTTAACCTTTCTCCTACACACTGAGGGCAAAGGAAAGGAAAGAAACCTGATCCTTTATTTGAACAGAAAATGATGGAAGAGTCAGGAAAGGTAGCCCTACGTGAACATTTCTATCATGCACTATAATTCAGTTTTAAGGTGACTTAAAAATGACATACTCATTTTGGCTAAATATGTTGAACTCTTCCAAACAATGGCAGCTCTATTATTTTTACTGCTTCATATACTGCTATAGAATTTTAATGCTTTGCATTTTTTGCTGGGTGTTATAGTTTTTACCTGCTTTGTGAAACAAGCAGTGAAATCACACTTTGGTCTTTGATAGTAGGTCAATATTAATTACATTATATTTTATGCAGTGTGCAGTAAACTCGAAGAAATTGTATTGGCAAAATATGGAATTTTCTCTGGGAAACTTTTAACTTAGTGTTTGCTGGGGACCGTGGAGGGGAGAAATCAGTACTACCTCCCTTCCCCAAGGAGCAAGGCACATGGAGGTCCGAATGTTACCTGTCTTCCACGTAAAGCGAGTATTTCAGAATGTGGCCTATATTTGCATACAGGTGTGTTTCTTAGTATTGAATTCTGGAATTAGGCTAGTTTTTTCACTAAGCCCTAACTGCCTGGATGAAGGTAGCCCCCTGCACAGGCACCGCTAACTAAAGGGCAGCGACTGCCCACTCACTGCGGCAGGGCCTTCCTGGGAGAACGGGAAGGGTAGGAAAGGGATTTCATACCGAGTTCTGCTTCCAGACTCACCAGTCGCAGAAGTCATTTAGGAGATCATGGATGCGGGGATGGAGGAGCCCAGGAGTGTTTCACCAGTGAGGTTCCTCCTGCATCAGAGGAGACGTCGGGAGTGGGCAGTAAGCATCTGTCGCCACTAAGATTTCCTGCGCTCAATGGTGAAGTTCACTTACCTGTTACTTCGTATCCCAAATGTATCCAACCACAGATCCCCCCATGTATTTTTGTCCCTTTGGATTGTAAACTATAATGAGGGTAGGCAATTCTGGTTGGCACAGAATAAATATTCATGAATTCAAGTGAAAATTTCAAGATATCATAGAAAAGGGGTCTAGGAATAATCAACATGAAAATGTATTTCTCTTTTAATTATATATATACATATATATATATATATATATATATCTCAAGCCTGTTACTTTAATTTATGGTATTTAGTATATATTATTTAAAATTTGTTTACCGTTTATTAAATAGTAACATATATGTTTCTATTTAATATATAGATTTAATATATATATTATATATGTTTATATTTAATAAATAGTAAACAAATTTTAAATAATATATAATAAATATCATCAATTAAAGTAACAGGCTTGGTACAATCTAATTTTCAATATCATGAAATTTTAAAGATTTTAGTCTTCATCAAAAGGGCTGTAATATGCAGAATTACTTAAATTGTGTTATTGTGCCGGGGTGTCTCTTATATCACTAGCTCCAAAGAAAAGTTTTAGCTTATGGTGTAGTGAAGTCCCACGTCCCAAATGGATTAAATATTTTCCATGCATTATTTCCTTTTGTTCTCTTTAGTTTCATTGTCAACTCTCTTAATCAGAAGCAAAAATAATCAATATAAGCAAAAAGAACCTAAGCGTAATTGAGTGTAGTTGTCAATTTTGAACTAAATTAGTAGAGCAAATACTAAAAGTGTGTGTGGCTGATAAACCATAGACATACACAATAAGCAACATTAATGAAACATGTACGATAAGAAGAGATTCATTTTAGCAGCCTCTCAGTTTTTCTTACAGAAGGACGAGAGAAGATTTACATCCTCTCTGGGTTTCAGTGTCCTCAGTTGTGAAACAAAAGGGTTAGACTAGGCTTATTCGTGTTTTTCAAAATGCTTCTGTGTCAGGGTCTAGTGCTGGAAATACAAAGACGGACAAGATAGAGGGAACTCCTGTCTTTTAGCAACTGAAGAGACACAGGTGAATTTGAAGTTCTTTGCCCTCTGGGATCTCATCAACATGACATGATAATGTAAAATAACTGAGATGGATAATGAAACATCACTCCATGTTTGCTTTTTCACTCAGTTGTTTATATGATTAAACATTTTCATTGGAAGACAATTTTAATGGTTACATTGGGATAAACATATTGTCACTATTTTGTGTAGCAGTTGGCTCTTGACTTTAAACAACAGAAAGTTGGTCAATGTATTGACCAGAACTAGAGTGGGGTTTAGTCAGACGTATGCACTTTAATTAACACAGAGTCCCTTATAGAGATTTCGCTTTGCACACTGACTCTTACTCAATTCTAGATTGAGTAAGTGCTTGATCAACTGCTCCCATGCTGAGCCCAGAGAGGGTGAGTCTAAGAGGTGAGCCTGTGAAGAGCCATTTCTCAGATTGCTATAGTTTTGTGGGTTTCGTGGATTCTGAGCCCCAGTGGTTTTCAAAGTGAGACGTTTTAACGTATTGTGTCTCAGGTGCTGGTCTTAAAGGCTGGGGGTACCCAATGTGGGGTTCCAACCATTCACTCCCCAGGGAGAAGCCCCGGGTTTTGAGCTCCTTTCCTGACTGTGGAACTGTGGTCAGTCCCTGTACTGGGGTGGGTTCATGGGGAGCTTGTGTCCCAGCCTCTCCCACCCACTTCGATGTGGGCTTTCTTTCCTTCACCCATGCATAGGGGCTGCTCGGCCAGTTTTTAGGTTTGTTTCAGAGGAAGTTGTTCCATATGTAGCTACAGATTCAGTGTGTTCAGGTGAGGAGGTGAACACAAGATCCTTTTATGTTGCTGTATGGAACGGGAACGTTAGATCCGATCTTATTTATTTATTTTAATTAAAGTTTATTGGGGTGACAATTATTAGTAAAGTTACATAGATTTCAGGTGTACAATTCTGTATTACATCATCTATAAATCACATTGTGTGTTCACCACTCAGAGTCAGTTCTCCTTCCATCACCATGTATTTGATCTCATTTACCCTCATCTACCACCCTCCTTCCTCCTTACCCTCTGGTAACCACTAAACTATTGCCTGTGTCTATTCTGCCATAAGAAAAGATGAAATAGTGCCATTTGTGACATCATGGATGGATCTTGAGATTATTATACTAAGCGAAATAAGTCAGACAGGAAAAGTCGAGAACCACATGATTTTACTGATATGTGGGATATAAAACTGAAAGCAACAAGGAACAAGAAAAACAAATAAAGAAACCCCACTTCTCAATAGAGGGTGGTAAGGTCATGTTGTGGAAGAGCGAGTGGGATGGGAGGTACTGTTCTGGCACGTTTGGAAGATACTGGGAGAATCAATGGAACGCATTTACTTGACAGGGAGTGCTGTACACTAAAAGGAGACTAGTTAAACCCTAAGTGACTGAGAGAATATTAATTGGAAAGTTTAAATTTTTGTTACTTCGTGGAGTGTGGTTCATGGAGAAGATTAGATTTGGGTTTTTTTGTTTGTTTGTTTTTGTTTTTCATGTAGTATAGTAGTAGATATTTATTTTGTAATCCCACTATGTTAGTCTAATTGATTTGGGTTTAATTTTTAAACTACTGTATTCTCTGTCAGTGACATCTTAATTGCTATCCCATATCTCCTGAGCCTAATCTCAATTTTGGTGGTCTAGGAACAAACATTTCTCTCTTGAGCTATAGTCAAACAGTCTTTCGAGTACCTCCAAATAATGATTGCCTATTTCTTGGGGAGATCAAACTTTCTTCACCTTCGCTTTAAATCACAGTCTTCGATGCTTTTGAGAATGCATGTGTCTTCCAATTGTGAACAAATCCCTCAGATTAAATGGCACGTTCATCCACTTTAAAAAATTATATCATTCCTTATTTGTTCTCAAGTGATTATTCCTCGTGTCCCCTTGCCCCCAGTCTCGGGTGAATTTTGTATATGCCATCTTATCTATTTATTAAATTAGACTTTCTAATCGTCCCCCAATTTGTTGAAAAAAAAAAAAAATCTACCCAGTCACAGCAGCAGAAACGTAAACATATTCATTAAGATTGGGAAAATATATGGCCATTCTAGGGTGACTAGAATGGGGCATCATGCACAGAAATTTTTCCTTGCAATGGAGCGAGAGAACTTAGGTACTCAAATGAGAACGCAGCTGTGATGCAGACAGATGCACATTCTCTGACCCTTAGAGACAATTCCTGCCACTGAAAGCTTAGGAAAGGTGCGAGCCTGGTGTGAGGCCTCCTGGGGCGTGTCCAAGGGAAGCCCCGCCCTGTCTCCTCTGCTCCTCACCTGAGCCAAGAGGCATTTCAAAGATGGGGAATTTGAAATGGCATAAGCAGCCTTAGTATGTATGTTCCATTTACTGATTTAATGCTTGCTATTTTTAATTTCAACGTTAATGAATAATTTATTCCTATAATTGTTTGGTAAATACATGTGAATAGAATGTGTCCTGTGTGTTTTAGTTATTTTTACAATTTCTAGGGGAGGGTAAGAATTCACAGAGGGCTCTTTTGACATGCAGATAAAATTCCTTTATATGGATGATGCAGTGGAAAGACCTTTAGACAGAAGACTGTTTTGGTCACAATTTTGCTACTAAATAAGAAGTTATTTCTTTTTTTCTGGGCCTTTTGTTTCCTCATGTTAAACAATAAAAAGAAAATATATTAGGTAAAATAATTTCAAAGTTTCCATTCAGTGTTATGACTCTATTAGTTTCTATTATATGAAGAAGGTGATGAAGAATAATAACGCATCTATAGTTTAATTTTACATAAAATGATTCTCGTATATATCTAGTTGGTCACACACTGACAATTATGAAGGAATTAGGAGGTTGTGACCATTTTTTGTCTATGTAACTTTAAATAGGTTTTGTAGACTCTTGATGAAATAAATAACGGAATTATTTTTCATTATAAAGGTGGAAAATTTTTCTGTACAATAACAGCACTTCACATAAATTTAGAAATACCACAAATGAATAAATGTGAAATGAAATTGCTCTTGAACGTCAGGCATATGAGCTAAATTTAATTTTGTTGCATGATACAAATACTTCATTTGTATTCATGTGGAAGAACAGAAAAACCTTGTGGAGATAATAGAATACTTTGGAGAGAAAATAATCAATTTAACTATAATAACTAAGAAAGATGAATGATAGGTGTGAAAAAGAAAAGAAAACTTACCTCATTGTGATAATTATTGTGAAAGGTAATGTACTCGTTTTAGAAAAAGGCACCTACATATTTGGCTTTTTTCAGATTAAAGGTATATTATCTTAAATCGTGACTTAAATATTTTGTGATATTTGATTACATTTGAGATTTTACTTAATATTAAATTACATAAACCATTAGCTGAGCATAGCTGAAGCACATTATTTTGGAAACCACTAAAGCATAATAATCATTTTTACAGGGTGAAGGCTAGAAACGGATTTGCAGTATTTTTCTTTTGCAAAACAGAATTCCATTAAAGGTAGTTTATATATTTTTCAGCTAGAAATTTCCCCCCAAACAATATTGTATGTAAAACTGCAATTTATGATAGATGTAAAAATTGACTAGAATTGTGCTAGGAGGCTCTGAGCCCAAATGCCTGGGCCATTTTTTTTTCCACCCAGCAAAGCTCGTTCTACATCCCAGAACTCTGGGCATTGGAAGAGCAGTTTGAAAATCAATACCTTATTGCGTAAAGTAATTCTGTGTTTGTATATATAAGACAACATTAACTTATTACCGCATGACCAGTATTTGAGGAAGAGAGATATGACTTATTGAAATTTCTTCATATATACATGTATATCAAATGGTTGTTTTCTTACTAATAGATATTACATTTTATCTCTTAAAGAGCGTGGCATATGAAAGGAAGGCAGTGTCGTTTAAAATAGTGTTCCAGACCACCTAGAAATAATTAGATCGGCTCGGGAGCTTCTCTGTGAGAAATCAATGGGTATCCTCAAGCAAATGAAATGAAGTATTGCTCCCCAGTTTGTTCAGATTGCTACCTCAGAAATGCTGGCTAGAATCAGATGTTTGTGAAAAACACAGCACTATTGATTTATCAGAATAGTAGGAAACATGTTTTATTTTGGGCTATTTTTATTGGATCGCCTCACTTTCGAAAGATGTAAAATGACTGGCGTGTCACCTCTGGATGTTTCTCTGGATGGTAACGAGCTGTTCCGATTTACGAGTGAGGTTCGTGGTGGCTGGAACTCTCTCCAATGTGTTTTATGGCATTTATGGAATGTGTTTGTCTTTGTAGGATGATTGCCACTGAGCGTCTTCCAGACAAGCAGCTGATAAATATTATACTTGACTGACAGGACACAGCTCCTAGGCTAGCTGATGTCTTGGTTGACAGTCTCAGTATAGCAAAAGCACATGCACTGGCATTTGGTTACCTGCTTTCCTCAGTTTGTGTCACCCTCAGTCGTAAACATGGCACTGTCTCACCTGAGCATGTCATCTCAGATTCACCTGACCTTTTTCTCATCTCTTATGCCAGTCATCAGCGAATCAAGAAAAGTTATCATTTCCCTAACCCCCCGAAACCAAAACCGTATATTTTCAACCAAAACCTCATGTCCTTGAGTGAGAACTGGATTATCCATGTGGGAAGCTGGGCAAAGTCCTGTTTTTAAGTCCTCATGTTAGCTTGGGTTCTTCTAGAAAGGGAGAAGCAGCATCCCCAGCTCACTGCAGAGATAGTCTTGACCTTGCTAAGGACATCAGACTGGACATCACTAATCCTTGAGAACTTGCCAGGTAGTTTGATGTTATAGAAATAGTCCAAACCCTGAGAAGTTCTTATTTAGACATTTCTGTTTGTGAGCCTGTGGTGTAATCCTGTTGTGCTAGGATCTGCCGTAGACAAGCCAAGGTGGTCTCTCTCGTGAAGGTCTCTGTCTCTCTGGGCATTGTTTGACAGGCGGCATTGTATTGTGGGTAAGAGCATAGACTCTGGAGCCAGATTGCCTAAGTTCAAATCCCTCTTCTGTCACTTACTAGATGTGGAACTTTGGGCAAGTGCCTTAATTTATCTATTCCTCAATTTCTATATGTTTTAAATGAGGATGATGAAAATCATTACCCCATGCAGTTGTGAGAATGAAGTGAGTCAATACAGGTAAAACACTTGTGCCTGGTACGTGGTGGGCACATAGTAAGCCATTACTGGTTGGCAGGGCACTTCTTTGTCTCTTCTGTTCTCAGTTCTCCAGACTGCGGTCATTTTAGCACTCATTGAGCTGGACTCCAAAGGTAATAGTGCAGAGAATTCCTCTCGCAATGTATATCTGCCCCAATTGATGTGGTGTGTGTGTGTGTGTGTGTGTGTGTGTGTGTGTGTGTGTGTGTGTATGTGTGTGTGTGTGTTGCTTTTGAAAGAAAAGGAGCTGAGAATGAGGCCAGTGGTTTGGTTAAGTGTTTCCAGGCAGGCCCATGGACTGGGTTTGAATGGCCGTGTTTCGAGAGTGACAGAACTCTCGCTGTCAGACAGGGCTGGGGAGATGCCAGGTGAGAGGTGACCGTCAGAACCTGAGAGGACTGTCCGCTGAGACCAGGTGAACGCAAGCACAGTTAACTTCAGAGCATTTCAGCACCGCTTCTGAAGGCTGACTATTGATTTACCATCACAGATTCCTTCACTCTAGTCTACTTGCCTAGTTCAAGTAAATCAATACCCTTTTAACATTGGGCACTTAAAAAAAGAAACCCATTAAGTAGGTGCATGCCCCAAATGGAAAAATCTGAGGGTGAGTAGTTTTCCAAGCCCCGTTTTCCCAGTGCACGCCCCAGAACTGGTCCGTAGTCATAGGGTGTTCTGGGCATGGGGTAGCCGGGTAGCTCCGGGGTAGATACCTCCCCAGGGACCCTGGATTCTCATCTCCCAGTCCTGGGAGACTGGGAGAAGGATCCATTGTGATGGGTGGGTCATAGCAACCATAGCAACCCAGATGGTGATCAGAGCCCACAGCTTTTGGGGCTTGTTTCCCTGCTGCCTTCCAAGGACGTCTGTCTCTGAGAGCAGAATCAGGGCCTCAGTGGGTCCTGTGTCGGAGCCTGTCTCAGTGGCACAGTCCCCCTAGCACCCAGCCAGAGAGGAGGCCCCCACTGTTTAATAAACCAGCACACTGTACCCGCTCGTGGTTCACAGTGGTTATCCTGGTCCCCTGGGGAGCATTGCCTGAGTGAATTCGGAACCACTGCCCCAGGGGGTCAAGCCTGGCAGGTGCTGGCTCGTTTTCATCCACCGGTCAATACATAACCTTGTTTTATGTATGTTTCTGTGAAAAATATATATGTGCTGACTGTTATGGATTCCTTACACGTGAACTGACAGCCGGCAGCGGTGACCCTGCCTGTGGGAAGCTTCTCTCGCACACGTATTTTCTCCACAAGCCACGTCACAGCCTCCTGTGCCCCGGGACACGAAATCATTTCCAGTTTAAAGGCACACTCACCAACAAAAAGCATAATAATGTGACAAACGGGGCACTAAATGTACCTGGAAAGGACTGTTTGACAGGACACTGGTTTAAAAAGACAGTTCACACTATCAGGAGAAAAACAGGAAGACAGTGTGTCGCCTTGTTTGACTTCAACTGGGAATGTGCATGGCTGGCAAATTTTTCACCTCTCTGTCCAGGAATTACCGGAAAAAGGCCACACGTAGTCATTCGGGGTTACAAATAAATTTGGGCAAGTTTAGCACCTTTGCAGATATGGAATCTGCCAATAACAAGATCAGCTGTAGGCTGGCTCATATTGACGGGTACAGAGTTATTTTTGATTCATAAACGTTTTGATTCAAAACATGTCTGCTTGCTACCCGAGTCTTACGAATTACAATGGCTTTGCCTCCTCTTTTCACCATCTGCAGAAATTCCCACACACGGACCGAAACCTGCCTCACTTAAAAAAAATAAATAAATAAATCCCAATTCCCAAACTTCAATTCCCGCCCACCCCCACTTTAGTAAATCTTGTCATGAAATCAGGGACGAGACTTGCCCCTTTCTTCCTGCGGTGCGCTGGCCTGGTTGTCTCTTCACGCAGCCTTTGCTCAGACCCCACTGTCGTGACGGGTGGCTGTGGACCTATTGCGGGAGGCTTCTCCTGGCGCCTTCTGTAATTTCCTTCCTACATCTAAGGAAGCTGCTTCTCCTGTTAGCTTTTTAATTTATTGATTTTAGAGATCTGTTGGCTTCTGTTACTGGAGTTAAGGATTACCTTCCTTACGTAAGACTTCCCATGTCCACTGCCCCTCATTGGAGAGTTTTGTCACCCTTGGTGGTCTTCCCTCCCCCCCGCCCCCCGAAATCGGGTCCAGCATACAAGTCAGAAGCTAAGAAGTTATCTTTGACCTCTCATCTTCTTCATCTCCCACATCCAGTGAATCAAGATCACTAAATACCTGAAATTTATACTTCTTTCTATTGTCACTGCTCACCTATTAGACCAAGCTATCGTGTTGAAATAGCCTCCCAACTGGTATGCTTAATTCTTGCTTCGTCCCCCAATCTGTCTTCTCAGGGTAGCCCCTATTGGTGTTGTGTAAAAGCACACCCGATCATTTTTGTCCCCTGCCCACCTGGTGAAAACCCTCCAGTGGATTTCCCTTGGCTGTATGACGTGGTCTCTGTGTGGTCTGCTCGCGATAATGCCATCTTTACTGAGACCTTGTCACCTTCTTCCTTTCACTTTATTCTGTGAGACTTTCCTCCTGCTGTTCCCTTTCTAGGAAGGGTCTTCTTTCGTTTATTCACTTAGTTAACACTCTTTCACCCTGTAGGTATAAATCCAATTTTCTCTTCTTCAGGGAATATTCCTCGATCTGTTTGACTAGGTCCAATTCTTCAGTTAATGTGCTCTAATAAATTCATATATATCAGCTGAAGTTTCACGTTTGTGTGATTTCTTTTGATTAATGCCTTTATCCTTTACTAGAGTAAATGTCATGAAAGCTATTTTGTTGATAATGTTACCACACATACTTAGCAATAGAGGGGAATAAAATAACAAAAAAGAAGTGAACTAGAGGTGATCAAATAACCCTGGTTGGCTGAATAAGCAAACTGCTGAAAATGAGGATTGTGGTATTCACAGATACATTGCTGCCCACGGCTGTTCTCACTGCAGGCATTATTTCCATTAGGAATATAAAGTTCATATCTATATTAGTGAGAGAATGATCACAATACCAGCTGCCATGTGGAGTGAAAAACCCTTTTCTGTGAATTCTGCTTATAACAAATTTTAAATGGATATTTATAATTTTATTGCCGTTTCTAGAGCGTAAGCATTAAGTCCCAAAGGTATGCATAAAAAGTGTTTCTAAGATCATGCAAGTGTGAAATATACACATAAAATGAATAATGTCTGAAGTTCTAATCAACATTTACATACTATGATTTTGTGTTACTTATATTAACTTATGCTAGTATTCTTGTATGCCAGGCACTAGTCTAGGAGTTTCACAAGTACCAAAATTATTTAATTATCAGGACCACATTATGAGGTAGATATTATTATTATCCCCATTTTATAGGTGAAGAAACAAAGGTTCATATATGTTAAATAATTGTCTAATGTTCAACAGTGGAATCAGAATTCAAACTCAGGCTCTTTGGCTGTAGAAAGTTTAATATTTGCTTAGATTCTCTTTGTGTGGCCTCCCACATCTAGCCAGTCACTTGAAAGCCATAATAACTTGATGGTTAAAGTTTGGCCCTTCTGTATGACAGAGATTTGTCTTTCTTTCCTTCCTTCCTTCCTTCCTTCCTTCCTTCCTTCCTTCCTCCCTCCCTCCCTCCCTCCCTCCCTCCCTCCCTCCCTCCCTCCCTCCCTCCCTCCCTCCCTCCCTCCCTCCCTCTCTCCCTCCATGCCTAGTCCACTCTGGGCTTTAAAAATCTACATCTCCTTTTTCATGTCAGCAAGGAAGCAGGTGAAAAAGTGAGCACTTATGGGAATATAGGGATGGTACCTTGTCAATAGTCTCTAGAAGGTATTCCTCTTATCGTAGACTTTTCCTGAAGAAAAAGAGTGTTAATTCCGAAATATTTGTGGCAAGTTGTAAAATGGCCAGAATTTAAGGATTTCAATGTGACTCATTAGATTCAATGAGAGAAGCCAGAAAATTAGTGAAATCCACTGAATCTGGTAAAAAATGATCTGTCATAGGATTCAATTTAACAAATCCTTTTAAACAGAATGTACATTTCTGTAGGTTTGGCAAGGTGTCAAAACTTATGAAATATTTGGCGGTCTCAATTCAGCAGTGGCCTCAAAACAGATTCTCTTTAATGAAAATTAAAAGTTAAAAGGCAAAATTAAAATATACCCTGCCTTAATGTTTCACAAAATTGCCAGATTGCCAGATGATACTTAATTGGAAGCTCGGAAAATAATGATGAGCAACTTAAACAGGAAAAATCTATTTGGTCTAAATGTCTAGAGAAGAAGTTTGCAGACAGTAAACAATAAACTAAAGACATTTAAAAATGAATCTGACAGGGAAAAACAAAATAAAACCCGTCCCTCCCATTGCAAACAGGCCTGAGAACAACAACAACAACAAAAAAAAAAAAAAAAAAAGAAAGAAAGAAAAAAAAGAAAGCAGCTGTAACTTAATATATCACTAGATTATTTTTGAGGAAGAAGGTTAGACTTTATGCAGTCATGAAGTTGTGAAAAGTGAAAAATAGGTCTCAGTGCTACTGTATAATAGGGCCGCTCTGTATTTAGCAGTGGCTGCTAAAAGTCTTTAATCAATGTCTGTTATACATTTGCTCTGTTTAAGAATTAGATTTGGCATGCAATGAGTCCAATTTTGTCGGAACTTGAGGGATAAGAAAAGTGTGGTCAGTGAACTAGATATTTTGTTCTGGAAATTCAGTTACATTGCTTTTCTTGCAACAGTGATCTTAACCCGTGGGTGTGCTTTACTGAAGCACAGAACACATTCCAGGAATTCTGGAGTACTGTGCTCTCCAATACAAATGGCTGCTTAAATTCAAATTTAAATTAATTCAAATTAAGTAAAATTAGAATTCTTCAGTTGCTGCACTGTAATGGCTCAGTAACTGCCTGGGGTTGGTGGCTACCATGTTGGACAGAGCATACATAGATACTGATCATGCCATCATTCCAGAAAATTCTATTGTAGAGGAATGCTTTGGGTACTTATATTGGACCATCTCAGCGCTGTTTTCAGCCTCCAGATCCTGCTCAATCTGTCGGAAGCCTGTAGGTCCTATTTGTCTTCTACGCGGATACACTGTAGTGCAAGTGTCTTGCACTATTCACTTCTTAAGACTCAGTTTCCTATCTGTGGAGAGTGAGACTTAATATACAGGGTTTGGGGGAGAATTATATAATGGCAGCTTTCCCTCTTCTTAAGGATCAGGTTCAGTTTCTTCTGTCCAGCCCGGTGACTTCCCTTTTTGCAAAGCCCCAAGTGCCAGGCCGATAGCTGTAGCTCACAGTGAATGCAGTCTGTGCTGTATTCCCTGGCAGGAGTGTTCCTCTGGGAGTCGGGACTTCCCAGCCCGCAGAACCGGGAACTAGGAGGCAGAAGGCAAACCTTGTCCACGTGGTTCCGTGGACGTGATGCCAACGAGACTCTCTCAGGTCACCTGCTGGTCCTTAGAGTTCTGCACGTACCTCTTGGCAAACAGTGCCATCAAATGTACATAGGTGTGTGTGTGTGTGTGTGTGTGTGTGTGTGATTCTGGAGAATTGGACTCCATTCTCGCAGGACATTTTCTCTGAGCCGGTGCCTCAGCTATACTTTCAGCAGGCTTTTCTTTGCTTTGTCAGGCAGGCAGGTCCGAGGTGGTGCAGGATGTGAGAGAACCACTGCACCCCAAGTTCAGTGTCCACTGTGTCACCTCCATTGGTCTGTTGTGATTTCGTGTGAGATTCATGTCGATGCATCAAACATTTTTAAGCCTTTGGGTAACAGTACAGGCTTAAGCCGTATGGGAAGGGAAGGGAAAGGAAGGGAAAGCATATCTTAGTACATGCCGGTAGCAGGCCCAGGACTGAATGCCCTTCGAGGCTGGAAGGGGTGACCTTGCCCCCAAGGGAGTCCTTGGTCTCCTTGAAATCCTGTCTTTCACGCTTAGCCTTTAAGTGCTATTTAGCCCCTCTCAGCTATTTTTTATCTTTTCTTCCAAAGCATCCGTTGTCTCTAACAACAGCCACCCATTGTCATTATAATTGTACGATTTCCCAAATATTTCTCAAATTACTGATGAATTCGATATTCTGCTCCATCTCCTGCTACCATAGACAGTCCCAATTTACCACCAAACTAAAACTTTGGTTTTAATACGTATACTGCTACTCTGCTGGGAGCTGTTTATATTTCCCGCCTCTGCAGACATGGCTTCCTCATGGCCAACCATCCAGAAGGTGATTACATTCCAGGATTTACTAACTTTTGCAGGTCGGATTCCCTGGGAGACGGAATCAGTGTGAAGGAAGTTTGGTAGGTGCGCTCTCAGAATTTGTACCCGTAGAACGGTAGCCAGATTTAGCAAGTGAAAATGCAGGACGCTCAGTTAGTTAAGTTTCTGAGTAACTTGTAATATAAAATGCACGATTTGGGACATACGTGAAATCCAAATTTAACGGGCCGTCATGTGTTTTATGTGACAACCCTGTCTCTGCAGGCAGGGAAGGAAGTGGGAATGGCGCGGAAGGCTGGGCTGCTCTCAGGAACGACAAAGTCCTCAGCTGACCCTTTAGGGAACTGAAACTGGGGAGGCCCTTCAGCTTGTCCCGAGTTGGGGAGAGGAGGCCGGATTTCTATATCTTTGCATCGACAGTCGTGGGGTGCAAACTGTGGCCGGGGAAGAACCATGGCCTTGGGAAGGCACCTCTTCAGCTGAGGTGAACTTGCCATGAGGGCTGTCAGCCAGCGGTACTCCCAGCAGCCAGGGGAGTACAGCTCCGAAGGGAGTACCTGGGTGGGGGTGTACATCAGAGCGTGGAATTTAGTCGTCATGGGTATAATCAGCATCTTCATGTAAATCCTCTGAATACTGTGTGACAGCTCACATTGAGAACAAGGCCGCCAGGGACGGGTCCCTAACCAGGGTCTTTGCCATTGCCGAGGCTCTGGATGAAGCCGTCTCTCAGAGTAAGGCCCTCACTCTCAGTCTTTAACACCCTGCTCTCCCTCCCCAAACTCTGTGGCCGCCCGTCCTCAGACCAAGGTGTTGCCACTGTTCTGGACCCAGGCAGGAGCTCTTGGCTCGGAACAGATCTTTTCGGGCTTAGTAGTCGATTCCTATTTTCTTCCCTGTGATACCGGTGAAGGTCAAGACTCTTAACCCGTTTGTTTTTCTCTTTCTCTTGTATTTTTAAGTTGTTCTCTTCAGCTTTCAGGATTTCAAGTCTCATAGCCTACAGGTGTATGCTCTTGACCCGTATCTTCGTTTATCTTCAATTTTGTCAACACTCTTCCTTCTTTCATCCTTCAAAAGACTAATCTAGAGTCTCATCCGTTCTCTCTACGTTTCTCTACCTGCTTCTCTTTGTCCTACAACTACACTCACCTACTGAGTGACTGAAAGGCTGGTGGTTTCTTCTTAATTGCCTAAGCCAGTGGCCATTATTTCAGCCTTTCTGTTACTACAACTTCCGTTTGCAGTCATAGTTGAGCCTCTCTTTCTGAATGTCTTTACGACCTTGACTTTACACTTCTGCGTTCTCCTGCTTGTCTTCATTTCCCAGGACTTCAGCATCTCCCCTTTCTCCCTTTGACCCGTAAATGTTAGTATCCTCTTATTTTATCCCAGTTTTCTTATGATTCTATGTGTCCTTCCTGAACAATGTTATTTTCTCTATTGTTTCAACCAACATTTATATGCTGGTTATGCTTCATTTGATCTCTTCCAGGCAACATCTTCCCCCTGAGTTTCAAGTTTGCATGTTCAGCTCTTCAAAGATTATCGCTACTTGGATTTTCCAAAGATGCCTCAAAGGCCGTACAAACACATTACAATCACCACTCTTCCTTTCACTTTCTGTGTTCAAAAAACTCTCTCATCCTGATAGCTTTAACCAAAATATTTCTGGAGCGTCTCCCTTTCACCAGTCTATTCTTTCTCACATTTTTCTTCTGCAGAACAGAACTCCTAGAGTGATCTGAGATACAAATCTAATCATGCCAGTCTTCTGGTCACAATCCTTTAATGGCTGTATATCATCTACACACTCTAAGATAAACCTTTCACTCCGGGACTAGCCTTACCTTCTTTCCATACACAATCAGAAAACTGGGCAACGTAAATACTGCGATAGTTTTTAGTCATTGGTTAAACAGTTAGTATGATATCAAAGGAATGGAAACAAATGAGGTGAACCTACAATTATGCCAGTTCTTTGCCTTCTGGTACTTTCTGGACAGTGTAGGGAGGGGTGTCTTGAACAGAGTACAGTGGGTTCTTTAAGTTGAGCTGACAGAGTTTGGTGTCCAGGAAGCTGGAGGCATCTTGAATTTGTGGAGAAGAATTACAAAGAGGTGGAAGCTGAATGGAGAAGGAATGTGGACAATCTGTGGAAACCCCTTCCAATGGTTGTAAATACTACACTGTATATAAGTATGAAGAAACTCCCTGTGGCCAGGCAAAGAACAGTTGGGAAGCTGTAAGCTGAAGTTTCTAGTATTCACACAGGGCTGGGTGACATTTGAGTTTTGATTAGCTAGAATGACGTGTCCTTCATAAACACCTGGGCCTTCAGGGAAATTCAAAGTGTCCATGCCTTAGTAGTGCCACTAAACTGCCAATCTTTCTCAACGGGGGTTTTGTGGAAAATAATTTGAATAACTATTTCTTGTTTATCTCAAGGTTGGCATTACTGCATTAGAGATAAGTGATTAGGTACACTAAGGTTTAACTCTTTAAATTAATTAATTGGAACCCCAATTGTGAAGTATTTTATACCCACTCCTCAAAGCATAAAAGCAAACTTCAAAAGGATCAAGTAAGTTAACTGCCTGACAGACCAAAATCTAGTCTCTAACAATGTAAAACACGCACAATATCCATCACCCAATCAAAAATTACTAGTCTTATGAAGAAGGAAATTGTCCTCTACTGTGTGCCATGGCTAGGAAAAAAATCAGTCAATAGAAACAGGCACAAAAATGATGGAAATGATGAAATTAGCAAATTACATGCAACATTTCTTATGGGTATTATAAACACACTCAAGGATTTAAAAGAACACATGAATATAATTAGAATAGAAATGGAAGGTATAAAATGAAGTGTAACTTTTAAAGATGAAAATACAATGTCTGAAAAAACGAATTCACTAAATGGCCTTAATCGCAGATGAGACACTGAAGAAGAGAAGGTTGGTGAACTTGAATATCTAGATGTGGAAAGCACAGAAAAATGAAGCCCAGTGAGGGGGAAAAAATGTAGAGACTCAGTGATCTTTGAAATAATATCAAACAGTCTATCAAATGTGTAATTGGAGTCTCAGGAGAAGGGAAGAACAGAATGAAAATGATTTAAAGTCCAAGGCAGTTCACATGTTTCACTATGCATTTAATGATCTATCTTTTGACTGTTCTTGACTTTTAAAATCTGACTTTCAGGTTTCAAATCTAAGCCAATTCCTGACATTTGGTTTTCTCTTTAGTTCACTGAGTGACTCATAGTATATCACATATTGTGCTGTTTCTTATCTCTATATGTTTGTTCATTCTGGTGTCTATTTAAACTTAACCACATTAGCTATAAGATAATATATTTTGATTTGAAAATGAATAAGCCATACTAAATGAGATTTAAGGGAAATGAGATTCTTGTTATTGTTAATGATATATATGATGAACGTTTTTATTAAGAAATCAGTAAAGCAAGCAGAAGAATCCTCTTTATTATGTTTTGTAATTTGTGCTCTAAAGAACAAAACGTTGTTTTAAAAACTTGTATTTGATTTGGAGCCCTCGATTCCAGGAGAAACAAGTTGCCACTGAAAGTTCATGGATAAAAGGCTGGAGGGAAACTGCGGTCATTTGTGCTCAGCAGTTACTATGGTTAAAAGTAGGATTTCCCACTGGATTGCACCATTCTAAATATTGTATTAAGCCATTTACTTAAGGGTATTTTAGAGAACAAGTTAATGGGACCATCTTGTCACATTGTCTTACACGTAGCAATCATGCTGTATCGAATGGCCGTATCAGAGAGCAACTTTTGAAAAGCTGAGCCAACTCAGAGACAGAGAGTTAAAAGGTTGATTTCACATATAAAGATGAAAAACCATGAGATGTCCTACAGACATAGACTATTACATTTGACCTTTGTAACTTGGTCAAAGAGATTAAGACATCTTTCCATTCTACTTACCCTGTTTCCCCCAAAATAAGACCTAGCCGGACAATCAGCTCTATCTAATGTGTCTTTTGGAGCAAAAATTAATACAAAACCCAGTATTATATTATATTATATTATATTATATTATATTATATTATATTATATTATTATAAAGACCTGGTCTTATATTATAGTAAAATAAGACTGGGTCTTATGTTAATTTTTGCTTCACAAGATGCATTAGAGCTGATTGTCCGGCTAGGTCTCATTTTTGGGGAAACATGGTGGTATTGGTTCTACAGTTTGCTGGTCTCCCTTTTCCTTAAGAACTCAATACATGTCATTCGTTATTGACACTGTTACTATTATTTCAGTTCTACTGTTACTGGGATTTCTGCCTTGTGTTTCTGTTTGGAGCTCCATGACTGCTCTATACTAACCATGGTTTAGGACAAATAACAAGACCAGCTGTTTGGGTCACCGTGCGCTACCACTCTTTTCACTTAATATAACGCTCTGACTGACAATAATGACTTCTCCCAGTGTGGTCTTCTAGTAATTTTAAGAATTCCTGGCTTCCTAAGACTATGAAAAAATACTCCCATAGATTTGCCTGTTCCATTTCCCAGACAGAGCATAAGCAGTATAAACCACTTGGTCCTACCATCATACTCACTAACATAACAGAATCTACTTAATCCATAGGAGTTGTCAGTACATGCGACTCAGAGCCAAATGGCTCACTGGACCACACTGCTGTAAGAGACCAAGTAGCTTGTAGGTAGCTGTGGGTAGAGTCTTCCTGAAACCAAGTTGTAAATATGGAGCACAGACAGAGAATGTACTTACTCTTCAAGGTTTTGGTCAGAAATAGAGTAAGCGAGTAATGACAAGCAGCTGGTGATTCAGGAGACATGTTCATAGGTAAACCCAGTCTACCTGGAGGAGGGCTGACGCTGAGACGACTACAAGACAGTGTTTTCAGAATTTCAGCTCACTGAGACATGTAAAATTGTGAGCTTCTCCATTACATCTTTCTTCCACAGTTTGAGGTCTGAGATTTCTAAAATTGCCTTAAAATCGTCTGGGCTTTTGGGTAGCAGAGAATGAAAGCGAGCAGAGAGAAAGGCCTGTGGATCCTAAGATCTTATCTTTGAAAGGAGAAATAGTCTGTATTATCTTTATTGGTGACAGCTACCCTAATGGAAGCATGACTCCAAAATCCTTGAGAAATGCTTCTGGCCAACATGTTTCATTATTCATTTGTATTTCTCATTATTGGAGTATAGTTAAACTTTCTTATGCTTTTAAGAATTTTATTGAAGCACGTGATTTATCGAAGTCCTGGATCTTTTCGGCAGTGACAGCACCACGGCTCAGCAGTATTGTGATTCTTTACATTTCTTTTAGCTTATACAAGAGCTGTGCCTGCAGAATTTCTCGAAGTAAAATGATTCTTGGTGTATCACTTTTTATATTATTGCTAATGAAATTGCACATGGAACAATTTTGCATGAATCATAGCTCGGGTATACCTCTTTAAGAAATTTGCTCTATTCTTGGCTTTATATGCTTTTTTGTTCATGTCAGTGGCAATATATTGAGAGTATTGATTTGTTGTTCAAGGTTATACACATTATCTATGAAATACTCTTTGTTTTATATGTTATTTAAAATTATTTTGTTTTTATCCAAAAGGAACAGGCAAGCTAAAAATTCAAATAATACAGATAGGCCTTAATGAAAATCTCCATTCTTCATACTCACTTGTCAGAAGCAATCATCTTCAACTGTTGTTATGAGACCTTTTGTTGATTAATCCCATGCATCGAAATAAGCAGCTATTTCTTGAAATATCAACTTTGGAAATAGCAACCGTATTGCTTGTATTATGAAAGGCAAGTATTTACCTCATATTGTTTCAATCCCTTTCTGCCTTCTCAATGATTGATGTTAGTATTATTTATTATTTTTTATTAGTTCCTTTTGTAACTTGAAGCATTACATACAAACACATTTATTATTCCGTAACATTCAGATAGCATCTCTCGAGTTTGCACTAATGTAAGACATGGTTATCAGCACCTTTATCATTTCTTTTCAAATTTTGCCATCTCTAATTTTCCTTTCACATTATTAATAATGATAATATATATTTGCATTTGGTTCTCAAGCATCATTGGGTCTTCCATTGTTCATCTGTAGGCTGACTTGAGGTAAATATCCTATGCTTTAGCTTGTCATATCTGTATAAATATTCCATGTAATATCTATATTTAGATAAACACCTCCGGAGTTTTTACAGTTTGATCCTAATTAAATGTTTTTATTTTAGTATTTTTAGCTTCAAAACCAGTGATGTGCTAGAATTCCCTCCCAAAAGGTCCACAGTAAAGACTTCTCTGTTAGAAGATTATCTCTAGAATTAAAATCAAATGAATTATCCTTTCTCACTCTTCTTCATTCATTGAAAATCACTCCATATTGGAATTTGCTTTTTATTTGAACCATGAGTTTTTGTTAAAATTATTTTTGTGTTTTTCTGTTTTTTTGTTTTTTTTTGGTGGCATGCTTCATGAGGGGTTTCTTCTTGGAGCCCACTGACTTCCTCTTCTAATTCGGACCCGTTATTTTCTAGCACAGCTCTCATCTTGGCAACTCGTTCTGTTGGAAACCTGGGAGAGTTTACTGTACTTCCTACCCCAAGTCTTCTTTTTTATTTTTCACTCTTGTTTAATGGTATCGATTCACCTGGATTTTGTAGAAAGAATAGTTACATGGTGTTTTGAGTCTTTGAATACGTGAAAGTGTCTTTGATTTGGACTCCTATTGGATTTATAATTTGCTAAGAGTATATTATAATTTCCTATAGATATTTGAAACTTTGCTCTGTTGTCACTTAGCATCTCGTTGATGATACGAAACCTGAGGCCATATGATTTTGTTCTGCGGCTTCAGAAATTTTCGTTGGCGAATTAATTCCATTTCCAGTATGATTTGTTTGATAATAATTTTATTTCACAGTTATTCTGTTAAGTCCATTTAATTTGTGTAATACTTTTGAGTACAGATAGTGTTTAACGAAAATTTAAACATAATTTGTTAAAAATAGTTTGGAAGGCACTAAATTTGTTCCTATGACAAATATTAAGTTGTGTAAAACCTTCTTCTTGACCCGGATAATGTAAAGGTTATTGTGATTGTGTTTGCTGTATATCATGTTCATAGTACTTAAAATGGACTTGCAATTTCTTTCAGAATCTTAGAGTAAATATTTTTATCCCATTATTTTGTATCATATTTTTTGAATTTAAAGAAAAAAATTCAACTAACTTTTCTTAAATTATACAATTTTGACATTTAGAATGTGAGGAATGGTAAGAAAACATAGGATAATACTTACAGTATTTTACAAGCATTAACCAAGGTAAAATATATCTGTATCACTATAGCAACATGTTACATCATTTATAAAGCATATGCTTTGGAGCCAAGTAGACAATGCATTCAAATAACAACTCTCCATGTAAACCTTGAGAAATTAGTTATTATTTCTAAGCTCCAGTTTCCTCATCTGTTAAGCAACACAGATTGTTCTTACCTATGGAATTAAAAGACTGTGTGAGATATAATATATATAAGGCCTGTCTTATTGTTGTCACCGATGTAAACGTAAGCATTTTATATATATATATTCTCTTTATGTACATTATTCTTCAATAGCTTCTCACAGTAGATACTATCAAGTAGTCAAAATTGTTGGTATACATTTATTCAAAAACGTCTTTATTGTCTTTTTAATGTCTGTAAGATCTGTAGTGACAGTTTTTCTTGCAAAACTGACGTTGATCATTTGCATTCTCTCTCTCTTCTCCCCCCCTTCTGGATCAATAATTATAGCCAAGGGTTTATCAATTTTGTTGATCTTTCCAAAGAAACAATTTTTTGGCTATTTAAATTTTCTCAATTGTCAGTTTTGTGTTTCTTTGATTTTTGTTCTTATTTTTCTTATTCCCTTCCTCCTATTTACTCTTGGTTTACTTTTTTTCCCTAGCTTCTTCAGGTGGAAGTTCAAGCCATTAGAGTCAATCCTTTGTCACTTTTTAATACAAGCATTTGAAGTTATACATTTCCCTATACATATGGTTTCACTTGCATCCCACACATTTTATGTGTTGTATTTTCATTATCACTCTGGTTACAGACAGGTTACACTTTGTCTTTGAGTCTGTTTTGTCTGATATTAATGTCACATTACTCCAATCTTTTTATGCTGTTAGCCTGGCATTATGTTTTCATCTATTTAATTTCAACCTGTCTGTCCTTTATGTTTGAAGTACATCTCTGCAAAAGACAGCATATAGTTGGCATTTGCTTTGCTTTTTTTTTTTAAATCCAACTTGATGGCTCAGTTCTGTTAATTGGCATGTGTAGTCCCTTAGCCTTCGATGTAATTATTGGTATTGTTGATTTACTTTATCACTTTATTATTTGCTCTTTCTTTGCCATCTCTGGTTTCGGTTTCTCTGTTCCTCCTTTCTTGCCGCCTTTTGAGTGATTTTTAAAAAATTCCATTTTTAATTTAGTTATTGGCATTTTAGTCATGCCTTTGGCATGGCTTTTTAAGTGCTGGCTCTAGGAATGATGATGTACATTCTCATTTTTTCACACTGTACTTCAAATTAATATTTTACTACTTGACACAAAATGTAAGGTTAAGATGGAGCCTCAACGAGAAAAGCATGCTTGGAAGAATCTTAAGCGCATGCCAGGCAAACCACTGCCTTTAAACAACAGGACTTTTAAGGGTGGTCCTACACAGCCTGGGGCAGCTTGAGCCCAGGAGAGAATATCCTGGCTGGATTTGTGGGTGTGGCTTTTATCTAAGAGAGTGAGCCACATGATGCTTTTAAGACGATTGCACTGTTGGAAACACAGACAGCTTGGACCAAAAGGAATGGAGTTAGTTGAAAATAAAATACAACAAAAGGAAAAGAGCTCTTTGAACCTCTCTTTATATTGGATAGAAAGCAGACTGAGAGACATAGTATCTACTTTATTATTTTGTCTAAGTTAAACCAAGATAGAGCGATGGTTGGACATCAAGATGAATTCTGGGACTATCTCACATTTCACTCGATGGGCTTTACGATATGAAGGCACATTGTAAACTCTAATAATTTTGCAATTTAAAGTGGACCGCACTGAATAGGACAGTGATTAATTCATTTGTGTAGACATGATTTCAATTTCCTTAATAAGTATTTCCACTAGGTCTTTACCAACAACAGCTATAAATAAATAACGATGGCCATGCTAGCTGCGATTATGAACATCAGAGCCTGCATTTGGAAAGTTTCAAAATTGTCTGTTAACATTTAGTAATTTGGGCTGTTTAGAATCCTACATTCCCTGAGACTACTAATGAGTCACTTAAGGAACAACAAAGCTGTTGCATATCTTCTTGTGAAGATAAGAAATACCCATTAATTCACCCAAATTAAAAAGGGGGTCGTTACATATGGAATATTAATTAGAAAACAAATTCTTTATTTCAATGCAAATGTTCACAGCCTCTTTGGGATGCATCTGAAACATTTGCTAAAACCATTTTTTTCTTCTTCTCCTGGTGGCAGCAACCAGACAGTTTAAGCTCACGACTTGTAGTTTTCCAGATGCTCTTTTTAGAGTGCTCAGTCACCTCATTTGGATGTGGATCAAGGCAGGTGGAGATGCGGAAACCCTCCTCAAAGCTGCATGACAAATCAGAAACCTCAGGAAAGCGTCCTTTTGCAATTCATATTGTTGAAAGATGGTTCATTATGTGAAACGATACAAGTGTAAGCCGTGGTATAACTTAAAAAAAATATATCTGTGTGCTGTCTTTTTGTCTACAGAATAAACTAAAGAACTGAGGCAATTTGAATGGGTAATTTGGACTAACCGATATTTTTGAGTTGAGAAAAATGTATACCCAAGGTGTTTGAATTATGGAGAGTTGCTTCAGGTTTTCTCATTACGTAGAATATGTGTTAGTGCGTGTAGGTTGTGCTTGCTTATGTGTCTGTGTATGCATCACGTTTACCAAATCCAGAAGGAATTTTGTAAGGGGTGTTATTTATCTCGGGATTGGCCTCAACATTAGAATCTTGACTCAAATTGTAAACAGACCCAATCCAATAGTCTGTCTGCCAGGGTCTCTCAGCCTCAGCACTCTTGACATTTTGGGCTGTCCTGTGCATTTTAAATGTTTCATAGCATCCCTGACTTCTGTTCACTAGATACTTCTGTTGTAACAACCCAGAATGTTCCCAGATATTGCCACATGTCCCATGGAAGGGGTGGGGAATGTCGAAATCACCCCTGGTTAAGAACCATTGGTTTGTATATGTAACCTTGCTGTTATAGCTGCACTTTCTGGAAGGGTATATATGGACAGTGAAGCCTCCCCCAACCCCCCCCCAAGCAGCCACCATACTTTAACTGGTATCTAATCAAGAAGACTTTTGGAATCTAGAAGATGATGTAAAGTCATTCTTTAGAGTTGTATTCTTTCCATTTCTATTTCCATCAACTTGTCTTTCAGGTTATATCCTGTCAGCCTGAATGGGTGGCTGGAAGATTATTCTGTTATTCTACTGTAGTCAGAGCTGAGAACCGTTTCCTAGCTGCATGTTACAAAGCATATGTTGGAGTGTTCCTATTTTCAGAGTGGAGAACCTATGCAACAGACACACCCTGACCTTGTGAATATTGATTGACCCTCTTTCCACTGCTTATATGTAGTGTTGTGCTGAGTTAACAAGTTTGTTTATCGGGGATGAGGATGGGTAAAGTGGTAGAGAATGAAAGGGTCAGTAAATCCTCTCATTCCACATAAATAACAATTAACACAATATATAGATGATGTGTGACAGAATTCTACACTTGAAACCTATATAATTTTGCTAAGCAATGTCACCCCAACAAATTTAACTTAAAAAAAGAAAAATAATAAATCTAATAATGATTAGGTTTCACAGACACACAAAAGTAATTAATACAGGACTTCCTCCTTTTTACAGGCCAGCTCAGGGGCAAAATTTTTCTGTAAAGACCCACACAGTAAATACTTTAGGGTTTACAGGCCATATGGTCACTTTTGCATCTTCGCACCTCTGCTGTTGCCGTGGGAACGCACCCACTGCCAAGAGTAAATAAATGGCCATGGCCGTGTACCAATCCATCTGTACTTACCCAACCAGTCGTTTGCCCAGCCGTGACCCAGGACATCAGAACCAGCTTCCATCTTTCTTTGGTTTCTTCCCTTATTCCAGATCCCTGCCTATCCCCCCATGGTAAGCATTATTCAGATTTCTATTTAGTTATAAATGAACGCGTATCATTCATTTGCTTCTTAAAAATAAAGTTTTATGACAACTGCATATGTGGTAATAATATATTGTTTACTTTTCCTTGGATTCGAGCTTTATAAAATTGTATTGAACGGTGATACGTGTTCCCGTGAAAACATGTTAAATTATGACAGCATTTTTAAGAGTTGTTATTGTCGATGATGCAAATTAGTAGTAATTGCCTCCTTACATCTTTGCATTTGGTTTCCTTTTGCTGTTCACTTCAACTTAGTTTTAATTCATTAAGAAAGAGTGAATGCTTTTTTAATAAGTATATTGGAAAGAACAATAATCGCAGTGTAATGGGATGGATTTTTTTTTGTTTTTAGCATAAATTAAGCTCATCTCAAAACAGAATCAATTATACAAAAAAGTTCCTGTATAATTAGGTAGATATGCAAAGTTGCATTTTGATTCCTTTCATGCTCCCATTTTATCCCAGCCATGAGTTAGGTCTCCTTTAACCGTTTCAGTTCAGTGTAATAATTAGTATCCTGAAGCATCAATATAAAGAGTAATATAATATTACCACAGTAACTCAGAAGAATAAGAGTGAATCCATAATTGATTAGCTTCCTGGAATTTAATTCCCTCATAAGATATTCCTATATCAAAATAGTAAAAGAAAGGAAAACCTGAAGGATCAAATCCTGACTCATTTTTTTTTTTTTTTTTTGCATCTCGAAGTTATCCAGCGTTTCCTCCTTCACCCATCCTTCCCTGATCCCAAGCAGAAATTGCCTCAGTTCAGCATTTAATTAAGCTCTGCCATGATTAGATGGCTGAAGCCATTGAAATTATTTGGGGGAAACTGAGTGTTCAGGAACAATGTCAGTTTGAAAATAACATCAATCTACCCAAGTCATTTATTGTCAAAATATAATATATAATTTCCATTTAGTTATAACTAGCTGTAAAAGGCCATACTACCAATGGCCAAATGTTAGGCATTGCATAGTGAAAACTTATAAATCAAATGTAATTGATGTAGAAACCACAAGACCACAATGGAGTGCTAACACTCCTGCAAAACAACATTAAGTCACTCCTCCAAACTGGCCTGTTGCCATGGGCTTAATAACAGCTCCCTAACTATGGATGGGCAATTTTACAGCCTTTCCCTATTTTGTCTGTGGCATTTAACGTGATTTCTCTTTCAGGGCTCTGATCTGGCTGTGAGTAAGTAATGTGAATGCACAAATAGATTGTAGCAAAAGTAGAAAATGGCATGTGGCAAATTGCAAGATTAATTGGGGAAGGGCTGGGGGTTGTGCAGATTCGTAATGATTCTAAAACCAGTTTTTATTCAGCGAATTCACTCCTTGACTTAGAGCTAAATATGTAATCATTTCTCAAGATGGACTTTTCGAAAATATTAGTCTTAACAGAAAAAAGATAGATAATTTACCTCCTTGGGTCTAACTCTGAAATATTTTCAGGCTAACTCAGAAATGAAGAGAGATTTTGCTAGTGGATTTTGCTAGTGGTCTGTATGAAAAATCTGCTTTCTGTTTTTTCTTTTCTTCTTTCTTTTCAGTAAGAACAGTCAAATATATAGCTATCTGTAACGGGACTTGAGGACATGTGAAAAGTGCTCTGGTGATAAAAATTCCTTCTTTATTGGTTGACTGGTCTTTTGCATTCTATGGTTAGAAATTCTTTGCTTTTTAGACATCTAGTGTCTTAGAAGTGAAAACATTGAGCAGGTCTTTATAACAATGAGCAATTAGTTTATCTTATTCCGTGAGTCAGTTTTTATAGTAACAGTCATGGCTAATACTCTAGTGTGTTCCAGGTACATCACGTCTTATCTGATTTCTTCCTCACTTTAATATGATGACTGTGTTAATTCTGCTGCGCCATTTTTGCCGGTGGGGAAACTGAGGCTCAAAGAGGCTACACTGAGTTGTTCAAGGTCCTAGAGCTAATAAGAGGCAAAGCTGAGGCTCCAATTCAGGTCTCTAACGCCACTGTTTATGCTCTTAAATGCTACAGTATGATGTTAGGGAAAGGGGGCAGAAAGAAATACAAACACTGGGCTCTGAGGAAGCCATTGCAGCGGGTCAAGGTCAGGAAGGGGCAGATGAGGGCGCATCCTCGTTGCGTCTTACTTTCTGTTTGTCCTTATTTTTGGTAAGGCTGAGCCAGAACGAAGACAGGATGATGCCTCAGTGATCATAGGGAGTGCAGGGTTTTCCAAACTGTAAATTAGAACTGATTAGTGGGTCATAAAGTCACTTGAGTGGACTGTGAACAGCACTTTGGGGGAGACTGGTACAACTCTGGGAGATTTGATTAAAATATGTCATAACCCACATTATGGGAGTTAAACAACGTTAAGATCCAAGGCTTAGAAAAAGAGAATTTCCTGAAGTATTTATTGATAGGCGTGTATGTATGTCATACATGTATGACAGCGGGTACTGGGGCCGTCTGCTCAGCATCATTCCACGACACCCCCAGGCAGTCAGGGGGCGGTTATCCTAAGTCCCAGTACAGAAACTGATTACTTTGAGCAATTCGTTGGAACTCTCCCCAGAATTCTGTCATAATTTTTTCAGGCTCCCGGGCCTGAGACAAGCAGCCCATCAGATGCCCCTGCAGGGAGAGTTATGTGGGCAGGGTGTTAAAAAAACATAGAAAACAGGAGAGTGTGTCAGAGGATTCTTAGAGCGCACATGGCACATTAGAACTGAGGCCGTGGACACTTGCAGATTGTGTCTGAGACAGACAACTAGTGGGAAGGATGTGAAATGCCATCCATTGGCTAGAAGGAGCTCTGATCTTCGCTCCTGGTACCTCATCTGAATCTGTGGCCTCTGATCATAGTAGTGAATTGATGCCTGTAAGACCCTTCCTCTTTGCCAGGGATTTTCCCAAGTAATTTGCATGTATTAATTGTTTAATCCTTACATCAAGTCTGTGATTTAAGGACTCTTCTTTTTATTCCTTTCTTTCTTTTATTTTTTTAAATTAGAGTTTATTGGGGTGACAATGGTTAGTAAAGTTACATAGGTTTCAAGTGTACAATTCTGTAATACGTCATCTATATATCACATTGTGTGTTCACCACCCAGAGTCAGTTCTCCTTCCATCACCATGTATTTGACCCCATTTACCCCCATCTACCACCCCCGACCCCTTACCGTCTGGTAACCACTAAACTACTGTCTGTGTCTATGAGTTTTTATTTCTTTGTTTGTTTGTCTTGTTCCATTGTTGTTTTCAGTTTTATATACCACATATCTGTGAAATCATATGATTTTCTATTTTTTCTGCCTGACTTATTTCGCTTAGCATAATAATCTCAAGATCCATTCATGTTGTTACACATGGCACTATTTCATCTTTTCTTATGGCAGGATAGTATTCCATTGTGTATATATACCACATCTTCTTTATCCATTCATCTATCGAAGGACACTTTGGTTGTTTCCATGTCTTGGCTGTAAACAAAGCTGCAATGAACATTGGAAAAAACAAATAAACAATCCAGTTAAGGACTCTTCTTAGCCTCATTTCACAGAAGAAGAAACAAGGGCTGGGAAGTAAATAATACATCCAAGATCCACAGCAAGTCTGAGAAGGACCTGGGTCCAATGCTATCTGTCTGGCTCTACAGTCTGTACTCCTGACCATGACACAATCCTGATCGACACACAATTAGGGTGTCAATGTTGTATAAATTAATTTTATATGAACACAATTTGCATTTAATTGTGAAACGAAGTGCAGGGGAAACTGAGTCTCAGTTGGCAAAGCATTGGGATTTTCAACTGAGTTTCAATGTATGTGTGAGTTTTTTTTTTAAAGAACATTATGGAATAAGACCTTTTCAGATTTGGGGCAAATTTACATTTTAATTGAAATAACATGATTGCCTTTAAAAGAGTGGTTTTTATTATTATTAGAAGAAGGATGAAGTGAAAGATACAGAGGCATGTTGATGTCTAACTGTTGGATGTAGAAATGGGAATTGTTGACACAGAAACTGTTGAGTACTGTCAGCATTTGGCCGGAAAAGCAGAACCAGTATGAATGATATAGAATAAAGGCTTTATTATATGGATTAGACCTTAAATAATTATGGGACCTAATGGAAATGTCTGTTCCAGGACCCTTGAGTCTAGTGTTGGGCCTGATGTTAGTACATCAGCCAGGCGGGCTTCTGGGAGGAGAGTACGATATAAAATGGGAAAGAAGAAGGACGTACTGGAACTTAGACCTTCTCTCATGCCCCCCAACCCTGATGAGGTGAGATGGGTGACCTGCATGAGAAACTGGCGTCTTTGCTGTACATCTGCCCACACACCTGGCCCAGGTTACAGGGAAGCAGAAGAAGGAGATCCTTGGGAGCTGCAGATGCGGTGGGTCCGCCTACTGTCTCCTACCAGTGAGACGAGTCTGCAGCAGAGCTGCAGTAAAGTGTGGGGGCTGCTGTATTGCCTGGCACGCTTGTACCGATCTTTCAAATGGAAACAAGAACATAAGAAGGAAGGAAAGGGGAGCCAATCTAGAGGCACATTCATGTTCAAGTGTTGTATATGGAAATGTCACACATCACCCCTGAGAAGGACAGGGAGTTAGGTTTCTCTCATGTAACTGTCCAGACACAGAGTGTGTGGTCCAGGTGGGAGGCAGCTCTGCTCCAGGCCGTCCTCCGGCCAAGCTCCTTGCATGGCATTGCTCCTCCGTGCCCTGGGGAGCTGTCCTCCTCCAAAGAGTGAGTGTGGCACCAGCACATCTGCTTGTGGCCTGCAGAAGGGGAGAGGAGTAACTGGGAGGAAACAGGGTCTAACGATGGGACGCAGAAGTTGTACTGTTCTGTATTTGTCTGTTAGGTCTATTTGTTCTGTTGTGTCATTCAAGGCCTTGTTTCCTCATTGGTTTTCTGATTCAATTTGGTTATTAAAGTCCCCTACTGTTTGAGAAGGCTGTCTATTTCTCCCCTCAGTTCTGTTAATGTTTGCTGTATATTTAGGTGATATGATGTTAGGCCCATATATATTTACAGTTGCTGTATCCTCTTGATGGAGTGACCTCTTTCTCTTATATAATGACTTTTGTCTCCTGTCAGTTTTTGACTTAATGTCTATTTTGTGTGATATAAACATAACCACTCCTGCTCTCTTGGTTACCATTTGCATGGAATATCTTTTTCCATCCCTTCACTTTCATTCTGTATGTGTTAAAGCTAATGTGAATCTTTCACAGGCAGCGTATTTTTGGATCCTGGTATTTTTGTTTTGGAGGCAGACTGAGAAAAACGAAGCCCAGTAAATGCTGTACTTGGCATCCAGTGGAAAGTTTCATTATTCTTATTAGTGGTCTTTACTCTGAAATGTTTTTTTGTATTGAATGAAATGTATCTACTAAGATATTTTGTACCCATTTTCATTCCTTTTAAAATGACTCTTTACCTGACATTTCATTGCAGCATCCTAAGATTTCTCTTTTACATTTTTCTTTTATTATTATTTTTCCTTGAAAGTCTATTATGGTCTCATCTCTTAGTTCTGCCTTGATGTCACATTTCAGACTCACTTAATATGGTTTCTTGAGGTTATTTCAAATAGGGAAATATAATATGAGAGAGATAGAAAAAACTCACATATTCCAAAAGGCCATAACAAATGTTTTATTGATATTTCTACTAGATATTGTAGCATAACTTAGACAGCCTGTGGTTTCAGAGACATGTTTCTACTTCTTGATATGGCGTTGCCCTTCCATTGGTTACTCCCCAGTAAATGTTTCCAAGTTGTAAATGGATTTGAAGTCATCTCATTTCTCCCAAATTATTTCTCTTCACATCACGAGTTAAAAATAAAAATTGTACGTATTTACAAATAAAATGTATCCATACATGTCAGTACCCTTCACCATCAACTTTTGTCATTAATTCATTCATCTAACAAACAATGACTAATGTGTACTATGTGTCAAATAATGTGGCGATGCTAGTGTGTAGCTATTGGCCTGCACAGAGTGTCTGGAATATGGCTGGGAAGGAGATAGTGCAATATAGTGCTGAGCGTTATGAAGGAGGCAGGCTTGGAATGCTACAGAATATGGGGAAATCATCCAGTGTCTGGAGGGTGAGTGGAGGAGGAAGGGCATTCTCGAAGAGAACGCTTCATTTGAGTCTTGCAGTTACAAGGAGGAATTAATCAGGTGATGGGGATGGAGCTGGGGATGGTGGGAACTGGGAGGGAAGAAAGGACGAGAGCAAAGCATGAGTTTCCGGGAGAGAACGCAGGTTGCTTTGACAGAAGGAATTTGGCAAGCTTAGATCACAGCGTCGGAGGGTGAAAGTTCGGGAAAGATGATTTGTGAGAGATAAACAAGAACCAAATCAAGAATGGTCTTGTTTGTTATGCTGAGGAGTGTGGCACTTAGGGTCAAAGAAATAGGGGAGTGACACGAATAATTTGTGTCTCCTAAAGATGGCATTATAATGGAAGAATTTATAAAGACTAAGATCGATACCTTTAATTATTTGAACATGGAAAGGCTGCGGGTCCAAAATGAAAAAGACTAAAATTAAGAAGCAAGTTAAATTGTGTCAACTATTTATAATAAGTGTGACAAAGGTTAATCGTTTTAGTATTTAAAGAGTTCATTCAAATTGAGAACAGCAACAGGAAGAAGATCCTCACAGATTACAGCGTGTGACACTAATAGGTAATCAGGAAATAAAAGAGGCAAACAAACTTGTTAGTATTCAAATTAAAACAACAGGGAGGCCTCATTTATTGTTTGTCAAATTAGGAAACTTTTGGAAAAAGAATTACAATCAGACTACCCAATGCTGACAAAAGTATGGAGTACAAGGGATTTTCATGCTTTGCATAAAGTAATATAACCTTTGTAGATGTAATTGTGTACTGAGTTTGAAAGTTGACCACATCCAGTGACCCAGGAGTCTCTCAAGTTGGAATATTAGCTAAGAAAATACTCTGAGTATAGAATGGCTATATTGATGCTTAAATAAGATCATTCATTTGAAACACATAGTGTATGTCCTGGCACGTACAAGCACAAAATGAATGTTTTTATGATTATGACTATTATTGGCACAAATATGGGCCGTTAAACAATCAAAAGTCACTTCTGGTAGCACTTAGTCATGTGGTACAGAGAAACATAAAAGTTTAACTTGGTTCACTGCCTTATATTATTTTAAAATCGGTCTCGGGAAATAATTTGACAACCATGCCCCAAAATACACACGTTGAGAATTTTTTGTCCGTCGATGGATCCTTTTACGTGATTATAAACAATATTGCACTTGACCATTAATGAAGAGTGATATAAGTTTGTAGAGAAACTTGAAATGAAAAATTCAGTCCATCATTCAACAAGAGAAAGGAGGATGGTAGAGTAGACTCTCGAACAAGCATGTGTTGTTATCTGAAATTATCTTAAAATGGAAGAATGAAGGCAAGACTTGAGGCAATTTTCCTTGTGGTTGGGAGGTTGTAACCCAGCGGGATGGAGGAGAGTAGAAAGCAAAATTATAACTGAATGGATGGAAGTGGTTTAAATTGTACTTTTGGAAGCTGCATGTAGTCCAGGATTTGGGACAAGTCATTTTTTGTTTTCTTTCCATTTGAAGTATTTCTCGGGCTTAGACTAACTCAGATCACCCAGCAAATAGCAATTGACATTTGGTAAAATAAACACAGTTGCAAGTTTCAATGTTCAGACGAATTTTTCTTTTCAACTGCATTTGTCCTAAGGAACTATGCTGCGCACAGCACGTTACATCCGATAAAGTGGAGGGAGAAATTGAACTATTAGATTGGCTCCCACCTATGCACTTACCAGGAAAGAACACATCTGCCTCATTGGTGAAAACTTAATTGTTGCCACTGTGGAGTTATTTTGAACTTGAAATGCACCCAGGGTGGAATAGGGTGGGGAGGGGGAGAAATGGTTGGCCTTTTGATTCCCTTCTAGGCCCTCCCTTTCCCCTTTCCACTCTTTCTCTCTCTCCCTCCCGCCCTTCCTTCTTTTTTTCCTTCACCATTTCATTTAGATTCCTGGCTTCGCTGACCTGACTCTGAGTTAGTCTTGGTTTAGGAGAGTTTGAGAATCTGGCCCAGTTACAGGCTCCCCCCAAGGATGTAAGAAATATACCTTGATGCTATGACATTGTTATTCTTGTGACGTGAGCATGAACTTTGGAGTGGGGTGACCCTGGTCGAGTCCCAGTTCTGCCGCTTACTGGCCATGTGACTGTGTTGTGCAAGCCACTGAATTTGCTGAGCCTCAGTTTTCCCCCTTACAGACTGGATTCCATAAGACCCCATTGGCAAGGCTGTGGCAAAGCCTCGGCATATAAAAAATGGTTAATATTTGGCCAAATACACTGTATTAGAAGCCCCAAAGAAACAAACGAACAAAAACTTTTTGGATTTCATGAGAGCAGATTTGATACATAGATGAAAGAATGATTATCAGCCTTTCTTGTCAGCAGGGTATGCGGCTCAGATAACAGTCACGGAAGCCTAACGTATAAACATAATTTCTGAAATTTCCACTTCGAGGAGTATACCAGCCTTTTATCTCTCATTTAAGAAAGCATGTCAAAATGCGAGAAAATCATAGTTGCAATGTTCTGGAAATAATTCTGAATGTGCTTCCATTTATTTTTTTAAAAGTTTAAGTAAATTTTCGTACATTGTTAAAATTACTTAAGACACACCACACAACGGACGTAGGTGAGTCACTAATCCCTTGAAGGAAATATAATGGGTGAGAAGAGTTTGACTGGTCTTCAGATCCCTGCTGGTAGCGTTATTCCACAAAAATTCTGCTGAGTGCCTCTGGTGGAAGAGGAGAACAGCTGAAGTTTTGAGATGCAGATTTTTTTGATGAATAGCTACTATAGGCAGGGAGGAAGCTGTTACAGTTCACAGGAGAGAGGATAGTAAGATGAGTGACCTTGGAATTCCTTGAAGATGCCGGATTGTTTCAGCTCCATCACCAGGTTATTTATGAGGGGAGGGGGCAGAGTGGGAAGGAGGGAGCAGACTACTCACCTTGAATATGTTTACGATGTAAAAGCCTGCAAGAACAGACATTCTGCACAATCCTTCTAATTGTGTTCACCTTAGCCACCAGATGTTTTTATTGAGCGTGAAAAGAACAAATAAGCAACCAATGCGCCTTTTCTTACAAATCCGTCTCCTCTTTCTCCTTTATAGGTGGGTGACAGGTAACAGTTGTTTATAGCCTACATATTGCTGTCATGGTGAATGAAAAGATTGTGTGTGTCTAGGACAAGTCCCCTTACCTCCTTTGTCTTGTTTTTCATCTGCTTCTTGAAGGGACGAGTCAGTTGATAGCTTGCTGTAACATTCAATGTGCCTGTGAATGTAAATGTTCAGAAGGTGTCCTGTGGCTGCACAACCATCTCATTTACAAATCGGAGTTCACAGTTGCCTGTGGAGGCTGAGGGTCAATGAGGGGACAGGCTCCATCAGCACTTAAACGCTCAGGAATTAGAGGGTCCTGGTCTAGTTCAGGGAGTGTTCCTGGGAGTGGAAAGAGATGAAGCATGGAAAACACTCCTCAAATCATAAAACCGTATAATTGTAATCTGATACCATTAGGTGAGATGGGGCAACACGCTCATTATGGATTCCGAGAATTAATCAAATAAACAACGATGGCGAAAACAGTCTTTTTCACTCATCTAATTTTAACTTGAAATGAGCGACAGAGGCTCCTTTGTTAACAAGCGGCGTGTCGTTATTTCCAGGCTTATCGTTTCCTTACGTGATTAAGAGGTTATAAGCATTTAATGTGGGAGACAGAACATAATTCTGCCAGTGAGAATTTTTCCAGTTGAAATACTCAGTTATGATGCAAATCAAGTTTTCAAAATTATTCATTTGTTAGTTACACATAGGAGTATTGCTTTCATACGAAATATGTTACTTACTCTACCCGTTATCGGCAAAGGTTGTGCTGAGATAGCCTCCCTCCCCCCTCCCTCCCTCCCTCCCTCCCTCCCTCCCCCCTCCCTCCCTCCCTCCCTCCGTCCCTCCCTTCCTCCTTTCTTCCCTCCATTCTCCCTTCTCCTCTTCCTGCCCCCTCTCCCCCCCCCCTCCCCATCCCAGCTCTGTTTCTTAAACTTAGAAATCACAGAATGGTCCTTCATTGCTCGTTTTCTTTCCTCGCCACAGTTCTCTCCAGGCAATCTCAGTGTCATGCCTTTGGCATCAGTGATGTACAGGCCATTTCTACTTCTCTATGCCCAGCCGGACCTCGCTTCCCAGCTCCAGGACCACGTTTTCAGTTACCTGCTGGTTCTGTCTAACTATACGGAGTAGGAGCTTAAACTCACAGTGGGTCTGTTTCTTCCTCCTAGACATGCTCTCCCCTTTCTGGTTCTTTGTCTGTTGGGGTTCCTAACCTCCCTACACGTAGTCCCCAAACCTCGATGTCGTCTTTGAGTCGTCCTCTCTCTTGCCCTTCTCTTCTGATTAAACAGTTCCTCAAAATGTGACTATTTCTTTGCTCTTCTTTATTTCTAGGATCACCCTATAGTTATACTTTACCTCTTACCTGTGTTGTTGCGATGCTGCTGAGCTGGTTTCTCTGTCGCCACATTCACCGTATATGCAATTGCCAGGTAAACCCTGGTTCTTGGAATCACAGATGTCAGACTTAGAAACAGACCTTAAAGTGATCTCGTTCAATCAACTGGACGCTCTGTTGTTCGCTGTAAATCCCTAACCAAACCTATGCTTAGATAGCTCTCCTGCTAGCCTTAGTCTTTGAAAATAGCCCAGCTCTTTTCAGGTCCTGTTTTCTTTTCCCCTCCTCCTTCTCTTGTCGCCCTTCCACCTTCTGCATTTGAGTTGAAATCCTCCCTCTTTTGTCTTAAGTCTGTCCCCTGTGGCTGTACAGAACGTCGCGATTTCAGATGTGTAGGTAATTATTCTGGGTCACAGTATGAAAGGTCTCCATTGGGTTAGGGTTTCGAAACTGTCAGGAGCAGCGCTATTTTTAATCATGCTTGTTGCCAACTTCTGCAGAAAGAAAATAGAAACGTACAGCCACCTCTCAACCCACCAAAGGTATCCTGGCTGTGTAAACTTTTATTTTTTGAGAAAAAAGGCAGAATTTTAAGGCCAGACACTTAAAAACATGCATTGTGAACTCATATATGTTTGATTTAAAAGTATAATTTGAGAAATATGATTTATCTCCTATAGTAGTATTTTTTATTACTTGATAATTAAAACATGTTCCATAATTATTAAAAATTACAAGTTTAGATTTTAGATACATATTGGAATATCCTAATCACAAGAGAGTAATTATATCTTTACATTAAACGGCAGACAAATACAGCAAAAAATTTGCCGTTTAACACAGAGAACAGATCATATCCAAGCTTAATTACATTTTAGACTTTAGTGGAACTGACTTATCAAGTATGTCCTCTATATAGCTCCCGAGGTCATTGATATTCTGGATCTCAGCTTTCTTTTTATGAGCAGATGGGGAAGGAATTATTACAATCTAGAAATCGAATAAACAAAAGAACTTTTACGTCTAATTGATTTACTTTCCAGTTTTCCTCCTGTCAACGTTAACTATATTCCTAAGTGGAAAATTAAATTTCTGAATCTCTCTCTCTCTCTCTCTCTCTATTTTCCTCTAAGTGGAACGTTCTTCATTCCTTCAACCATTATTCATGTTATATAGCTCCAAGATCCTTTATTGCCCTGATATTATCCTTGGAGAAAGACTCATTTTGTTCAGAACCTGTTTAGCAGATGCTGCTGGTTTCCCTCCAGGTCCCTTTAGCACGTGGACTTTTCATTCATAACAGGTGTCCTGAGGCTGGCACCTGCGATTCCTGGCTGAGACTTTCTCTAACTGGTACTTCCTGTGTCTTCGCCAATACCATCTACTTATACTCAGATCTTAGTCTCATGGTTTGCTTCGGGGGAAACCTAACTCAAGTCACCCCTCTTAAAATATTCTAGTGTGTACTTTGCACTCAAGCCCAGAATTTTTTCTCTACTTGAGTCTTCAAAGGCAGGCGATATTAAGATGTCACAGGTGTTTTGGTAAGCCATGTTAGGATTTTTTTTTTTTTTTTAACTTGACTCTAAAGGCAAGGGGAAATGACTTAAGGGGTTTCCACCAATGGAATGACAAGGTCAGGTGTGCCGTGTGAGGTGTGGACTTGAGAAAGGCGAGACTTGAGGTGGCTATCCACTGAGGCGTGTGTGCTGTGGTCCAGCAGAGATGGTGGTCCACTGTGATGACAAGTAACAGCGACACAGAGGAGGGTGTGGTGTGGGGAGATGTGTATGGAGTAGATTTGGCAGAACTTGGCCACTGGTATTAACCAGAGGTAGAAGGTGAGGGAGTAACTGGGTGGGTGTTGGTGCCATGTTTCTTCTTCTTCTTCTTTTTATTATATTAGTTTCATGTGTACAAAACAACATAATAATTAGACCTTTACACCCCTCACAAAGTGATACCCCCCCAAGTCTATTGCCCCTCTGACATGGTATATAGCTGTTACAGTACCACTGACTATATTCCCTATGGTGTACTTTACAACCATGGCCATATGTGTGTGTGTGTATATATATATATATATATATATATATATATATATATATATATATATATTATGGTTGACATTCAATATTATTCTACTTGAGCTTAGGTGTACAGTGCAGTGGTCAGGCATCTACATCATCTATGAAGTGATTCCCCCTGATACTTCTTAAGGTAGGAGACAGTTTGGGGAGAGAAACATTTTTGTTTTTGTTGTGTTATGTTTGAAATATTTGTGTGAGCCTGAGGATGCCTAGGCCGTTTTAGAGAGGGCGTAAATAAAACATGTTTATGTTACAGACCTTCCATTATATTTGTTCAAAAGTGTCTTCCACTTTCCCTCCATAACATCTCATCTGCATCATTTTTATATGAGTGGTATTTGATTTTTTTTCTGTTACTAAAAACTGCATCATGATGTAATCATTTGGACTAAATCCCATTTGCATATCTGTTTACACCATATAGGTCCCAGGAGAGAGGTTAGAGCATCAACAAATGTGAAGCTTATATCTGTAAAGCATCTGAAACAGATAAAATAATCACATTGTGTGTGAATGTAGAAGGAGGGTGTGTACAGCCATCCTTTAAAAAGGAGCTCTAGAATTAAAGAAGAAAACTTGCTTTGTACTATTTGAAAACTCTCCTTGGTCCTCTGCAAAGCTTGAATATGCAGCCACTATTTGACATAAGCATTCATGACTTCATGAAATAAATTTTTCCTCCTTTCAATATGTGTTCATTTATAGCAATGTTTAATGGACAAAATAGATAAAACTCCCTGCCCTCATGACACTTGCATTCCAATGGGAAGGGAGGGGAGGCGGACAAAAGACAGAAAAATTATTTACGATGATAAGCATTGATAAATTCTCTGAAAAAAATGAAGGAATCGTTCATAGTAAGGGGAATGGGAGGTCGGGGGTAGAGGTGGGTGGGGACGAGTCCCTACATGTAGAACCTTCCAAATTAATCTGCAAGCATTTTAAAGGAGAGTTGTAACATAGATTTTTGCTTTTTATTTGTCTTTGGCTTTCTTTGTAAGGGGTCCTTTTCAAGAATCCCTTGATCAGGAAGGGAACATCTGATCCCAGGTGACTGTTGATGAATGCACTTCCATCTGGTGGGTTCCAGACAAACAATATTTCAGTGTTCATAGCATTTACTCCCACACTTTTCAAGAGTGATGGAGCCGGAAGTATAATAGTTGCAACAGAAGATAGCTTCTCGTGGAGAAAGAAAGCCCAGTTTAGACATTTCACTTTCTTAACATTTCTTTTCAACCTTCTATCAAAAGCATCCATGGGGCTGGTAAAGCACCTGGGGAGTATGCTGTGAAAAACTGTCCTCCTTTGATAGCCAAGAGCAAAAGTCAGTCAGAAGGTCCCTTTTCTCCTCTATTTTGCAGCTCAGCTGAGGGACTTGCTTTTTGAACTTGGCAACCTAGCTTCTTTATCCATACCATACTGGCGATGGTCAATATATGGCAGCCAGCATGTGCGTTCATGACTCTCTCATTGAATATACGTGCAGAGTTCACTTTGCAAAACATCCCACAGTTAGTGTGTGGAACACGCCTCCAAAAATTAGGCAGCCGTTCCAGGGACCAGCTCAGGCACATTCTCTCTTTTATGGAGCTTATAGTGGAGCCAGGCCAACTTTCCCAGGTTTTCTCCTGCATTTCAGGATGGATCTGACATTACATCTTCTCTCGGAATTAAGGTAGCACAGCAGCCTGTGACGCAAGTTATCTGTTATATTTGTGACTTTACCTTCATAATACAGAGGTCTCACCTCATATTAAAATAACAAGAATTGGCATCTAGCCTTGATTTTTTTTTTATCTGAAAAGTTTCTGTGTATGCCAAAAACAAACAAACAAACAAACAAAAAACAAAATAAAACAAAACAAAACACTTCTTTTCTTAAAATTCCCAAGGCTGATTCGTGTGCAGGACTGGTCATTTAATTTGGCATATTTCACTGACCTTGACAAAAGAGACCTTCAAATACCACTAAAAATCCTTAGCACTGGGCAGCTCTTCCGTGGTTCAGGATTTAGCTACTTATTCAGTTTTTGGCAAGAGTTTCTAACATGTCAGCTGAACAGATTTTCCATTCTGTATTTTTGATCTCATAAAATCAGATTGCCCATACCTGTGTTTTTATCCCATAATTTCTTTTTTTCATATTTATAGCTGTTCCCTGGCCAGGTTTGGGTATCTGTCTATTGCAGCTGATTCATGGGCACTCTGGCTGGCCTCAGACAGGACAGAGTGAAATTTCATAGAGCACTTTGGCATGTCGCTTCACCATTTCTCATAGACTCTGGGCATAAATAATTTGTTAGGTACAGAATGTGCAGAAATATAAAGAGGAATGGCCGTTGAGATAGTGAGTCAGGAGACGTAATTAGATGTGGCCATCTGATGGAAGATTTAGGATGCCAAGAGGTTTGGAGCTGCTCTGATAGTAGAGAGGCAGTCCTTGAGTGTGGGACCAGTGTAATGAAAACTACGTCATATAAGAAGAACTTGATATAGTGTCTTAGATAAGCTGACCTGGGAAAACATAGGAAGCCATAAGAAGTCATAATAGTACAGACAAGTGATAATGAGGTTTTAATAAATATTTTTTAAGATTTATCTGCTTCAGTAGAATGTGATTGAAATTAAAAATAATATTTTTCTCAATTTTTGAACAATTGGAAAGCATATAGAGTTAGACAGTCTTGTGAAAATTTAAGTCATGAGTTAAAAGTTCTACTCATTTTCATCTTTCATTGTCTATCCCAGGTTTCTTTATGCCGTGCTTCTGTCTCAATTATGCAGTTCCTGTCCTCAACTGAGTGATTTAGAAGTAACTTCAGGTTTCTGTAATTAAACATTTTTACTTGAAAGAGGAGTTTTAGATAACCCATAGTAATTATCTATCTATCTATCTTTCATCTATCTATCTACTTACCATCTTTCTATAGGTATAAATTATTCAACACAACACATAATTCATCTTTACCTACAGAAAAAAAAATATAAAATTCTAAAATACGAATTTTAGTTAATTATACATTCTTCATCATCATTCATTTGCTCATTTAATTAATTACCAAACATCTATCTTTTTAGAAACTTGTAATGTATAAAGAATTTTGGGACGGCTTTGAAAGACAGATCATTATGGGTTTTGATCTTGTACATCTGATTTCCCCTTAGAGCTCACTACTTCAAAATTCTCATTGGTAATCTCAGATAAGACAATTGCAGCTATGTATACCACCTAGGTTATACCTAGGAATTGAAATAGATTGAAAACTGACTTAAAAGAGGTTAGGGTGTGTTACCTCAAGTGGAATATATTTGTGTATCTCAAGAAATATATTTCTATATTTTTTTGCTAGGTTCAGACATACATGTTCACTAAAGAAGAACAGTAAAATCCAGTCTACTACTGTTATTTCACATCAACTCTCTAGATCTGAGCTAATACACTAGCCACTAATTAAATGTGGCTGGTGTGAATTGAGATGTACTGTATGTATAAAATAGACACTGGAGTTTGAAGATTAGTACAAAACAAAAAATGTAGAATGTTTTATTAATAATTGTATTGATTACATCTTGAAATGCTAGTTTTGAAATATTGGGTTAAATAAAATATTAAAATTATTTTATTTGTTTATTTTTATGTAGCTATTGGAAAATCTAAAATTAAACATGTAGCTCATATATTTTTACATCATAGTAGTAGTCTAAACATTATTGTAAATAGTTGCGCAGATGAATAGCCTACGAAAACTCTATTTGTCAAATTTCCTTTGGCTTCGTCCACAGTAAAATGCTACATTTGCTGGGTTCCACATCCATTCTCCCACCGTCCTACCCCAGTGACCCCCCATTATTTGGTAAGAACTGAAGCGTCTGCTTGAAACAAGTGTAAACTGGTACTTCTGTGAACACCAAACAGAAAAAAACATAGTAAGGAGAGGCAGCTGTTCCCACTTTTTAAAAAGACTCACTAATTCATTTTTAATTGGCTTGTGCTTGCTCTGTTTTGCCAGATTTGTCTCAGTTCGATGCATTGAGGCCTGTGACTATCCCTGAGGATAATCCAATCTGCTAAGGGTCATGACATTTCACTAAACTTAGTGAATCTTGGGCAAGGTACATTGATCTACTAATCTTGGTAGTAAAAAATCTGAGGCTGTAGAAAGAAGAATCTTTCTCTCTCTCTCTCTCTCTCTCTCTCTCTCTTTCCTTCCTTCCTTCCTTCCTTCCTTCCTTCCTTCCTTCCTTCCTTCCTTCCTTCCTTCCTTCCTTCCCCCCAAATTTATTTCAGTTGCTTTTAGAGAGACTTATTGGGACGGCCAATGCTTTCCCAGGGTAGACCAGTTGTCTACTCACCCTGCACCTCTGCCCTGACTATTGCATCACAGCCTGAGGTTGTAGGAAGGTTGGATTGACCTCATAACATCGGTCTTAAACAATGAGAATGGAAAACTTCTATTGAATGCCTACTATGTGCCAGATGCTGAGGGCTATTTACACATGTTTTCTTGATTAATCCTTATTCCAAACTCATAAGAATTATTTTAACATTCCCGTTTCTCACACACACACAACCAACAAACCCTGCATATCAGAGGGAGCCCATAACTAGCAGTGATGGACCCTAGATTTGAAATCCGCTATGTTGAAGTCCATTCATGATTTTTCATGTTACCATTTTGCTAGGAATGCATCTCCTGTTTTAGTAGTTACTTATCATGAATAAATGTATGAAATTTATTATTTGCATTTCTCCCCCCACTATAGTTAGGATAGAAAAATAAAGTTTTGTCACTTAATACTGTGTCACAATTACTTTTTAAATAGCATTACTTATAATTCACCCACACTTCATTAAATATAGACTTTATGATTGACATTGAATTATCTTGAACAACTTCTGGGCATTTGTCAACTGTTACTTCTTTCAAAATAATGGTTTTAACTACATGCCAGAAACAGTTTTCAACACTGCTTCTTTATCCATATTTTGTGATTTTATATATATATATATATATATATATATATATATATATATATATGTATGTATATATATATATATATATATATATATATATATATATATATATATATATCCTTTTATAGGTATTCAATAAGAAGTCAAATTTGATTCAAATTTACCTAGTCTTGACTGAAACTAAAGGTAAATTAGTTTTGGCATTGCCAGTAATTGGTATTTGCATCTGTGTCTCGGTCTGATTTTTCAGATGAAAAGGCAGAGAAGAATGTGGTTCTGGAAAGACAGAATTGCCAGGCCCAGTCTCTGCCAAGCCTGAACACACCAGTGGCAGTGATGTGACAAGAGTCTTATCTAAACTTCTAAGATGTTTGGGTCTTAAATTTGAAAAGACCAAGAGGAAAGGAAAGCGGCCCGATGTGCTGTGTGTAAACGGGACAATGAGGCTTTGCAAGGCGAATCAGGTAAGGTGAATTTTTAGCTCTTTTTAAAGACTTCTGTGTTCCGTATTAGCAGACACACGTCACACAGTGTTCATTTAGTTGATCGGTCTTGCTTACTTTGAGCCACTTCTTTTCTCTCCTCTAATTCCGTTGACGTAGTTGACATTGAAAATGGGCATCAGATCTTTGAGTAGAGACGTGACTTTATCCTCATAAAATGGAGCTCAAAGTTCATTAGAGGCTTTCAGCGGCATTAAGAACTTTATTTTCCAAATCTATAGTAAATTGCACAGAAAATGGTCTTTAATTTTTCTGATCTAATTCTGGAAGTAATTTTCTGTGTATTTCCCACCATTGTTCTGAGAATATGTAGAAAATGGGGAGGAATCTAACAGATGAAAGGATCTCATGCTTAGTCTATTTCCTTAATGTTTTTGTGCTTTGAAATGTCTTAACATAGCCATTTCTGATTTTCAAGTGTGATGTATAAAATTTTAATGCCAATGAAACAGTCCACTTATTGGACTTTCTTTCCAATCTGAGTGTGTGTTTGAAGACTGTAAAGGCAAGACAACTTACAGTATATATTATTCTGAAATTCGGTTTTTATGTGGATAATGGAAGTCAGCCTGGAGGCGTCTGTGTTTGTCAGAGAATGGAAGGTCTGAGTAGCATCCAACTACCCTTCCGGTTTTGTAGCATTTGTACTAACTCCACCCTCTCCCTGAGGTTCAGGGTCGTTATTCTTCCATTCAGTTTCAGTCTCCGCTCCACACATTTGGGAGTTCGTATGTTACCAGGCAGCTATAATCTCTCCACTCTATGCACCTTCAGAAGAAGATCCTAGAACGAGTTTAGTTAACTGAAAGCAGTAAGAATGCATTCAGTCTGTAGGGTGGATGGGCCGGACCACCATTCTACTCAATTCCCAAACTTCAGCATGGCCGTGCAAATAAACCAATCCATAAACAAGACATAGTAGTGAAATGATTGCATTTGTATTCTTTTCCTTCCCTCCTGACGTCTTCCGTGTCACTTGTTTTTCTAAAACCGTCCATTATTGGCCCTTATTACACCTTGAAGTGATCTCATCGTTTGCCATGACCTGCAGGGCGCTGCGTGATCCGGTCCGGCCTGCCTCTCCAGACTTATCCCTGTGATTCTTGGTGCTGACCAGCTCCACACACTGGGCATTTTCTCTTCCCTAAAGTTGCTTGGCTCTTTACTGCCTGGGGGTCTTGGCATTGGTTGCTCCTTCTACCCAACATATTTTCCCTTAGATCTTCTCATGCCTGAGGCCTTCTTACCATTCAGGGTTCATTCAGTTCCAATGTTACTTTCTTAGAGACGTGTTATCTCTCTACTCTCTTTAAAGTAACTGCCATCTCTACCTTAGGTCACGTTACCCGTTTTAAATCATCTTGCTTATTCCCCTGGCCTCGTTCTTTTCTCCCCACTACATTAAGTCCCATGAGATCAAGGATTTTATAAGTTTTGTTAATGCTGTATTTTCAGCTTCTAGAATATGTCCTGATATATAATATGTGCTCAATAAATATGTGAGTGGATGAATGGGTCAAGTAGTCACAATACAACTTAAACTTTCCCTAGAGGCTATGTGGATCAGCTTTGCGTTTGGGTAGGGTTTGTGTAAAGGTTTGAAACAGCCTTCATCAAAGGAGACAAAAGAAAAAAAATAGCCTTAACAAAACTGCATTCATTATGGGAATGAGGAGCTGACAGGAGTCTTCTTGAAGAAGTGAAAATTCACAAAACAGATCACAGAGCAAAAAGGAGACTTAGCATTCGTGTGTTAGGTGGTGGCCCTTCTGAGAATTAAAGATGAAGTGTAATGAGACTAACTGCGTGATGGGGCTCTTTTTGTTTGACTGGGATCCTGATTTGGAATCACCTCTGCCCCAAATCTATCTTACTGGGTTCCAGGAAGAGAAAGACAATTACTTGGACACAAATGCATTTTCTGCCTTTCTTACTGCTCGGATCAGTGCTTGGGTTTGATAAATTGCCTAAACTACCTGGCTGGCTGGAAGGGAAAGTTATGTTTTTACATTTATATTAAACCAAAACCTTGTGCTTTAAAAATAAATCATCCCATCTGATGGTATTGCCTCTCTTTCATTTGTTTGCTATCGAGCATGAGTTAAAGGTTATGTGCAGAGCAATCCCAGGGGAGCAATTTACACTCCCAGGTAGCAGGAAAGCCCTGTACGCAGGACGCAGCCCAGACAGAAAAGCTGTCAGAGCCGGAATTCATTGCTCCCATTCCCAGAGTCCTTCTGTTTTGAGACGACACTAAAATGTGTTCTCTTTTCTTAGCCCACAAGCATTTCAAAGGTGCCCTCTGACCTGTCTTTTGGCACGGTGCCATAAATATAGAAAGAACCCCAATACCGCCTTAGGATCGCAATTTGGAGGAACGGGAGTGGGCACTCAGAAACTGTACTGAACGACAATAATTGTGTTGTCTTAGAGCTTTTAACATTTGGTGCAGGACATGGAAAAAGGTCAGGGAGGACTCAGCATCGTTTTCAGTGGCAACATTTTCCCATTGCAGGCCTTCCCTGGGGAAAGAGTACAGACTGTGCTAAGCGTTAGCTTTGTCCTTCAGCTCAAGCTTTCCTTCTTGCCTCAGTGCTGCTTCTCCCAGGGCCTGCGATTTCTATGTCCAGTGACGTCCACGGTGGGCTTTTCCTAGCTTTTTCTTCAACGTTTTACCTCTTGCAGCCTTTGCAACTGACTATAATAACAATAGTCAGCTTGCTAGCCGTGTGACTTTTAAAATTCCTTTTCATTTTTCTGGACCTAAATATTATCTGTGGAACATGGCCACTGAAAGTATAACCCAAGATCATTCCCTCCTCTAAACCAGAATATAAAGACAAAGTAATCGATGCACTTTTCCAGCTGAGGGAGCTCCTTCCGACAAGATATTAGTCATATGAATGTTTTTGCCATTTGTCATTCAGAAAGAAGGGGGTTAACTGTTTTTTGATAACTTGGATGAACAGTCTTTACCAAAGTAAAGAAGGCCTTCAGGATAAAAGCATTATAAATGTAGCAAGGATTTTATCCTGAACACAGGCTGACACTTCCAAATGGCCAACTGCAATGGGGGCGGGGCCGATGTGGGAGACAGCAGGTCCTAAGAATTGAGGAAGTGAGGCGATCCCCCTGGAAAGAACCGGCCCTGAGGAAATGCACCAGGAAAATCAACTTTTACTGGGAACAAATCTTTTGGCACCAGCAGAGAGAGCTTATTGTGAAGGCAGTTTGCAAATTTCCGTTTGAACCCATTCCTGATCCATGGACATATGTCTGTGTGCTAAGAATAAAAAGCACAGTAATGAAAAATAGACTTGTTTCATTAAAATATGTAACCTCTTGGGGCATAGGCCCCCCAACTCGCCGCCGCCCACAAAGTAAAACGAAGAAGGCGGCGTCACTCCCTCCCCTCTGTTACCACAGCAATAGACTTTGGGGCTTCATATACTGATGGCGTTTTCTATCAAGAGACGTCAGACAAGGATTAACACCAAGTGGGAATGGAGTTACTCATGAGAATATGGAAAACATCTCTTGGGAATCCCTCAAATACTTGAATGTGGCAGCAGGAGACTTCTCAAGGGGTTGAAGTTCAGCCTTGGCAGGTCAACTCAGAGCCAGCGAACGTGTGTTTATTACAATTAATCACAGAATTTTTAGCAACTCAGGCTGCAGAGTTAGGTTGGTGCAAAAGTAACTATGGTTTAAAGGTTAAAATAATTGCAAAACCCGCAATTACTTTTTGTACCAACCTAATATATACATGCAGCCTGCTTGCCAGAGACCTAGAGCTGAAAATTTCATGCAGCCAGGTATATTTGTTCAGAGCTTTGCAACAGATACTCAGGTGTTTGACGAAGATCTTAGATTCACATCATTTAAGTATGAAGATTCCAGCCAGCAGAAATTGATGCTCTGTCTTTTGAGCAATAATTTCATGAGCGATCACCCAGCGTAGGATGGCGTCTACAATATAGGAAGACCACTTATGAATATACATGAGAGCAGCTGGCCATGAGGAGAGCCAATTGGATCGATTAGTAAACAATGCAAATTAAGAAATTCATAGTTAATGAAAGAAGATTACGGGTACTTAAAGGGGACAGAAAGACCTAGGGACCTTCTCAAAAGGAGATTAGTGTGTTGGGGCTGTGCCATCCTCATTCTCCAATGTGTCGCCAGTGAAAGGACAGCAATGTGTGGAACAGATGAAAAGACTTCATTGAAATGCCGTCTTCAATAACCCAAATCCCTTGATTCAACGCACTGGGACAGAGCGTCATAAATTCCTGTGTCATTTGGTCTGGGTATTCCTCTGTCTTATTCTGCTCTATGCATTCGGATCCCATTAACTTTTAAAAGGACTTTCATGCACAGGCGATAATAGGCACATTTAGTGGGCATGGCCACTTCCTGTACTTTATCGTCTTCAGCTCTGGGAAGAACTGCTTTACAGAATGTTAATTCTCCAGGGCTTTGCCCTTAGCAGGTACCATTCAGTCAATATTTATAGAACGAATGAAGGAGGTTGTTCAGGGAGAAAAACAGTTTCCCCTTAGATGTAAGAGTACTTTACACTTACATTTCAAGAGTCCCCTGTAAATCCTATCCATTTTTTCAAGATCCACCTCAGATTACCATTTATACTTACCATCGGTTCATTCACTCCTTCACGTATTCATTCAGCTAGCCCACATTTATTGAATGTCCATAGGGTGTCAATTGTTTTGTTTGATACTGAGTGATAAAACATGGTCTTTCTCCTCCGTGGAGTCCTGTTTAGAGAGGCAACCAAACGTGTCAATAATTTACATAGGATAATGAGGGAATTACTGTAATAAAATATGTACAAATTCTAGGTGAGCCTAAAAGAAGAAATCCTCTTTCTGCTTGGGTGGGAAGGACGGAAGTTTCGTGAACGAAGTCAGAGAAGGTACCTTCTGCTCTGAATCTGAAATAGGGCTTGGCTGAGTCTGGACCACAGACCAAATCTGGGCCATGTCTGTTTCTGTTTAACTCACATCCCTGCTTGCTTTCATGCTACAGAACTGCAGGATTGAGCAGTTGTGACAAGGGCAGTGCAGCGGCAGGGCTGAAAATCCTTCCTCTCTGGTGCTTTATGGAAAGGGTTGGCTGGCATCTGGTCTAAAATATGGTGTTTTCCTGGGGCCAACGTTAGAAACATTAGCATGTCGAGAGGCTTGGAGACATCATGATGAGTGAATTTGGGGGATTAGAAGAAAAATGAAAAGTTCAGAAGAAGCAAGTATGGTTAGAGTGAAGTTTCACCAAAGACTCTGAGGGGTAACGATAGAAAGGTAGTTTGAACCAAAATTGCAGTAGAGTTTAAATGTTGGTGACGCTCTTTGAACATTCTGGGGGAACATAGCACGGACTTCTGGACATATTTCGAGTTCTCTCACTCAGCTCTTAAGGAGGAGAGGTCCTACATGAGTGTAAGTTCAAAAGAGGAACTTTCTGCTCAGGAAAGAGAACAAGAGTCCAATTCTTTCATCCTTGGCTCATCTTTGGGACTATGTATTTTTGGGATGCCATGCGGTAGGTGTGGAAAGATAGGCCTGGGGTTCCCTGAGAATATGGGAGGGGTTTCTGAGCTTTTATTGATAACAAGATTTTTCCCTACAGATTTCCTAACTGATTGCTATTAGAGAAAAATCTGAATTATTTTAGGAAATCTCATTGCTACTGGTGGAAGACTTTGACACTCTTAGATAAGGATACAAATATCTTCCTTATGCCAAGCCAAAATGTGCCCCTGTATTTTCTACTCAGGGACCGTAATGTACACATCCTTAAAACAATATTGAACGAAATCAATGTCTCTTCTTTTAATTCACTTATTATGTTTTACCTTAGTCTTTTCTCCCCCATTCTAAAATGCCTACCTTTTCCAAATAAACCTCAAAGAGCATGGCTTTCAAATTTCTTATCACTTGGTACATGACCTTTTAAACACCCTTTACATCAGTACTTCCCAAAGCGTGCTCTTCGTGGTACTAGTTCTGAGAGCTGCATCTTTCAACAGGGGTTCCGTGGTAAATTCACCTGGGAAAAGGTGAAAACCGTACCTTCTGAGAGTGTCCTATGCATTTCCCTATGGACCCTGAGTTCCAGGAAACTGTCTCTCAACTGGAATATGCTTAACCTGGTAGTTTTCAAACGTATTTGATCATAGTGGCTTTATCCTCTGTATCGTATTAACATTCCCTTGAACACATTTTAGGAAGTACTGTTGCATGTTGCCGACATCCCTCTTTAAATGTCAGGCTTAGGGGGAAAATAATGGGACATTCCAAACGTCCCCTCATGTGTGCCGAGTTCAGATGTCTTTTGTCTTCCAAAGAGGCAAGCACTGCGTTCTTCTTTTCAAATGTCTTTCTTAGACAGCCCATGATCTTATTAGCAGTTTGTTTTGGTATTTGCATTATCCTACTGTCTCAGTGAAATTCTAGTCAACTAATGTCATTAGGGGTTTCACGTTAAATGCTGTCAAATTAGGTCATTCTCAGCCTACCCTCTGCTCGGAAAAAAAAATAAAAATAAAAATAAATTAAAAATAAATAAATAATAAATAAGAAACTACACATTTTCGTTAAAATTTGATTGTTTTCCCCCAAGAATTTTATTTCTGGGAAATAATTTCAAATCTTGATTTGGCGAGCGGCTCCTTTCCGTATGTTTCATCAGAAAGATGGATACACATGGCTTCTGGGCTTTAGTCGCAGTCTGGGTCTCATTTTAAGTGGTGTCGCGTATGGCAGCACCTTTGCTTTCCTTAGAAGTGGCTTTGTTTTCGGCCCACTATGGGTGCAGTTGCTCAGCAAGCTGCTTGTCCACTTAGCTACAAAGACTTGCCTCTGTTTCTCTTCTTTACTTGCACGAGTGTGGGAGGTGTCCTCTATGTCTGCTCCCATGTCACTCTTGCTCTAGCCTCCGAGGGTCATGGCTTTTCCGTATCATATTACACGTCACAGCCCTTGGGCCTTCCTCCCTTTTTGGTCTTCCCGACAGAGGTTCCAGGGATACATATACCTGTTTTCTTGCTTTGTTACTACTTTCCATTTAGTGTCTGTGATGATGGAGGATGGTGTAGAGAGAAATTTTCTTTTATATTTTTATGTTCAAGGAATGACGTTTGTCGATTTTAAAAAGAGGCAGCAGGTCACAGGGTTTGTTGTAATTCCGTGTCTGCTAGTGAAGGTTTTGGGTCCATCTTGTATGAGATCTGCGTGTTAAACCATTTTGCTGACACACGTCACTCTATAATATTAGACATTATTATGTCTAATTTTAAGCAATTACAGAACTGACAATCCAGATTTCTCTCTCTCCCCCTCTCATCAGTAGAGCTAGGAATGGAAACAGTAGGGGCCAGTTTACTTGTGCTGAAACCTTTCTCTCTGAAGGCATGGTACAAAGCAAGAAGTATCACTGCCATTCTTTCTGACTCCAAGTTTCACATGTGACCCAGGGTGCCTGACGAGCTAAGGTGTTAGTTCCCTCTGCACTTTGCAGGAACCCCTTGACCTCTGGGCCTTAAAGTTACACTTAGTTCTAGGTGATTGTGCCCCAAACTATATGACTTTAGGCAAAATTACCATTTCAGGTCACTGCTGCCCATTCAGTACACTTTGGAAAGATACCAACGGCCCTCTCTTACGAGGCATAATATCCACTTCGTTGTCAAATGCGGGAGTTATTTTGCCACTTTCCTCCGTCATCTTACATTAATGATGAGTGAATATGATGAGAAGAAAATGGTGATGAAAAATGGTGTTGTTTAAGTTCAAGAAAAATCCATTTAAACCTCCCTGCACAGGAGTAAATGATAGGCTTTCAAGCTGAGACAGAACCTGTCTATTTATCAGCTTAAACTGCAATCCATAAGGAAGATGAAAAAGCCCTTGAGGACTTGAGTCAAAGTCATCTTCTCACAAAATGATTTCTTATCATCTTTTCTTTAATTCTGCCCCCTAACATTACTAAGGATTTTTCTTTTTGAAGTAGAATTAAAAAAAAAAAAAAAAAAACAACACTGAATATTACTCGGAGAATCCATATATGTCAGGTGCTTTTAAATATTGTTCCCTGAATACAGAACAGGATATAAATCTCCATTAATAGGATAAATGAATGTCATTGAGTGTTTTAGAGGGGATTCCAGTAATGGCTTCGACAGTGTTTTGTGAGATGATTCACGGAGGTGGGGTATTCGGAGGTAGGAGAAGGGACACAGGAGTTGGAAGCCTGAGGGGTAATGGATGTGTTTGACCGCCCAGCCTGTACGACCAAGCAGTAACACATCTTTACGTGGTACTGAACCCACTGTTTTCCTCCTAGAACTCCTGACGTATTTCATGCTGAAGAATTCATGCATCCATCTTCGCCTCACACAACTGGAATCTAGCCATGCAGAACAAAGTCTACAGTTTCAGAGTAATTTATCAGGATATGATTCAGCATCACTGTAGTTATAAAGTACAATGTCAAATTCATTGATTTTGATGAAAAGAGATGCAGTAATTATAACTATTCCAAGTGATTTTTGTGTCAGCATGTTTATGGTAGATGAGACGTTGCAACAAGCAGAGGCACTGGCTTGATTTTGAAGATTGCACAGGTGATTCATCTGGCACTGAGGCACAAAGGAGCAGTATCTTTAGTGAGGATGGCTTTCCATTGAGCTGAAATATAGAATGGATCAAGGTAAAATATAATCACGGATGTTGTCTTGCTAATTATCAACAAGGAGGGTCCGAAAGTAATACCCAGGACAAGTCTTCAATTGAATGGCTTACCTTTTAAAGATTGAAAGTAGATTGCATTATTGGTTAAACATAGTCAACATTCATAGACCTAAAGAAGTGATCACCATGATGAGTTCAGCAACCATCTGACTCCTTACTGTGCTATCACAATATTATTGACTATATTCCCTATGCTGTGCGTTACATCCCCATGACTTTTTTGTTTTATACCTAGAAATTTGGACCTCTTATTCCCCTTCACCTTCCCGCCCCCCTTTTTAATGTTTCAGTTACAGTTGATATTCAATTTTTTAAAATATTAATTTCAGGTACAATGCATAGAGGTTAGACATTTATATAATTTAGGAAGTGATCCCCCTGACTAGTCTAGCACTATACATAGTTATTACCATATTATTGATTATATTCCCTATGTTTTACTTTACATCCTATTGACTAACTTCCAATTTGTATTAATCCCTTCACCTTTTTCACTCTGCCTCCCCAACCCCCCCTCCCATCTCCCACCTGACACCGTACATAGTTATTACAATATTATTGACTATATTCCTAATGCTATACCCTACGTCTCCATGACTACTGTGTAACAACCAATTTGTATTTCGTAACCTTTACCCCTTTCATCCACCCCAAGCCCCCTCCCATCTGGCAACCATCAAAATGCTCTCTGTATCTATGAGTTTGTTTCTGTTTTGTTTGTTTATTTTGTTCTTTAGGTTCCACTTATAAGTGAAATCATATGGCATTTGTCTTTTGCTGTCTTACTTACTCCACTAAGCACAATACCCTCTAGGTCCATCCATGTTGTTGCAGATGGCAAGATTTCATTCTTTTTTATGGCTGAGTAATATTCCATCATATATATGTGCCACCTCTTCTTTATCTATTTATCCATTCAGGATATGAATGCTTCCCTGTTTGAACCCTGGTTGCTTCCATGTCTTGGCTATTGTAAATAATGCTGTAATGGACATATGGATGAACACGTCCCCTAAAAGTTGTGGTTTTGGTTTCTTTGATGAAATACCTAGAAGTGGGATTACTGGGTCCTTCTTTGTCTCTTGTTATAGCCTCAGTCTCTGTGTGTTTTGATCTAAAGTGAATCTCTTGTAGGCAGCATATGTATGGGTCTTATTTTCTTATCCATTCAGCCACCTTTGTCTTTTGGTTGAAACATTTAATCAATTTACATTTAAAGTAATTATTGATAGATATTTAGTGATTGCCCTTTTACTCATATTTTCTTTTTTTTTTTTTTTTGTCTTAACGGGATCCCTCTAAGATTCCTTGTAATACTGGTTTGGTGGTGATGAACTCCTTTAGCTTTTTCTTGTCTGGGAAGCTCTTTGTCCTTGGATTCTAAATGATAGCTTTTCTGGGTAGAGTAATTCTGGTTGTAGGTCCTTCCTTTTCATCACTTTGAATATTTTGTGCCAGTCCATTCTGTCCTGTCAAGTTTCTGTTGAGAAATCAGATGACAGTCTTATGGGAGCTCCCTTGTAGGTAACTAACTGCCTTTCTCTCGCTGCTTTAAAAATTCTCTCTTTTTCTTTAACCTTTGGCATTTTAATTATGATGTGTCTTGGTGTGGTCCTATTTTAGTTCATCTTGTTTGTGACTCTCTGCATTTCCTGGGCTTCTATATCTATTTCCTTTACCTGGTTAGGGAAAGTATCCATCATTTTTGTTTCAAATAGGTTTTCAATTCCTTGCTTTTTCTCTTCTCCTTCTGGTACCCCTATGATGTGAATGTTGGTATGCCTGATGTTGTCTAAGAGGCCCCTTAAACTCTCCTCATATTTTTGAACTCTTTTTTCTTTTTTTCTGTTCCGATTGGGTGTTTTATGCTACTTTATCTTCTAAATCAGTGATTCTGTCCTCTACTTCATCTAATCTACTGTTGATTCTCTCTAATGTATTCTTCATTTCAGTTATTATATTCTTTATTTCAGACTAGTTTTTTCTTACATTTTCTAACTCCAGTTTTATGTTCCCTGTCTCTTTGTCGAAGTTCTCCCTGGGATCATTGAGCATCCTTATAACCAGTGTTTGGAACTCTGAGTCTGGTAGATTGCTTGTCTCCATTTTGTTTAGTTCTTTTTCTGGAGCTTTGTTCTGTTCTTTTATTTGGGACCTGTTTCTTTGTCTCCCCATTTTGGCTGCCACCCTGTGCTTTTTTTTTTTCTTTTCTCCCTATATATTAGGTAGGGCTGTTATGTCTCCTGGTCTTAGTAGAATGGCCTTATTTAGTAGATGTCTGGTGGGGCCCAGTGGTGCAGTCCCCCTTGGTCATCAGAGCTGGGTGCTCCAGGTGTGTCACTTGTATAGGTTATGTGTGTCCTCCTATTATAGTTGGGCCTTGGTTGCAGGTTGCACATCAGTTGGAGGGATTGACCCTCAGGCTCACTGGTTGTGAGGATTGTCCTTGACTACAGTAGAGGAGCTGTGGTGCTGATGACTCTGTAGACAAGGTTCTCTTTAGCGGGGCTCTGGTGCCTGCCTAGTCTGCCCTTGGGGTGTGTCATTCTTGGGGGCCACTGGGTGATGCTCCAGCTAGCTTTGAAGCTGGCCAATGGGCGTGGCAGCCCCAGAGCCACCAGGGAGGGGACCCACTGTAGGCCAAGTTCAGCTGTATCCTGTGCCCTCCCTGGGGCCTCCTGGAATGGACCACAAAGCAATCTGCAGGTGGCCGCTGCCTCCTGCACTGTGCTTGGAGGTGCTTCGAGAGGCCAAGCCTCAAACCAAAGCTGTCTGCTGCTAGTGCCAGCTAGGGCTTCTCAGCCAAAGGTATGGGACACACTGAAGCCAAATGCTGCTTGTCTGGGTTTTGTGAACCTTTGAGAGACTTTAGGAAAGTCTGCAGCATGAGCCAAAGCAGGTGGTTTGTAGTAAAAGGCACTGGAAGTGGCTTGGGTGTGCCTGAATGTTGGGTGGGGCGGGCTCTCGAATCAGCAGGGCATGGCAAATGAACGGTATTAGCCAGCTTGATGGAGATTCAGATATGGCATCTGTCTGCATCTGCATGCGGGAAAGGGGAGGGCTCAACAAAGAAACAATGGCTTCCGCCAGCTCCTGCATCTGGAAGAAAGCTGCCCCTCCAGCCCTCGTGTTGAAGCTAGATAACTCAGTTCCTCCCTGTATGTCCCTTTTGCCTTTCGAGCTGTTGTCCCAGTGCTGGAGCTCAAAGTGAGTGAGTTTGTCAGCAGGTGAGTCTGTGCTCGGGCTCTCCAAGAGGAGCACCTGGGAGTGCAGACGCCCTCTATCCCACTCAGCCACAATCTCTGCTGGGTTTCACACCAGAAATTATGGGGACTTCTCCTCCTGGCAGTGGAGCCGTGGGCTGGGGAGTGTGGTGTGGGGCGGGGGCCCCTCCCTCTGGTGGGGACCTCCGCAGCTGAGGTAACCCTCCTGATATTTAATGGTCACATGTGGGTGTGGGACCAGCCTGTTCCATGTCTCTGCCCCTCTTACCAGTCTTGAAGTGGCTTCTTCTGTATGTCCTTGGTTGTAGGGCATCAGTTCAGCTAGACCTCAGGCAATTCTCAGTGATGGTTGTTCTGTGGTTTAGTTGTAATTTTGATGTGGTCGTGAGAGGAGGTAAGCACCGCGTTTACCTACTCCGCCATCTTGACTGGAAATTCTTTTAGTTTCCCATCTTCAGGGAGGACTTCTTTGACTCTCTAGCCTTGCCTAGACTAAATTAAGTCCTCCTAATACATGGGAACATCACCTTTTAGTTCCTTTTTCTTTCCAATTGTACTACAGTTATCCCATGTCTGAATATTTGTCCGATATCTATCTTGCTTGCTTCATTCTCTTTTTAAAAAAGACCGTTAACAAGGGTAGGCTAAATTTTGTTACAGGAACAATTCTGAAATCTCGGGTACTTATTACAACAAAGGTTTGTTTGTTGCTCATTCTCTGTTTTTAGTGCAGGTCTGCAGTGGGCTCAGTTTTACACAATTGTTCAGTTAGGACAATTGAGGTGACTCCGTCATACATTGCCAATGCATGCACTAGAACAAGGTTTGTTTTGTTGTTTTTGGTTTAGTTTTTTTTTGTTGTTGTTTGTTTGTTTCATTTTGTTTACTTAGTCTGGAGAAGAGAAGTGGAAAGATCACTCAAGGGCTTTTCACTATCCATTGGCTAGATTAGTCACATAGTCCCACCCAACTGGAATGGAATTAGGAAATACAGTATCCCTTGTGCCCTGAAGGGAGAATAACCTATATTCATGAACAAAGGTAATCATTTTTTAATTGAAAACCTTAGACGAGACAATGGTAAGAAGGGAATGATGTCCTAAATTAGGGCCACGATTGAGAAAGAGCTTTTAGCTATTCTAATTAGCTTAGGTCCAGTTACACCACTGACTGCTAAAAGGATTTGCCTCGGGACTGCTAATTCATTTGCAGTGGTTATTGAGTAATTGTGGGGAAGAGAAAAAGGTTAAGAGAAATTGAGAGGGACACGCTTAATCCCTTTTCTAAAAATGTATGGGAAATAGAGTCTAAACTGTAAACCAGTGGAGTGTTGCAGGAAAGTTATGGAAAGTGTGGTCCACACACAGGTGCTTGCCTGCAGGCTGTTACTGCTCCACGTGCTAAGTATAGACACAGGGAGTACGCTTTTGTAAACCTTCGTAGACGATTGTCAGAGAATCTTATATCTGTTGAATCTACGGATAATTTTACTTTTTAAAAGTAAAATGATTAAAAATGCACTGGCATTTTGTGTCTTTGCTTTTCATTTTGTTTCATTGTTTTTCCCTAGCATATCATTTGTATTGTATTTTACAATAGTTTAAGTCCATGATAGGTTGGAAACTTAAGAAGAACCAGCCTGGTTCCTGGCCACAGATGGTTTGTGAAGCATTGTCTTGAACACTTACCGAAGGAAATGTAGGAACTTGATCACTAGGAATGAGTGTGTGTTGATACATTAAGAGCGCAAATAATATCGGACCCCATATACTTTTCTTTTTAATGACTGACCAACCTAATAATATCAGAGAAACACAGTGTATTTAGTGTATATAGATTTTGGCATGTGACAAGTTTCTCACTTTTTTTGGAAAATGTTGAAATACGGGCTACATACTGGCTTTATTGTTAATTCAATTGTCAGTGAAAGGGCTCTGGTTTGTGTGTCAGTGCCTGCATTTCCAGTTCCCCTTCCCCCACTGTTCCTGGACCCTCCACTCCACCTTTGGGGGCCACGTCCCCTCTCCTCCCTACATTTGTAATCCCTGGTTTCTCAGTGGTCCCTTTGTGCCAAGTCCGAGATGTGGAGAATGGGAAAAATCAAATTAAATAATTTTAACAATTTGAAGGAAAAGATGAGGGAACCTATGTATGGCGTATGTTAATAAAGCATGTATATTTCAATAGACAGGGTTCACTGTGTAATTTGGCTATCAAAATAATGAAAGTAATCTCAGATTGCATTATTAGGAGATTTATTTACCTATCAATTTACATTCTACTTTTCTATCAAACTGGATTGAGTCAGCTTTCTATCTCTATGTCTTTCAAAGTGACAATAAACTGTCAAAGTAGGTTCAATGCCTTTTATTAAATACTGGGCTATTATAAGAGATAGGTCTAAAATTTGTTTCTGAGCTACCTGGTAACCAGAACAAAGAGAGAAGTATGAATCAGGGGTAAGATCAAAGTAAAGCTTTTTCCAGGAAAAATCAAACTTTTTCCTGAAAGCCAAACTTTTTCTGTGTTCTCATAGAAAGGAAATTGTGTGACATAGTGGTCAAAGTCCACCAACGAGTACGTAAAATAAATACAATACTGAGTTTGTGTTTCTTTTTCTTGAGGTAGCAATTTGGTTGTCTGGCTTGATCAGAATATACTAAAGCAAATCTGAGGTAGGTTCTCAACTTTTAGTTTGCAGAAGGGAGATTCTCACTTAGCAGGTCAAGGGTGGGTTTAGGAATTGGCGCTATTAAAAAGCACCTCAATTGGTTCTGATGCCCTTGGTCCAGTGACTACAATTTGAGAAACGTTGACCTAGATGACTAGTTGGCAGTTTTTCATGTAGGTGGCTTATCACAGTTGAACCTTGTGTAAGAATGACTGTGATTCTGCTATTTGCCAGGAACCAGGATAGCAGACTTGAAATCTTGCTAATTCCATAGGCAGCCATGTAAAATTTGACCTCAAATGCTTCCTGTTAAATATACTTTCAAAAAAAAAAAAAAAATAGTTCTGCCGTTCGATGTATTTCTTCTGGCTCTCTGCAATCAATACACTCTCTAAACATAGGATTCTTATGAAAGTGAGAGGGCCTATAAGATAAAAATCCTGTGAAAACATAGATATGAAGGATTGCCTGAGGAATTTCATGGATAATGTAAGAATTATTTAAAATGTCATCTTCCAGGTCAAATTGGCAAATACCTACTTCTTAAACATTTAAAAATTAATATAGTAATTACTTTTAATTTTGGCTGGTTTAGGATATTTGGTTATCTTTTATTTTGTGACATGGTTATATTGTGCAAGAAATAAATGGGCCAGTATCCTTTTCAAACTGTAGTTCAAAGCAGTATGTTTGATAATAGAAAAATAACTCATGTGTTTTAAAGATTTTAGGTCCTTTACCCAACCTAGCAGTACGTGGCATGGGTAATAGATATAGATTTCTTTTCTGTATATCACTCTGTAGTCTAATATTGAGATTGTAGTCTCAGTTAAATACACTAGGATTGTTTTTCAATTGGCTATTTAATAGTCATTGTCTCCCGATCTGTCTGTATGCAATCAATTTAATCTAAATTCAGGAACTGAAATGTTTCCTGTTGAATTTAATATATATATATATATATATATATATATATATATATATATATATATATATATATATATTAGTTCAGCCATTAAATTTATTTTTCTTGACTGCATTGTGACTATATGTGGTAAAATTGCCTTTAATGTGTCTTGTCAAGTTAATGGACAGTAGGTCAACTAGAACCTTATTGCAAATTTTCATCCGTCTATTAATTAACGCATTTTAGTTATAATGATCATTCCACCTAACTATGCTATTAACTAGACAGTTGTTTTGTTTTCCTACAGGTATTTCAGGGGAGGCTTTGTTGAAACATGGGTTAAATCAGGATATACTTTTCTAAAGAATGACATTCCAAATTATTTATTTCATAATTGTATTAAAAAAACAAGGAGATCAGGGTATTATCATTGGAGCTTTTCTTGGTGACCTTGGCTGGTTTCTGGGGACAGCTGCTTCCTAACTGTCCAGATGCTATTCTAGAGTTCCTTCCAGGAACCCACACTGTCTTTGGATAATTGTCCCTTCCTTTTTGAAAAACCATGGGCAACATCTGTCTTTATTTTTTGGAGTCACTCATGTGCATAAGCTAGGATTCTTCCCCCTGTCCCTGGAGATTCCAAAGTAGAGACATTTGTAAATCTTGTTGGTGTTCTGGGTTTTATGAAATGAAACACGAAATTGTTAACAGGAAAGTCTAGAATTTACCAGATGTTATGCATTAAGAAAAACAAATGACTTTACCAGAAGCTGTTATATTTGAGGTTCTTTACATCTCCCCTATTTTGTCACCTATGCAGTTTTGAAATCCGTAACTTTGATGTGGTTAGGTGCTCTGTAGGTTACGTCTCTAACAACCTTGCAGGACGTTTGGGCCGGTGCAAAATGCCCATGCTTGAGAGGATGTTTCTGTGTTCAAATAACCCATCACATTTATTTCTACTTTAGGATTACAGGATGAATACAGGAAAACTGCTCCCATGTTTTCTGGGCCCAGGAATTGTGTTGCGACTGTATTGGCAATAATAACCCTTCTTGCCTCGTACCCTAGCTGGTCATGGCACATGGGGTTAGGTGGGTGGGTTGAGAAGGAATCTTGCAGGAGAGGGATTACATGAATTATGGACCAAATGTCCACTTATACCCTGATGTGTCTTTCACTTTTTCTTTCTTGATAATCTTACCTATTGGTTCCCAATTGCTTTTGCTCTTAGGTCTGTGCATTTCTCTATAAATACTTTTTCTTTGTATATAGTCCGACTTTGTTCTCCTCAGTGCCGTCTCTGTTATTGATCTATTGCTTTAGCCACAATGTTCCATTTACCACCAGTTGTCACTGGTAAACATGTGATCAACCTACTTGTTTAGGTTACATTTGACAGCTTAATTTGTAAAACACCCATATTCCTAACTGTTGTGCATACAGGCCGTAACCAAATGCATTAGCCATAAGCCTTAGGAGACCAATCCTGACCGTCATTTTTTATGTAGTTAGATGTTCACTTTCTGTGCGATTTTGTTTTTTCTTTAAATTCTACTACTATGGTCATGCTTTTCAACTGGTAGAAGATACCACAAAATCCTAGATATGCCTGCACATCTGTATTAGTTATCTATTTCTGTGTAACGCATTATCCCAGAATATAGCAGCTTAAAACAGCAAGCATTTATTATCGCCTGGTTTTAGGAGGCGATGCAGCCGGGATGTCCTGTACCAGGGTCTCGGGGAGGGGTCAGCCGAGCTGGAGGCTGGATGGTACCAGTTATCTCAAGGCTGTGCTAGGGCTGCAGAGTCACTGTCAGACTCCCTCATGTGTGGTTCGGAAGCCTGGGGTCCTGGCTGGCTTTTAGTTGGAGACATTAAGGGGAGAGAGGGAGAGAGAGAGGGAGAGAGAAAGAGAACCAAGGTGGAAAAGGCACGCATTTATAACCTAATCTCAGAAGTGACATACCATTATGCCTGCCCTATGCTGTTGGTCACACAGACCATCCCTGGTACAGGTGGGAGGGGACAAGGGTGTGAGAAGCGGGGTGCATTGCAGGTCCTGGGGCCATCTTGAAGACGCGGTACGACAATGTCTTTCAGTTCCCCATCCAAGCCTTTATCACATGGAAGCATTCTAGGTTGCCTCTGAAAGAATTAGCAATTCCCATGGAAACTAGTCAAGCCATTGTAATAGACTGAGAATACGTGCCTTTATAGGTTCTCTGGGTCCTTTTAGATAAATGACCACCAAATCAGCATACTGCGATTAGCTTTATCCTGTGTTTCGGAGGGTGAGCTAAATGTCTGCACCAAAGTTTCCAAATTATTTTATTTCATAGTTTTCAATGAATACAGAAAAGATTACACTTGTTAAGTATAGAGAGTAACCCCCTGGAAGATGAACTCTTATATGTATGGTCTTCACCACATTTAATGCTAGGTCAGAAATTTAACGACATGAAACTATGTAACCGTGGTTTATTGTTGTGGTGGAATTAGGTCATACTGCATGAAGATAGATGGAGGATGGAGGCAGAAGGGCCGTTCATTCATTCTAGTTTTTCAGTGTGCAGAGCTGTGTCCCCAGTAGGGGTGATGAGATGATATGATATTGTGCTTACCCTCAAGAAGCTTATATTAATTATGAGTTTTGGAATAGACTTGAACTTGAGCTGTCATTTCATTTTCCCTGACCTGCAAGTTTCGGGATGGATATCGTGTCAGTTGGAGGGCCTGTGAAAACTAGTCCCGTGATTCTTGCGGTGTTATGATCTGTTCAAAGACAATGTGTTATCTAAACGCCTAATTAAAATGGAAGGCGCCTGCCACAGGTATGTAATGGTCAGATTCCATTACAGGAAATGTGTCTTTTCCCCTCTGTAAGAGAAGTCTAAAGTTTCTCATGCGGTCACAACTGTTATGAGGCTTTTCTTACAAATGTGAACCTAAGTGGCAAAATGGAAGTAATTTGCTAATTAGTGCAACATGGAGTCATACCCTTTCCCCAGTTATTTGGCAAATGGAATCATTTTAGGTTTCTTCTGGGGGAATCATTATTTCAGGCAAAAGTGATTTTTGGGTTGTGGAGGCTCACATACAGCATTTAAAACTATTAAAAATAATTTGGAGTAAAATACTGTTACCCTTTTGAGCAGTCCAACAGAGAGATTAAAAGCCTTTCTTAAGTTCACAAAGTAATACTGTAAAAGAAATAGAATCCAAGTTAGCATTTTTGTACTACATTGTATCCCCACTAAAATGTCTACTTTTAAACCGATCTTGAAATTATAAGGAGAAAAACCATCACTCCAAAATGGGCTCTCATTTGTAGTTTTAAAAATTCGATTTTTATCTCTCATGGGGTCTCGCACAGGGGCTATGGGTAGCAGCAAAAGTCAAACCACACAAAATATATATCATACACTGATCCAAAATGCCCCAGTACTGCAGGTTTGAATTAGCATTAAAGGAAAAAATTCAATTACATTTAGCTACAATAAAGCTCATTAACTGAGAAAAAAATATATGTATATTATTTGCCTGCTCTGGAGTACATAATATAGTCAGGCCATGGGATTCGTGCTGTGCTAAACTCAACCCAAGACCCTGAATTGCAGCATTCTTATTGTCCAACGGTAGGCCTGATTAAGTCACAAATGCTTATTATTTATAATCCGGGAAAAAATAAGAGATAATCAGCTTGTGAGAATTCCTTCTTGCGGTGCGATACCTTTGAATTTTGTACTCTCAAGGAATAATTTTTGCAAGTGTCTCCTGGCATTTTGCTATTTGCAAATTATGGCTGTATTACTTTAAGAAAATTCAATATCTGACGATCATTATTTACCACATACATGGAGTAGCGAAAATTGTTACTATTTGTCCTGTAAAAAGATTCTGTTTTACAGAAGGATGCACTGCATGATCTCTATAAATAGGGATCTTCTGTGGTGCATTTAAGGATGTGAATCGAATAACAGAAATGTGTTGTATGCAGAACTTCCAGACACACGTTTACTGCAGAACAAGAAGAGAGAGAGTTTTTTTTTTTTTTCAGTATAAGACTATTTCTGGTTAATTTGTGTTCAGGGCGAATGTAAACCATTGTACAAAAATCTCAATCCGTCTTTGGGATTCTGTTGATTTTTTTCCCACCTGTAATATTAACGTGACTTTTACCTATTAGTGGGATCAGATTTAGCGTTCAGTTCACCTCGTCCTGACTGACGCTCTCTGAATTATATCAGCCAAGATGCTAAATGAGGATACAGGACATCTATGCTACTCTGAGGCTTCGGTTGCCATGGAAGCTGCTCTTCTGGCCTGATTTGATCAATTTTTTTTTTCAAGTGAGTAATTTGATAATTCTTTCCGAAGGGTAAATGTCATAATGTTCTTGTTACTAAACGGAAAGAACCAGATTGTTTCTTTTATGTCATAATGGCCTCCTCCTAATAACCATCAGACTTGGGTCATTTTATTTACATTCAGTGGATACCAAGCCTTCAGTTTATGTATTTTTTAAAATGTGTCACTAAATGTCTCTTTCCGTGTAATTCCTCTTTCTATGCTTATCAGCAAGATTGCCGTAAAAGTTCAAACCTTTTGAATATAAACATCAGTGACACTTTCCTTGAGGAACAATTTCTAAATGCATCACAATTAATCAAACATTTAGGTAAAAGTACTCTTACCTGTCAACCACCACCACCATCAAAACAGTCATTAAATGCTGCAAGTGGACATTAGATTGATCACAATTAGCAGAACTGAGGTCCTTAGTGAAAAACCTTTGTGCCCCCTTCTCCTGACAATCTGCTTCCTGAAATGACATGGAACAGGAATGGAACGGACATTGCTCTGAAACGTTGTATGTGCGGAGGGACTTTTTCTGTTTCCCTAAACCGATCTCAAGCCCTAGGCAGCGTTCTTATATTTATGATTATAGACATACTATTGAGTTTGCATTTGCATGCTTCCCTGTAATGCTGCATGAAAAATAGGGGCATCGTGAAATTAATGAGGACATTTACTTTCAACCATGAAAAAGAAAACAAGTTATTATCCAGCTGTCACCAGCTGGCCTTTGGGTGGCAGTGTGCCGCAAGGAGAGGCTGGCCACGCGAGTTACTGCGTAGGATCTCTAAAAAGGAAAAGTAAGAAGAAACAAAAAATCAGCTTCTTGTTGGAAATGTCTCCTTGCTTCTCCTGCACTTGTTTCCTTTCTCTAATGCCAGTCTCTGGTTTGAATCTCTGAAATCATTAGCGTGCATTTTCTCAGGTTCAAAGCCAATGTCTGTTCTTTAATATGTACCTCCAGGTGTTCCGAGCCTCGTGGGTATTGAGGGATCTTTTTTGACTGACTTGTCAATACTGAGTTGGAAGTAAATATCTCAACTGATCTATCATTTTATAGTTTTCAAGACTGGAGCACAGAAGTTATCTGGAGAGCGTTGGTCTACCTATAAAGAATAAATATGTAGACAGACATACTGTCTATAGAATATTCAGAAATTGGTATTTGTTTCTGACTTCCAGAGCAAAATCCCTGAGTTTCTCTCACCGCTGTGCTGTTCCATAGGGTTAGGCTTTGCCAGATCTGTTCAACTGCTCTGTCAGAAATTCACACGTGAACCCATGTTTATGCCTTTTCATTATAATTGAATGCCCATGGTACAGTATAATTTCCATATCCAAAGCGTGAATATGGAAAAAGTCCCGAAGAATTTTTTTCTGATCGTCTTTTCTCCTACCCTAAACTGGAAGGAGAGGCTTTTCGCATTGGTCTCTAATTTCCAATGTCTTTTGAACAAGAGGCAGTAAAAGACTTAGCGCTGTCCAAACATTGCAGCTCCACGTCTCGAGCAAAGACTTGATTACCTTTTCCGTAATGTTATTCTGTCCGTGTCTGATTCAATTAGAATTCTTTCCAACAAAGCAGGTTACAGCATCTGGAGCTTTTGATCTCCTTAAAGCCTCTGATGTAATCGGGCAAAATGATCACTTCAAAAAGAGAACACAAACCCTCAAAATCTATCTCCTCAATTGCAAGTGATACTTTTAACCCTCCACGTTTCCTGCAGCTGTCACTTTGAGTCAGCAGCTGGGCTGAGTTGCAGGCAGCAAGCTTAACTATGGCAGAACACTTAACCATCTTTTAATGCTGTTTGTCACCAATAGTTTATTTCCTTTGTCTGCTTTTTAAAAAAAAAAAAATCACTGAAATCCAGCTTATTAGTTCACTTTATTAAAATAAAGAAATAAAAAGCACAACAAATCAAAACTCTTGCAAAAGAAGTATTTAAGATACCCTTTCTCAGCTATTTGACATTTCAGCTCTTATAAACTGCAAGGGATTTTCTCTCTCTGGTCTTTTCAGTGTTTTTTTGTTTGTTTGTTGTTTTTTTTTCCCCTGAGTTCATGAAAACAGGCTTTTTCCTTGACCCTAATTTGCTACTTCACATCTTCAAGCTGTAATATCCATTGTAATTTATCAAATGTCACTTGTTTTTATGCTTTTTGTGCTGTATGGACTTGGTGCTTTTGTCCTTTTCAAACTAGTGTGGATGGTTGTGGGTCTCAGTTTCCTGACACAAATGTCTGCGTAAACTTCCTCTTGTGGGTGGAACACAGATCAGCTGCTGTTTAATAAAGCAGGCATCTCATTTGATTCCTTTCACATCCATCAAGATGTCTTTTCCTAGAACTGGCGTTCTTCCACTATTATTTGGTTAACTTGCCACATACAAGTGATTTTTCATTTCTTGATTGGAGAAAGAAACTCTCGAGAGTAATGTTTTTCTTGTTGAATCGGAGAATACCAGCTTCCCTCCTAGAGACAGAGCTTATGCTAATCCTCTTTTGATACCTATCCAGCCTCTAGCACCTTGAGGCTACTGGCTTTTATGAAAGTTGGTGATATTTGGAGAAAAATGTCTCATACCAGGGGTGCCCAAAAAATGTATACAAGTGGACACTTTGGTCAACGTTGCTCAAGCAGTAGTTTGCTGTAATCAGAAGTGTCTGGACGCTGATGGGAACCACTTTGAGCACCTCTTGTAACTGCAGAGGTCAAACGTGACTTGTATTCATCTTTTGTTATCGGTATATATTGAGTACTACAATTTTAATTGTTATTTCCTTTCTTAAAATGTGTATACATTTTTTTGGCACCCTCTGTATTTAAGTTCATCTTGAGTTATAAGAACAAAAGAAAAATTGCATAGCCTAAATTGATAAACTGCTAAAAATAATTAAAGTAATAGCAATCCCGAACGTTTATGTGTCTGTGTGTGTTGTTTACTTATAAGAGTCTCACATTGCAGCATTCATTCTTGATTCCCATTTATTTTCTTCCTATGACTGTTAAGAAACAGGCAAGAGTTATTTTTCTCATTTGGTGGCTGGGCAAAATGAAGTGAGGCTAAGTGAGCAGAAATACAGTGACAGAGGAGGGAATAAATGTCTCCGGATGCCAAGCCTGCTGCCTCCAGCACTTTAAAGCTGCTGGCTTCTATGAAAGTTAGTGATATTTGGAGGAAAATGTCACCATTAAAGCATATATAGCTTCTACTGGACCAAGGGGCTTCTGCGTCTGTTGTCGGAACACAATTCACTGAGGTGTTTTTGAAAGCTCATGTGGCTCTGTAAGTGCTAAAAGGAGGCAATTTTCTTTGATTGCTCTAAGAGTCCGTTAACTGATTAGAAAGGGCTCGAGACTCCCTGTGAGTTTCTCCTAACTGTGCAATCCATTTGGGGGCTCACTATTAAATTATTGTTAAATGCCTAAAGTAAGAGTACTGAGCATTTTCAGATAACACTTATTGTAAGGACAGTGGACATCCAATTTTCCTTTTCTGAGGAGGCCTACATTATATGTAAAAGCATATATATTTTAAAATATATATATTTAGCCTTTTTCCTGACTGCAATATGTGTTCATAAGGTAAAAGTTTAGAATATGCAAAGAGGCAAAACCAAATGGTCCCTAATTCTATCACTTGGGTCTGATTATTTTTCATATTTTCAAGTAAGCATACATAGAGAATTTTATAAGAATGGGTTTGTGGGTCTTTCAAAGGAACTCCAGTAAATAGCACCCTTTTTCCACATCTAAAACGTTAGAGAGAAAAGCCTCAAGGAAATACAGAGACCAAAATAATAATTATTACTAATAGAAGTTAGGCAGAGCAAGTGGCCTTGTATCTGTTAGCCAATGGCCTTGCTAATAGAAAACTCCCGGATCATGCGTATTTCCCCATCTAGTCCCAGGTTGTTCAAAACTGGAGCCCATCCAAGTAAACCTTACCGAGTGGAAGAGAGGAAAATTGTGTTCTCTCAGGAGGAAATGAGTGGAGCTAACAGAGCATGCCCAGTCATTTACCAACTAGTTAACTCACAGAACCAACAGAAGTCTGCACTGTACAGATCAGTGTCCCTTCCCTGGAAGGATGCATCACGGATGGGGACATATGTCCCACTGACAGAGTCGCACAATACCTGTTGATTTATATTTAGCTCCCTCCCCTCCTTTTAACCAGGAAATTGATTTTTCTCTAGATTCTACATCAAACAACTGGACTTATATTTAAATGAAATGATTTGAGGGAAAGGATTGAAACAATCAGTGACATCTAGGAAACCATGAAAGCACGGTTGCCGAGAGAGAGAGAGAGAGAGAGAGAGAGAGAGAATACAAAATGGATATTATGCTAAGTGACATAAACCAGATACAGAAAGACAAATACTGCATAATCTCACTTATATGTGGCATCTAAAAACAATAGAACTCACAGAGGCAGAGAGTGGTGGTTGCCAGGGGCTGGGGATGGGACAAAAGGGGACATATTAGTGAAAAAGTCCAAACTTTCAGTTATAAAGTGAACAAGTTCTGAGAATCTAATGTACAGCATAGTGACTATAGTTGATAATAATATATTATATACTTGAAATTTGCTGAGGGTAGCTCTTAAGTATTCTCCTTACACACATAATGTAACTGTGTGAGGTGGTGGATATGGTAACTGGATTGCGGTAATCATTTCACAATGTATACATATACTACACCATCATGTGTACCTTTAAAAAATCATATTGTACAATTTAATTACATATAATATTTACATATCGATCATACTTCAATAAAGCTGGAAAATATAAAAGTAATCTGGCTTTTTGGTACTCAGAGATTTACGAAATTGTGAAAATATACAAAAACTTGCCATCATCGTACCCTTTATTTCATCCTTGCTAATAAATGTGAATAATTTACTTCTCTTTTTCTCCCACGAACCATACTTTAATTTAAAATACTTTCTATGAATCTATTAACATGTGACTGGATGACGTGTTCACATTGGGTCAGTCATAGCTGGTTCATTGGTTAAACAAAGAAGTTACAGTGTCTATAATTGGCAAGCATGGTCTTTGACATACAGTAGATAATCAAAATGGGTAGTTGTTTATTATTATTCTGTACAGAGGGAAAAACTGAAATACAATATGAGAGGGAAACTGACACTACCCAACTTCAAGACTTACTTTAAAGCTACTAAAGCTCTAGTAGTCAAGACAGTGTGACAGTGGCAAAATAATAGAAAAATAGATGAATGGAACAGAATAGAGAGCTCAGCAATGGACCCACATAAGTATGGTCAACTGATCTTTGATAAAGGAGCAAAGGCAATATAATGGAGAGAAGATAGTCTTTTCAACAAATCAGGCTGGAACAACTGGACATCTACATGCAAACAATGAATCTAGACACAGACCTTGCCCTAGTCACAAAAATTAGCTCAAAATGGGTAACAGATCTAACTGTAAAATGTGAAACTCTAAAACTGCTAGAAGGTAACAGAGGTGCAAATCTAGCTGATCTTGGATTTGGCAAAGACTTTTTAGATACAAACCCAAGAGCAGGATTCATGAAAAAAGAATTGATAAGTTGACGTTGAAATGAAAAACTTCTGTTTCGTGAAAGACAATGTCAAGAGAATGGAAAGACAAGTCACGGACTAAAAAAAAAAAAATTGCAGAAGACATAGCTAAGAAGTGTTATATAAATATAAAAAAGCATTCTTAAAACTCCACAATCAGAAAACAAACAGCTCCTCACCAAACAAGATATTTGGATGATAAATAAGCGTATAAAATGTTGCTCCACATCATATGCCATCAGGAAGGTGTAAATTAAAATGAGATACTACTCGCTGCTCTCCCATTAGCATGGCCCAAATCCAGAACACGGACACCACCAAATGCTGTCAAGGATATGGAGCCACAGGAACGCTCACTCATTGCTGGTGGGAATCAAAATGGTGCGGCCACTTTGGGGGACCATTTGGTGGTTTTTTAGAAAGCTAAACATACTCTTCCACATACGATCCAGCCATCACACTCCTTGGCATTTACCCAAAGGAGTTGAAAACTTACGTCCACACGAAAAAACCTGCACGCAGATGTTTATAACAACTTTATCTATAATTGTGAAAATCTGGAAGCAGCCAAGATATCCTTCAGTAGGTGAGTGGATAGATAAACTGTGGTCCATCCAGACAATGGAATACTAGTCAGTGCTAAAAAGAAATGAGCCATCAAGCCGTGAAAAGAAAAACCTTAAATGCATATTACCAAGTGAAAGAAGCCAATCTGAAAAGGCTACATACTGTATTCTTCCAACTGTATGACATTCTGGAAAAGGCAAAGCTATGGAGACAATAAAAGATCATTGGTTGTCAGGGGTTAGGAGGAAGGAAGGATAAATGGACAGAGCACAGAGGATTTTTAGGGCAGTGAACTTACTGATGAGATACTATAATTGTGGGTACATGTCATTATAAAGTTGTCCAAACCCATAGAATGTATATCACCAAGTATAACTATGGACTCTGGGTGATGATATGTCAATTTAGCTTCATCAGTTGTGACAAATGTACCCTCTGCTGAGGGATGTTGACAGTGGGGGTGTCTATGCATGTGGAGGGCAGGGGTGTCTGGGAAATCTCTGTACCTTCTGCTCAATTTTGCTGTGAACCTAAAACTACTCTAAAAATAAAGTATTAAAATCCATATGGAGAAACAATTCTGTGCTAAATTGTGTTATCTAAATATAGACTCTGAGCTCGAAGTAAAAATACATCAATATGGGCTTAAATAACCAAAGTTGACAGTGGAGGAGGTTGGACATAACCCATGAAAGATAGACACACTTTGGCTATGGGTCAGAGGGGGAATAGCATTAAAGGTGCAGCCAGAGCTGAGTCTCAGAGCACTTAATTATGTCTGTTCTCAGAGACAGTGGCACATCTCGGGTTAGAACATCCATCTGGGCCGTGGCTTCCTTCTCAAAGTGGCTTCGGAAGTCTCTGTGGAACGTTCAGTGCTGAGAATCCAGGCCAATACCTTCATTGTTATAACGATTCTGCTGTCCTCCCTCTGTTGCTTGGACTCTCTGTGTTTTCCAGCTCTTTGTGACAAATACCGAAAATGGTAAGAACTGGAAAACTGAATCTGAATAGTACTGGCCATTAGTAGAGTGACCTCTGTGGAAATTCAACTTCAAATCTCACGAGGCAATTCTGAGTAGCCCTTAATTCTCGCTCGCTTGAACATATTTGTGGTAACCACAAAGTGACAGAAACTCGGGCCTAGTCTTTAGGGTGACATTACACAGGACATAGTTGCTGCAAGTTACCAAGTTGTTTGTGTGAGTTAATACATAAGGACTTCTGTGAAAATTGCTGAAACCAGGAATATCAGAATCTAAAAAATTAGCATTTGAAAATGTTGTTTGCTAGGGGCTGTATAAATTCTACAGTACATGGGGTGGGGAGGGGTGTCCATTGCACTTTCACAATTATAATAATTGGTCTGATAAAGTGTTGAATCAGCCGTCATCATTTATGTTTATGATTTGTGATTTCTTAGTACTTTTGATAATAACATATGCAACTGTGCAATTCTTTACCATTTGGTACTTGTTTGTACTATGAGTGATGGAAAAACATTATATTACGTAGTCTCTGCAGCAGGAAAGCATTTTCTACTGGAATAAATTCTTGGCGTAGATTTCTGATTCATGAATAGATAGGGAGGTAAAAAGATTCCGTTAGGATTAGGGTTTTGAAGTATGTTAGCTATTATGTTTTTCTCCCTCTTGGGAAAACCTAAAACCCAAGACAAAGCTAGACTTTAACAACTTCTATCCCATAATCAGGACATTCTTCTTTACATGGTAGCTGATCCCAAACCACCAGGGTGTGGATCATGCTTTTCTTTGTTAAATGGGTTTTCACCTTGAACGTCACTTAACTTCAAATAAATCAATTATTGTAACCCTATCTTCTGCCTACATAGCCGACAATTTATGAGACCTTTACAATTATTAACTCTTCATCTCTGCCGGGCTTACTATCCAACAGTATTCTATTTAATATGTATATAAAAAGTGTTTCCTTTTGCCTTGTAAAATATTTTAGGCCTGATTGTGACTTGTTTTTGATTACATGCGTGTTTTACCTTAGTCTTTTCTATCCCATGTCTTGGTTGTTGTTTGTTGGCTAAGGTGACTTTTCCTCTCTGCATCATTGAATGGCCACCTATGAAATATTTGAATTTAACTTCCTTGCATTTTTTTTCCCTTGCATTCATTTTGCACTTTTGGTTGCTCTGGTAACTAATTTTCTTTAGATAATAAAGACATCTCTTTAAAGTTTTATGTTATGATAGTAGATATGTTATAGTATCTCTTACAGATTCCCGAATAATGGCTTTGGCATTGAATAGCTTACTCCTTTTGGATGTGCTTATTTCTGATATCATTATAGGTATCATAATAGTGCATGATTTTATCAACGTGTATACAGGTTTACACTTTCCCCAAAAGCCTTACCGTAAGTTCTTTAGGGCGCTGTACAATTAGCTAATGTTGTATGATTTTTAAGAGACAGTACCTTTCTGCTGGGAAGATGAAAGAACTAATTCCAGGAAAATCAAAGTTTGGCCTACATAAATTAGCCTTCGTGATGACACTGAAAGTGATTGCTTGTCATAATGCACCTGTGGTAGAGTAAACAACAATTGCATCTCTAGTTGTATATGACACAGAAGTCATCTAAGAGTTGTTCTTTGGTTGGAAGCTATACTGTTGTTTCTCTAACTCCTTGGTTCACCATTTATAACAGTGCTCAAAATTACAGCAATGAAAACAATCACACTCCCACTGGGCAAAATAGTGTGTGGTTGACAAGTGAGTCTGCCATTGTGGTTTATTAACATGTTATAACAAAGCCATATCTTTTACGGGTGTGATTCATTAAGTACCTGTTATGGCCCTGCCATTACTTTCATGACTCATTAGCTTTTGAGTAAATCTGTGGCATTTATTCTCCCGCATAGACTAACCCAAGGACGTTGTTTGGGACCAATTATACTTTCAGAGCCGATAGCTTGGCTTTGTTCTAGGATATTAGTTGCTGACTTTATTTTGCAATACATGTTTTGTTACTCTTGGGTGATTTGATGATGTTTGATGAAAAATCAAGGACCTTGTCAACTAAAGAAGAGTTTCTAGGGGGCTAAATGGAGCATGTTACCCGGGGGCCTGGAAAAGGAACATAAACTCTTCAGGAACAGAGTCGATCACATTGTGTGGGTTAAAATTATGTGTTGTGCAAGGTATGAGAAGGCAGGCATGTCTGTTGGAATGAAATGTTTGGGGACAGTCAGTCTAGTGTGTATGTGTGCTACAAATTCATATTGATGTCAAACATAGGTTTTTAGAAAATTTGTAACAAGTGTCCACAGTATACATGTGAGCAATACCGCTGCCTGTGAATGGAAGAAGAATGATTTCAGTAGCTTTGCCTTAGGTCAGTCACCAAACACATTAGTTAGGGATTAAGACAACATTGTTACATCTTATGTTTAGGAAGGAAGGGTGCTATTTCCTCATTTTTCACAGCATCATAGCACCTTCAAATGCTGCCCAGGATGCCAAGATGGCTACAAATTTAACTACATAATTTAAAGTCCTAGAGGCACCCACTGGGGTAACTTGAATAGTATAAAGTGGAGGGAAGGGAGGAAGAAAAGAGCAAGGTAGGTGCCCTAACTCCATCTCTCATGGGGAAACAGGAGTGTCAGGCATTTTTGAGTAAAGAACGATGAATTACACTGTTATGGTGGTCACCAGGAAAATAACTAAAAATAAAAATGTTGACATTCCTATTCTAGGAGCATAAGGCTGGCAGGCACATCTGGGAAAAGAGACCTGGCCTTTTCCCTCTTAAATCCCGTATCATTTGAGTTTATTTTTTCATGTGCATCCTCTATCTTGAGAAAAGACACTCTTCGTTTGGTGTTTCCCTTTATCCTCATTGTGTAATCATTTTATAGTCCTGTGTAGCTTTACCCAAATCTGCAACAGCTTCAATGCCCCCATGTCTCTGTAAGAGTGGCCACCTCATATGACCTCCAGAGCACTGTCACTGGGTTTGTACTCCTGCCAGTCTCCGTGGTGGGACCATCTAACTGATGCCTGTGCGTTCAGCTTGAGGGCTATCAGAGCAAAATAACTGTTACAGAATATGCTTCCAGGGTTAGAATAAAGACCCATCGGCAAAATAGGAGGAAGGGAGCAGTCAGAGCTGTTCACAGATGGAATGAATTACTTTGGGAGGCAATGAGGACCTGTCATTGGAAGGTTGAGCTTAGGTGGGTGGCGTTCGCATCGTTCATGCAATGGACAGTGAGATGAAATTGTGGCTGAATTTCTACTTCATTGGGGTATAGGGTATATTCGGAAAATCTTCTTTTCTTCTTTTGGTGTGTAGTGCACAGCCTCTCGGGTACTGTTTCCCCATGTATGATCCATAGACCCCCTCGAATGTGAATCAGCTGGGACTGTTTGGAATTTTCTGGGCTCCAAACTATATATGCTGTCTCAGGGACTTGAAGTTGTACTACGCTTCCCATGTGGTTCTGGTTAGTGTCCACTAAAGTGTGAGAGTCTCTGCGTGGAAAGCAGAAACACACACAAAAGTGGTACCAGGTGAGTGTGTTTCAAGCATGTGACTCTTATGTGACCGTCACCGTGTGTGCAGTAAAACAGTGTCTGTGGAGAAGATGGTCAATGGCCACA